>NW_028317973.1:324166-648333 GCF_062004578.1 Staurois parvus | reverse complement strand
GAGGAGTGGTCCAAAATGACTCCAGATCGTTGTGCAGGTCTGATCTGCAACTACAGGAAACGTTTGGTTGAGGTTATTGCTGCCAAAGGAGGGTCAACCAGTTATTAAGTCCAAAGGTTCACATACTTTTTCCTCCCTGCACTGTGAATGTTTACATGTTATGTGCAATTAAACCATGGCAACATCTAATGTTTGTGTAGTATTATGTTCAGCAGACTGTGCTCTTCTTTTGTTGTGACTTAGATGACGTTCAGAGCACATTTTATGCCCAATTCATGCAAAACTCCACGTAATCCCAAGGGGTTCACATACTTTTTCTTGCAACTGTATGTCTCCTCCCCGACCCCAAGGCTGTAAATAATTAAGAAGCAGCAGCAGTTTAATCTTCTGCTCTCATTGCTTTCTCTTCTTGTTAGCAAGTTCCAAGTCAACACTAGTGCTAATGCTGCACCTCCTTCTTCTGCTCTGTTCAGGGATAACAGGGGTAATTTCATCATTTTATAATATTTATATATCTGTATTAATTGCATTGATTGCCCCTGGTAGAGAGTAGGAAGACCTAGTAAGAACCTGGCAGTGACGTATTCAGCTGCTGATCTGCACTGCACTGCTTTCAATGGAAGCAAGTGAGACATTGGGGTATAATGGACCTCTGAGGTCTCAATAAAGAGAACCTGTCACAATTAAATTGTATTGCATAGAAGACTTTTGGTCCACCATGTGAAAAAATAAAGTTTAGTAAAAAAAAGTGTAAAAAATAAGTTACACCCAAGCACCTTATCCCCCCCCCCCCTTAAAAGTGTTGAGCCACTCCCACATACACACACAAAAAAATTTGAAAATAGGTGTTGGGGGCGCCTATGTATGGAAAACACAATTGAGCTACACATTGCCACAAAAACCAATAAGAACAATAATTATTGGACCATTACTCACAGTTAGCTCTAAACTGATGATCTGTGGGGACTTTTAAAGTGTTGACTATGGAAAATGTAGGGTAACAAAGCTTATTGCCTTCTCACAATAGCACACAATTTTAAGTCTTGACATGTAGTTTACCTATTTTCTCAGTACAACCTCATTTCGTATACATACAGTGTTACCAAAACATTGGGTAATATATTGTGTAATTGTGCGCTAAAATTTAGTGTGCTTGATTTAATTTAATGCAGTAATTGTGTGACATAAAAATTTGCAACCACCACAATTTTATTCTTCATGTTCTCTGCTTTTGAAATAAATATCATGTTTTGGGGGTTTAAGCAATCTTCGGACCTAACAGAATTTTTTTTAAACATGTGAGCACAAAACAAATGCAAAAATGGCTCTGGTAGCTTTCAGCCTTCATCCCTCTAGATTGAATTTCTCACTAAGGCCATAAATATGACTAATAGATTACTGCTTTTCCTACTCCTGCCAATCAGTTGGCACAGCTTGTGTGATTAGTCTACCATAGTTTACAGCTGCTCTTTTTTTTTCTTGGATTCTAGCCTGACTTTGAAAAACCTATTAATTTCCTAAAGATTTCAGAACTACCTTTGAAAATCATTGTGTTCTTGAGGTTGAGCTGCACTGTTCATGAAAACAAAAAGCTTAGTGTCTTGACTTTGTTTCACTTAAATTTAATTTTTTTAAGGTTTTATTAATTAATTAAATTAGCATTAGAGTTCAGATTTTGTTTCTGCCAGCACAAATGAACATTTGCACACTGAAAGTTTTGAAAATTCTTCTTTCAACATCCTCAAGGTTCCCAAACAATGAATACACTTAAACAGGCCTGGACTGCTCATAGGGCCCACCTGGCATTTTCCTGGCGGGCCAGGGCTGCATGTCCTAAGAGAAGCGGCCTGTTGATGACCGGGCTGCACAGTGGGGGGTAAGTGGCAACTGCGGTTCAGACAGGGCTAAGACTTACCTCCTGCTCTGCAGCTATACCTAAAGCAGGGCCAGCAGGAGGTGCAGGAGAGATGGCTCCAGTGACATGCAGGAAGTGCCTGCAGGGGACACACACCTCCCAAGCTGGCCGCTGTAGATACATCACACAGAAGGGACAACAGCAGCCTTTTTCCTTCACTGGCTGGCGCACTGTGAAAGCTGCACAGGGGTGGAGAGGGCCATCACATGCTGGGAGGAAGGTGAGCGCACAGAACCCTACACTGATCCAGTGTTGCAATCTGCTCTGTAGCGGGGATGGATTGGACTGTCTCTTTGCTGGATTGGGATGTCTTAGTGGGAGGAGGAATGTCCCATTAATTTGGTGTTCAGTGGGAGGAATTAGTTACTATTGGTCGTCAATGAGAGCAAGAATTCCTCATTACATTAGTAGCTAGATTGTAAATCTGTGGGAATAATGCCTTCTTACACTGTGAGTTGAGAAAACAATGCCTGCTTACACTGAGAGTCTATTAAATGAATGCCCCACATGTTGTTGATCAGAGAGAAGAATGAAACCCTTACAGACAGCTAAAAAAGATCATTGGTGTCAGTGGTTCCGAGAAGAGAGGCTCCATTGGAGCCGTACCTTTGGCCCTTCAAGGTGAAATCTGCTTTGGATCTAGGCAGACATTTGTATTGGAGATCAATCCACTACTGCTCACTACACAAGGGGCCCCTAGCAATCTTTAGAGGAACCCAGTTTGGGTATGGCTGTGCTAGATCATGCTTTAGCATTCTGAGAATGCTTAGGGGTTATTACACTTTCAAGATTCAGTATTTTTCACAATAATTGAACACTGTCCCTAGGAGATAATTAGTCATAATGAAGTCTTAAAAGTAACCTTGGACAAGCCTGGAATTTCTGCTGAATAATCAGATAAAAAGTGTGTATGTTGTAGAAAGGTCAAATTTATTGGGCACAGACAAGAGGAGAAACATGTTCACCCCAAGAAAGTAGAGACTGAATTTTTGAAAATGGAAAAAGACTTATGAGATGTTGAATCAAACTTCCGCCATCCAGGATAATGTTTTACATTATCTTTTCATATAGGACAGACTTTCTCAATATCTTAACCATGGAGGAACTGTTGAAATAACTTTCCATTCTCAGGGAACCCCTGTTAATAGTTACTCTATCTACAACTCATTAGTACATTAGTGAGATTGGTACATTAGTGAGATGATCATTGTGAGTAATGCTGCTTTTATTTGTAGTCATTTGGAGGCATGCCCACCTTACAGATAACTAAAAGCATCATTGGTGTCAGCAGTTACATATCTAAGAGACTGAAACTGTTCATTGCTCAAGAAACCTCTAGCAACCTCAGGAGGAACCCTGGTTGAGAAACTCTGATATAGGAAGATATAAAATACTTTCTGGTGCTGTCAGGAATTATTTTTTTTATTTTCGGTCACTGTTACAAGCATACCATGAAAGAATGTATAAAAAGTTATACTCAGTGAACACTAGATGCCAAAATGATTATTAACTATAGAGTTTGAGCAGGTAAATCTTGACTTTCTCTCCAAAAATAACACTAGGCACCATGTTTTAAACCTCCCTGTCAGTTCTTTGATGTGATGGATAGCTTTACTGAATAATATGGAGGCTTGGAATGTGGGAGGAATTGTATTTTGTAGGAAATGACAAAATTATAAGTCTTATAAATGTATCTGCCTATATCTCTGGATCTCCTGATTACTTTGACATGTAGTTTTCAGTGAAGGTAACCTGTTGTGACAGTGCAAACATAGGAAGAGGCAACACAGGATTCTTAAAGGTGTACATTTAGAAGCTCCAAGGTGTTTGTGAGCGGAGAAAACTGTGGTTTAAGCTTTCTCCTGGTTTTGTAATGCTGGATCGGAGCCTGGAGTTTGTAGGCGCCAAAGAGTCTTGAGCAGGACAGAACCTTCAATCCTGTGTCCCTGTTTTTCTGGATGCCTACAAACTTTGTAAGTACACAGCGGTGCAGGGTCATTATAAAGCATACCCAATGAAAGCTCAGGTCATCCATTGTGGAGAGAGGGCTCCAGTCAGGAGTCTAGTGTGTTCAGCCAGGAGACAGGAGGTTTCAGCACAGGAGTCAGGTGTGCTCCTATGAAGAGGTCAAAGTGTTGTCAAGGTCCTACCTTTTCCCAGAGGTTATGTTACTCCATGTGCTGGCATCCATCTTGGATTTCTGCTGAGCATGGTGGGAATCTTTTATGCCTTCAGGTCTCTGAGGTCCATCCCCAGGAGGGGTGTGGCTGAGTACATATAAGCCTGTGATCCGCGCATGCTCTTTGCACTTGTGTCTTGGTCTTGCTACAGCTCTGTGTATACTCTCGTGACTCTTCTGGTATCTGACTCGGCTTGTGACTAAGACCATTCTCTGTGTTTTCCTTTGATCTGACCTTCCGTTGCTGAACCCGGCCCGTGACCTGTGATTCTCTGTCTACTGTTCTGTACCGTTTTGTCCCGTTGTTGTCGACCCGGCCTGCCTGACTACGCTATTGTCATTCTTACCAGCTACACGCCATTGGTGGCGGCCATTACCACAGCCGGGGTGTCTCGGGGGCCGCGAACTGGTTCCTGGCTGCGTCAAGTCCATCCCCACCATCAGGGGCCCTGGTGAAGGGCAGCCTGGGACTTAGACTCCGCACCCTGAGGGACTTCGGTCTGTTGGTGGTGGTTGTCGTCAGCCAGTGCGTTACCCTGCTACTAGGCCTACCTGTCCGTTCCACAGCACTGCCCTGACAAGTGTACACCTGTGCAGCATGGAGCTGTGAGTCCAAGAATCAAGGAAGCAGTGAGAGAGGCACAGAGCCTGGGTTCTGGGAGACAGGATGTCTCAAGGCAGCCAAGTTGGTATTTTGAGTTTGTTGGAAAATGAAAGGAGACCAAAGAGAGTGGCGGTGCTTCTAACCAGGAAGCCAAGTGGCTCAGCATTTTTCAGATGTTTGCTTTGTGAATTTGAAACCCTTGCAACAGCAACTATTTTGTACAGAAAATGTATTTAATTTTCAATAAAAGTTGGCTGCCACTCCCTTAAACTGAATTTTAGACTGACACATCTGCCATGTTGAGTCTAATCACCCCATATCACACTTTGCATATGTATTTTCTCATTATATTAATTTTTCATTATATATAGGTTTGTGGTAGGTTTATTTAAATGCTTTCATTTTTACTTACTCTTATTTTGTTTTTCATGACCAGCACATTTAATCAGATGGTCGGAACTTACCAGGAGCTACAGACATATTTGAGGGAGTACGTGTTTCAGTTGGCTCTTAATGACCATGACCGAAGAAATGCCAGGTAATGTATAATATAAATTTTTTATGGGAAATAGCCATTGCTTTTTTAAAACGAATCAAAGCTTTTGTTTTCATTACTATATTGCAGTCAGGCTGCATAAACAATAATAGATGTGCATGTCTTTCTTATATTTTTAATGAACTAGTTTGCTGCAGCTAGGGTTAAAATGCCTTGTGCTGGCATGCTGAAGATCCGGAACACTGCTAATCACAGGATGGAGTGGTCCAGGTTTCCAGTGGTTCAACAACCCCTTGCTCATTACTCCAATCAACAGCACTCATGTTCTCTGAGCAGAAGTTTGGATCTCCAACATGCTACCTGCAGAGGGCATTTTAACCCTAGCTGGGACATACTAGTTCATTAAAAATTGTTTAAAAAAAGATGTTCACATCTATTACTGTTGATGCAGCCTGACTGCATTACAGTTACAAAAATTAAAATGTATTTGGGCTATAAAGCCCACACCACAAACTGGGTGTGATTTAGTTTAGTATTTTAATGTAGCGTAATGTTTTGGTAAAATATTCTATGCAACATTTGACTGATTTTACTGGGAACCTCTCAGTTGTTTCGTTTGCATTACTGATCTCATATGTGAACTCTAATATGAAGAATGAAGGATAATTCCTTTTCCGTTTTATGCAAATCATTTTCGCACACTTGGAAGTACTCACAAGAGAACATTTTTATGACATGAAACATTCATGTAAAAGCAGAAATAAAGTGTCCTTTTTAATGCGAACACTTTGAAATTGAATGTGCAATAATATAACATGCATGAGTACATTTGGAAATCTGTTATCTATTTCGTTATCCATATTTTATCATCCATATTCCATTTTGCACAGTCTATCCCAACCCCTCCCCACCTCAGCATTAGTGGGAGGTGGTGAGACTTTGCTGTCATCTGAGGGGAAAAAATGTAATCCTTACCTCGAAAAAGTACTTTTTATTCTTTGCCAAGAGGTAGGTATGTATGTAATAGCCATGGTTTTCCACCCCTATGACTTTTTTTACTGACAAAACATGAAAAAGTTGACAATCTGAAATGTGATGAAACCTCTAATAGTAACTAAAAGAATCAACATTTAACCAGTTGCCAACCACGCTATAGCTTAATGACGGCTACAGCATGGTCATCTAGTTCTGGCTGGGCATCTATTGACATCTTCCCAGAACCTCGCCCCCCCCTGCACTCCCCTGTGGGGCTGCTCTGTGTGAACACAGAGCGAGGTAAAGGACCAATCATAACAATCCTTTACCATGTGATCAGCTGTGTTTAATCACAGCTGATCACAGTGTAAACAGACTTGTTGGTTATCAGCAGTATTTTCCTCATGTGCTGTGACAGCAGGAGGAAAGGAAATCCCATCAGTGCAGATCAGTGTCACCTGTCAGTGCCCATCAGTGCAGCCTATCAGTGCTGCTGTGAGTACTGTGGTAGTTCATTGAGATTTCCTGTCAGCAAGTATTGGCTTGCCCGTACAGGATGTACGAGCAAGCAGATACACTGACAGTGTTCAGGAGACCTGCATGGCATCAGCGATCTACTGATCACTGGTGCAATGATTTACAGGCACCTAACACAACAAATAATAAATGCACATTTGTTTTACCTGCAAAAAAAGTGCATACATTTATTGTGGAAAGGTGAACTTATCCTTTAACCACTTTCCCTCCTGAGGATTTACCCTCCTTCCTGACCAGGCCATTTTTTGCAATACAGCACTGCTTTACTTTAACTGACAATTGCGCGATCATGCAACACTGCACCCAGATTAAATTTACATTGACTTTTTGCTATTAAACATGTCCAGTAAAAAAAATTTTAAAAATCAAATTTCATCATAAATTCAGGCCAAAATGTATTCTGGGACATGTCTTTGCTAAAAAAAATCTCAATACGTGTAAATTAATTGGTTTATGTGAGAGTTATAGCATTTACAAATGGAGGTATATATATTGGGATCTTGTTTTATTTTTACTAGTAATGGCGGCGATCAGCGACTTGTAGTGGGACTGCGGTGGACATTCTGACATTGGGGGGAAATGACTTGGTGTCACTGACATCCCCAGTGACACCACTACAGTGATCAGTGCTAAAAAAAAGCACTGACACTGTACTAATGGCACTGGGCAGGAAGGAGTTAACATGTGGGGAAAGGGTTAACTGTATGCAGGGAATGTTTTACTAGGGGGCGATGTGTGTGTTTCACTGTAATCACACTGCTCTGGATGGCTGTGCCCAAGCTGACAGTAAAGAGAACAGTCCTCCTCTCCGTCGGTGATCGGCGGAAATCACCAGGCACTGGCGAGTAATTACCAGCCGGGACCCGATCATTAACAGTCTTGCGTACACCCCCTACCCAGAAATGCAAAATCATGTATATATACGTGATCATATTACCCCTGTACAAATCATTAGTAAGACCTCATCTGCAACTGCAATATGCAGTTCAGTTTTTGGGCACCAATTCACAAAAAGAACATTGGGGAACTGGAGAAAGTACAGAGAAGGGCAACCAAACTGATAAGAGGCATGGAGGAACTCAGCTATGAGGAAAGATTAGAGGCACTGAATTTAATCTCTCTTGAGAGGAGGAGATTAAGGAGGGATATGATCAACATGTATAAATACATCAGTGGTTCATATAGTGAACTCGGTGTAGAGTTATTCACCCTGAGGTCATCACAGAAGACAAGAGGGCACTCTTTACGTCTGGAGGAAAAGAGATTTAATCTCCAATTAAGGAAAGGTTTCTTCACAGTAAGAGCTGTGAAAATGTGGAATAGACTCCCTCAAGAGTTGGTTCTGGTCAGCTCAGTGGGTTGCTTTAAAAAAGGCCTGGATTCTTTCTTAGATACACAGAATATGACTGGATACTAACATTTATAGGTAAAGTTGATCCAGGGAAAATCTGAGTTGCCTCTTGGGGGATCAGGAAGGATTTATTTTCCCCTGCAGGAGCAAATTGCATCATGCTTTACTGGGTTTTTTTGCCTTCCTCTGGATCAACTGTGGATATGGATTATAACTTTTTTTTATTTAACTGGATGGACATTTGTCTTTTTTCAGCCAAACTAACTATATATACTATATATGTATCCAGTATCTTTCCAAACAAATGGCCATCAAAAAGTTGCAATACATTCAATGGAATCCCATTTTCTTGCTGATGATTATATTTCACAAACCATATTTTGGACTGATTTAAATGGACAAACTGCCTTTTCAATCGTCGCCAACTGATTTTCATTCCCTTTGCAGCCCATAAATGCTCCATGTGATTAAACGTGTCTATGAACAGCATTAAAAATTCATTGCTCAACACCCTGCGTCCAGTAACATGGCAACAAACTCCTTCTCCTTTCCTCTTTAATGCATTAATAAGTGCTCTTTTCAGGCCAAGCAGATTGTATTAAATTGCCTCACAAGTGAATTGTTTATTAACAGACATTGGGATTCTCATTAAATCTCATCAGAGATATCATTGAAGTGCAAGCTCATTCAGGAAGAGAACTTTGCATCATAAAAATAAAATATTAACTGAATAAAACTAAATACTGAGCAGTCTTAAAGAAGACTTTAACTTAGATCTCTTTAAAGCAAAAGATATTAAATCCTGTTAAAGATAATTAAATATTATTCTGTCCTTTAATCTGAGCAAAGTATGGAACAATTAGAAAGAAACAAGCTGTTTTCATGATGTGATTCCTAAGTTTACCTACCCTTATATTACATATTAAATTTTGTTTGTACCGTGTAAACAGCATTTCATCCAATTCTTTTCATTTCTGTTTTATTATAACAGAATGAAAAAGCTATTCATGATAAAAGTAAAAATGCTTCAGGTTAATAAAGCAAACTAAGCCTGAAAGAAATATGGAGACTGCCATTTCTGTCTTCTGAAAATGCAAGTTACCAGGTTTTCATGTTGCTTCAATACTTTGGGTCTCAGATTTGCAGAATGAATTCTGACATAAAGTGGAACTAAACCCTTCTATCCTTTACAGCCAAAAAAGCTGCCAATTTATCCTATATTTGATCTGTAGTTGCCATGGTGCTGAACATGCGGTCAGCTATGACACCAGCCATTTCATGGCTTGACAGTTTGGTTGAGAACTAACATAAGCATACTAGGTAATGTAACATATCATTCAAGACATGCCTTGAATGTAACTGTTTAGGAAAGCTGGTAAATTAGTTCCACTATAACATGTCTTTCCTTCTATGCATACTTGTTCCAGGCCAATATCTCAGAAAGTATTCAAGCCAGGGGATTAGCATAAGAGCTAAGCAACTAATATTTCCAAAAGGAAGTCAGGAATGGCAGCCCTGCTTTTCACTCCGTTTATTGTAATTGCCTTGGTAATTTTATGTTGTTTACTTCTTACACTATATAATGTACATCTGAGACTGTTCATACACTGGGAACTTTTTGCAGCAGATGATAGAAAAATTAGTGGGCAATAACTAGCTGTATACAGATTATCAAAGCTAGTTCAGTAGGTTTCATAGGCTCTAGATATTTTTTTTTTAAGTCCAAACTCCACTGATGCAATGTCTTCAAGCTTCCTTACAGACACCATCTTCTTTTCATGGTCTTTTCCATGTTTGGCATTCTTTGCTCATCTTGTGTGATTGGCCCAAGGTTATTTAAAGTGTTACTAAAGTAAATTTTTTTAATTAAAATAACAAACGTTATACTCACCTGCTCTGTCCAATGGTATTGCACAGAGTGGCCCTGATCCTTCTCTCCCTGTGTCTCCCTCCAGCAATCTTGGCTCATTCTGTTCTTTGTGTGTCCACATAGCAAACTGTTTTCTATGGAAGCACACAGTGTCTGCATGCTCCCGAGCTGTGTGTCTATGGAACCCCACCCCCACTTCCTCCTTAATGCATTTGATTGACAGCAGCAGGAGCCAATGGCTCCTGCTGCTGCTCAAGTGCTGTGTGAAGAGGAAGAGAGAGGAGAATAGCTTCAGCCATGCACAGCACTGGATCTATTCTACACTCTCTCCCGCTTCACACAGGGAAGGGGGGGCAGAGAAATATAAAAATTTGTTTACCTTACTTACCTTACTGCAAAGAATGCATTAAGGGAAAAAACATTTTTAGCTTTAGTGTCACTTTAACCTTGGAATTTAACAGATCCTGGCTCCAGGGCGTGCTGCTAAACATGTGTAGCTCAATGTATGCTTTAAAGAAGTTTGCGAACATAAAGGTAAGAAGCTTCTATTGCAGAAAAGGCATTTTAGGTTTCTTTTGCAATAAAAATACATACTGCTTGCAAATTAGCAGGTTCTCTTATTATGACCACCCCCTCACCCCACTCAGGGCCATCTTTGAAATTGATTGGACCCTGGGCAAAAATTTTCTTGACACCCCCCCCCCCCATTCAATTTCACTCTTCACCTGCTCTGGGACAAACAATAAATAGCAACTAGACTAAAAATCAGTTTGCAGCAGCAGATCAGGCAGAGATTGTGACTGGTTGCTAGAGGTTACAGCATAACATTGCTGCTCACTGACCGGTTTCTAGAGGTTACAGCACACAGTACGGCTCACTGATTGGTTGCTAAAGGTTACTGCACACCCTTACCACTCACTGATTGGTTGCTAGAGGTTACTGCACATCCTTAGCTCTTACTGATTGTACTTGAAATTACTGCACATCGTTACCGCTTACTGATTGGTTGCTATAGGTTACTGTGCATCATTGCCACTTACTTATTGGTTGCTAAAGGTTACTGCACATCATTACCGCTCACTGATTGGTTGCTGTAGGTTACTGTGCATCATTAATACTTATTTATCAGTTGCTAAAGGTTTTCGGCACATCATTACTGCTCACTGATTGGTTGCTAGAGGTTTTAGCCTATTATTACAGCTCGCTAATTGGTTGCTAGAGGTTACAGCACATAATTATGGTTCACTGATTGATAACCTCTGCACCCCAAACCTCCCCCAACCTCTCCACTCTAACCCCCCACCCCCAACCCACCACCACCTTATTTGTGCTCACCTATGCACCCAACTTCCTTACCTCTGTACATCCCCTCCTTGCTCACCTGTGCACCCCAAACTAATTCCTTCTCTGCCTACCTCTTCACACCCCACCTGTTCCATTTTACTTACCTTTGCAGAAGAGGCTGATAGTAGGCTCAATGACCACTGTTGCAGGCAGTACTTTCAAGTATGCCCCTGTTTACCTCCCCAGTGGGCAGCATTCAGCAGAGGTAATGGTGGATGAAACCTCAGGAGGCATGATATACATATGAATGTCACCACTATTTACATATGAATGCCATCGCTATTTACATATGTATGCCACATCTATTTGCATATCAATGCTGGTTATTTGCATGTGAATGCAGATAGGATGCCATCCATTATCTGTTCACTGTAACAGGGCAGAGCTGACCAGTTTAAGTGACAATACTTCACACTGAGATATCAGGGCACAGCACAGGAGGAAGACTTCAAGTAACAATGGTATGTAAACTGGGACAATTGGCAAATATGGGCAGCTGCTTTGGGCCCCACAAAAATGACTGGGCCCAGGGCAGCTGCCCCTTTTGCCCTGTCTTAATGACGGTCATGACCCCACTGATATCTTCATCACACTTTCTCAGACCTTGGACATACTTGCATGCATGGAGGAGCATGTGGCCTTCTCCCCCTCATTATACAATGCAGTGCCTGGCATCTGAGTGATCAATTGCCAGGTCCAAACACTGTCACATTGAAATGGAGGTTACACCTTTCATAGCTTCTGCAAGTGAACAAATTGGGGGAGGGGGTATACATCATAAGCATCAGTGGATAGGTGAGGGAGTAGGACCACGAAGAGAACCACGAAGAGAACCGAGTTTACATTAAGTGATTTTTTTTTTATATTATGATAGTAAACTAGTAGAAACCCTTTTTGTCTTTTACTTTTTCATCATCTTTCTAACCGCTATAAGCTTCAGTTCAACAATTTGATTTGACTCCCTGCTGAGCAGTAAAAATTGGTTAACTGTAACCCTTCATAAGTCACATTTCAAAACTGTCCAGAATGTATAAAACTTCGACCAAAGGGTAATTAAATGCATGAGATGACAACCAAGACACACCATGAGGATAGAAGGCCTGCTACTGATTATAGTCAGTTACCATGGAAACCATGAAATGTATCAGGCATTTGTTAAGATAATTGAATAAAAGATTCAAGTTAAAACAGTTGCAGTTAAAGAAAAAAATCACTATTTACTTTCCATAATTTATACGTTGTAATTAAAAAGAATATATTTTTAAACTTAAAATACTGTTTGTAATTGCCAAAATATACACAGGTATATATGAAACTACTAGCAAAGAATACCTATCAAGAGAGAACATTGGAGACTGCCATTGCTGGTCTCCTTCTCTAAAAATGCTAGTTGTCTGATTATGACTGGCTTCACTAAATCTGTATTGCATTCCCAGAATAGTCATAGCAGCAAATCAAGAAAAATATGAATTCCTTATCTCTAGACTTGTTCCAAGCCAGTGATTCAAAAAGTACCAAAGCCAATTTATCAGCATGACAGCCAGGGAACTAACATTTTGGAAAGTAGAGGTTAGCAGTGGCATCCCACATATTTCTTTCTTGACAGGTTTTCTTTAAAAGATGTTAACCAGGCATCCAGCATCTCTTTGCACTGAAATCTGCAATAAATGAATACACTCCTCAAAAAGAAAAGTAATGTGTGTCATGCAACAATAACAAAAATGCACTGGAGTGTTTCAGGACCACACAGGATTATTTCACGAAGACAAGTGAACAGCTGAAATATACACTATATTGCCAAAAGTATTGGGACACCTGCTTTTACACATGAACTTTAATGGCATCCCAGTCTTAGTCCGTAGAGTTCAATATTGAGTTGGCCCACCGTTTGCAGCTATAACAACTTCAACTCTTCTGCGAAGGCTGTTCACAAGGTTTAGGAGAGTATTTATGAGAATGTTTTGACCATTCTTCCAGAAGTGCATTTGTTAGGTCAGGCACTGATGTCGGATGAAAAGGTCTGGCTCGCAGTCTCCACTCTAAATCATCCCAAAGGTGTTCTATCAGGTTGAGGTCAGGACTCTGTTCCTCCACCCCAAACTTGCTCATCCATGTCTTTATGGACATTGCTTTGTTTACTGATTTACAGTCATGTTGGAACAGGAAGGGGTCATCCCCAAACTGTTCCCACAAAGTTGGGAGCATGAAATTGTGAAAAATGTCTTAGTATGCTGACGCCTTAAGAGTTCCTTTCACTGGAACTATGGGGCCAAGCCCAACCCCTGAGAAACAACCCCACACCATAATCCCCCCTCCACCAAACTTTACACTTGGCACAATGCAGTCAGGCAAGTACCGTTCTCCTGGAAATCAACAAACCCAAACACATCCATCAGATTGCCAGACAGAGAAGCATGATTCTTCACTCCAGAGAACACGTCTTCACTGCTCTAGAGCCCAGTGGCGGTGTGCTTTACACCACTGCATCCCATGCTTTGCATTGCACTTGGTAATGTAAGGTTTTGCTGCAGCTGCTCGACCATGGAAACCCATTCCATGAAACTCTCTATGCACTGTTGTGCTAATCTGAAGGTCACATGAAGTTTGGAGGCCTTTAGCTATTAACTCTGCAGACAGTTGGCGACTTCTGTGCAACTTGAAGTTGAACCAATGTCAGAATGGAAAAAGCAATTTACAGTGTCCCATCACCCAGTCACATCAGTCCAATGTGTGGCATGTGAGGTGTAGAGGGGAGCATAGCTTGCTTTGGAAATTTTAATTTAGTGTGTGCTAGAATACATTAGCTTGAGAAGAATCACAGAATCCCAAAACATTTGAGCTTTTAAGTCACCAGGTATCAAATAAAGACAACTACATAACATACAAATTCTTATTTTTACACAATAAAAAAAAAGTTATACATAAAACACATAAAAAAGGGAAAATATTCTGCAGCGTTAATATAGGTGCACCCAAAACAAATATCCAACCCTCTATAGTCGTATTACACGTAGTACATCAAGATAGCCAATTGCTCTGTCCCAGAAGGGACCATGTACAATGCTATAATTACATTATTTACAAAGAGGGAGGAAAGAGGGTCACCAGTAAGCTCTACACATTTCCCGGTTCAAGCAGCTTCATCAGGAACAGTACATATCATAATCTATTACAATCTATAAAGTAAAAATCAGTAAGTATATACAATGAAAAATTCTAACATAGATGCAAATACACATCACATCACATTTTCTCTTTACCACTTCATTTTCTTACCCAAGATGCATGTGGTCATCCAGGCTTAACCATCAGCCCAATACTGCCCATTGAAGGAAAGACATCCTCCAAACCATGTGCCATCCCCAAAGCAAGACCACTGGAGCATACTAGGACAGACCGGGCCACCACCTCACCAACCTCCAACATTCATATAATTCATGTATAATCCTTTTTATTGTGCAAAAATAAATATTTATATGTTATGTAGTTGTTATTATTTGATACCTGGTGCCTTAAAAACCCAATCGTTTTGGGATTCTGTGATTGTAACTAATAGGGTGTGGTGCCATCCATACCACCTGTGGTTTGAATTTATTAGCTTGAGAAGAAGCTGGCATTACTAGTAGCTAAAGCTTTTTTATTATCAAACCAAATGAACTTTGATTCAGGCGTAATTAATAAGGCAAAGAGCAACATGCTGTACTGATAGAAGCCATCTGAAATAAAATTTTAATTGGTCGAACTTAAGTGAAATCTTAGTGCTATGGGTTATTGCATATACTAAAAATTCTCTACACTTTTAAAGTATAACTTTAAATACATTTTTTGTTTGCATAAAGTGGTTAATTAAATCATTAGCTCTGTCAGATTTCTCTTATTTTTGCTTTCTCTGTCCAATTGAGAAAAATTTGCTTAACTTCCTGCCCTAGTGAAGGGAAATTAAATCACTCAAAGTGAGGAGCGATTTCCTTTTAGATAACTGTCACTGAAATGGGCATCTCCATTGGAAGATTTTACTCCTGTTCCAGGCACCCCCAAATGTCCCAATGATCACCAGCACAAAGAGAGGGTGAATCCCCAATCACCCCTATAAACAGGTAGTACTAAAAGCTAGGCAGGGGTAAGTGCTGGTTTTAGATATACTGGATAACCCTAACTACTGTTAAAACTGTCCACTCCCCCTTTCTAACACCTATGCTTTCTTTCTAACCTGTGTAAGAAAGCTCTGTATACTTACCTATTTTTAGGCCGATCCAGTCTAGTTACGTGATCCAGCTCCCCTGTGTCAGCTAGCTCTGCTGCAGGGAAGAAGAGGGAGTGCGGAACCCTAACTACTGTTAAACCAGCCCCCTCCCCCTTCTAACACCTATGCTTTCTTTCTAACGTGTGTAAGAGAGATCTGTATACTTACCTATTTTCAGACCGGTCCTGCCTGGCCACATGATACAGCTCCCCTGTGTCAGCTAGCTCTGCTGCAGGGAAGAAGAGTGAGTGCTGACAATTGATGGACTTGACCATTAAAGCCTGTGGGTAGCATCATGCTCCCAAACATAACCAACCTTTGTCAGAGCACCCTCTCCACTGCCCTGCAAATGGCATTGGCTGACACAGAGAAGATCGCGTGACCGGACCAGAGTGGCCCGAAAATAGGTAAATATACAGATTTTTACACACCGGATACTAAGCATAGGCATTGGGGGGGGGTTAAGAGTAGTTATCCCAGAATTTCACTTGTCAAAAGATAGGGGTCTAGTTACAATAAATGGCTGAAAACACTTTGTTGACCATAGTGACCAAATAGGTTACATCTTTATTTCTACTGGAAAATGAAACAAAGAATATCCACAGGTGATACCTCATTATTTTCACGTATTCTTTTTGTGTTTTTATCATTAGTACATATAGTTATTAAGTCACATGACACTTTTCAGTTCTCCTGTCTTTACATCATCCATTGGCTGGAAAATAACTGGGCTGGAAGGCTGGTTCTCCAGATAAACAATTTTTCTATGGTTTCTGCATATATATTTACTCCATGCTGTGAAACATGCCTACAAAGAGACAAGGAAAAGAGAAAGGAAAAAGCTCCTATAAACACCTTTGCTTTTTTTCTTTAATCTTAGCTTTCATTAGGGGCAAGAGTGACTTAATGTGATGCTAAAAGAAACCTTTTGTGAATTACACACCAAGTATCATCTGCATTATACTCTGCTCTCAACTAATAACTCTCCATATACAGAGACATGTAGTATTCCTATATGGACCCCCCTGGAGCTGTAATATGAAGCCATTTATATTCCTGCCAAGTGCTGTGCTCCATTTCACATCTAATGCATTTTATACTGGGGATTTCGTTCTAGATGTTTTCCACTGGGAATGATATTTAGAATCTTTCACAGTAGAGGACTGCTCTAAGATGTACTCATCAAGGGGCTGACATATCTTGAGGATCCTTCAAGGTGGGCATAAAAAATGAACATTTAAAAAAATCACTTCTAACATACCAATTATTTTCAATTGAATCCCTGAGGATATCATATTTGGTGTAAATTTATGAAAAAATAGCTAATGCAGTTTGTGATCTGGCAGCTGTTTCTGAACTGTAGCTTCTGATAGTCAATTTTTTTTCTTTAGGTGTGCACAGTAAACAGTATTTTACAGGTATACCAGCACTGTCCACTTGCTGTTCTTAGGATGCTTAGGATGGTTGGATCTCTTACTGAGAGTGATAATCAGATCAAGGTTTACGCATTCTACTCTCAATTGTGCATCTCCAGGACCTAACATGTTCAAAAATGTTTTACTATAGATATTGAGCATTTCCTATTCTCTTAAGCACTTATTATGCCTTGAAATTAACCCATTAGCTGCGATTGGATACTCAAGTCACATTGCTTGTGAATATTGGGTTGTTGTACTGTGTTGTGGACATTATTGAATGGAATCTGAGCTTCCAGACAAGGGTTTATTGTAGACATGGGCTGCAATATTTAGCAGCATTATGCAAGTGCTTTTTTGTGGGAAACGTTTTTCTTGAAACCCACCTATGTGTGAGATGATTTCTGGATCCCGATATCATTGAAAGAGTCCTTATGAAGAAGTCTGATAGATATGATCTCGGATCAGTATAAAAATTAATTTGTAGTGCTAAACAATGCAGGGAAGCCCACAAGTTGGAAATGATTTAGCCTATCGCATGTTATTGTCCATGACTGCTTTTGTTCGTTCTCTGTGTAGTCTAATACATTGTATATGGATGACTGTGCATACTAGGTGAAATTCTAACACAAAATATATGCCTGGCCTCGGTAGTTCTTGGTGCAAGTTATTGGGAGTTATTTAGTGTTAGGTGGAAGGAATACTAAGGGTTAGGAGGTTAATTTTGGGAGTTAGTTTAAAGTTAAGGTGGCTCATGGGATACGATAAGATTAAGTGTAAAGGATTAGTTTCAATTTTTAGATTAAGGAAATCATTTTAAAAACCAAGGACAGGATACGCAATAAAGCCTATAGCCAAAACTTTTTTTTGTTTAAATTTTGGAGAGAGTGAGAAAGGAAAAAAAGAGAATTACTCTTTGTCAGCTATTGATTTAAAGTGTATGTCCCTGTTGTCCTGTCAGGACAAACCATGATGGGGAATCTCTCCAGAGATTCATATTTTCAGTAACATGGAGAAAGGTTAGACCTCTGTCAGGTTAATATTGTTTTCTATATTTTAGTCCCAGGGACAACTGTTTCCTCCAGTTAATATCATAGTTAATCTCAGCACGACATTTACCCCACTCACTTTGAAGCCTAACTCTAACCAAGCCAAAAGGATGCCACCCACTGTTATAGACTTTCACAGATAAGTGAGATGAATGCTACCAGATGGGTCATGAAAAGCAATAAAAACTTGTCAGAACTTCCCCCAATCCTATCCAAACCAATAAAGAGTTTTGAGACTACAGAAACCTAAAACTTTGCATTTTAAGATTTTTAATCCTCCACGAAAACAGTGTCACTTTGAAAATACTTTATTCCTTCCCTACTCGTGTGATTAATCCTGTTTTACAGAGTACATTGTTTCTTTTTTGAACACTATTCTGTACTCCTACTCCTGGACCTCTCTGCTGCCTTTGACACGGCGGACCACTCCCTCCTCTTCAAAAAACTCTACTCCTTTGGTCTTCACCACTGTACGCTGGTTCTATTCTACCTATCAGTGTCACTTACAATACTCCTTCCTCTCCTCCTCTTTCTTTCTCTGTCAGGATTCCCCAAAGTTCTGTTCTTGGACCTCTATTATTCTCGAACTACACCTTCTTCCTGGGTCAGTTGATAGCCTCCTATTTCTATGCTAATGACACCCAAATGTATCTCTGTACCCTCAGCTTACTCCATCAGTCTCCGCACACATTACTATTCTTCTAACAGACATATCAGACTGGTTGTTACACTACTTCCCGAAACTCAATCTATCCAAAATCGAGCTCATAATATTTCCTTCCCCTCATACCCCCCTCGTCTGACTTCTTCGTCAAGATCAACGGCTCAACTATCAACACGTCCCCACATGCCACGGTGTTAGGTGTAATCCTGGATTCTGAGCTATCCTTTATGCCTCATATTCAATCACTGTCCAAAGCTTGCCGCCTCAACCACCACAACATCTCCAAGATACGCCCCTTCCTAACCAATGACACCACAAAGCTTCTAATTCACTCCCTGGTCATCTCTCACATCGACTTCTGGAACTCTCTTCTCATTGGCTTACCTTTACATAGGCTATTCCCCCTTCAGTCTATCATGAGTGCTGCCGCCAGACTCATCCACCTTACCAGCCACTGAGTGTCTGCTACTCCTTTCTGCCGATCCCTACACCGGCTACCACTCACCCAGCAAATTAAATTCAAGATACTAACAACAACTTACAAAGCCATCCACAACTCTGCCCCCAGCTACATCACTAAACTTGTCTCAAAATACCAACCAAATTGTTCTTTTCATTCCTCCCAAGACCTCCTGCTCTCTAGCTCCCTTGTCACCTCCTCCCATACTCGTTTCCAGGTCTTCTCCAGAGCCTCTCCCATCCTCTGGAAGTCCCTACCCGATCTGTCTGACTATCTCCTACTCCACTTTTAGACGATCTCTGAAAACTCAGCACTACCCTGCCCTCACCTAACAACTGTACATTTATTCTCTTCAGCCCATTGCCCCCGAGTTATAACCTTCTGTATCTCTTCACCCTCCCTCTTAGATTTTAAGCTCTAAAGAGCAGGGCCCTCTGATTCCTACTGTACTAAATTGTATTGTAATAGTACTGTCTTTCCTTATGTTTTAAAGCGTTACGTGAACTGTCAGCGCTATATAAATCCTGTATAATAGTAATAATCTTTTTGCTTTCTAAACTGAGAACATTTATTAAAAGGTCTGTTGTTAATTTCCAAGGTACTTTAAGCATCACATCCCCTCGATCTCTAACTAGTGTGTGTGATATTCAGTTTGGCAAATAGTAAAGTATATAAAAGTGAGTAATATTTCAACAAAGAAACTGCGATTTCCAAAGCCCCAGCCTTTGGCTTAGGTCTCCCTTTGTTTGAGATCTACAAGAGAAAGAAAACCTGGTAGATGAACATGGGTGGATTATCCCATGGGGATAAAGAGTATAGATTACACTAGGTCTGAATAATTGGGGTTGTAAACACATTTTGCTTTGAGCTACCCTAAATTTAGAAACTCTCTGCTGTTACATGCATTTGTGTCAAGTATGCAGTACCAATACTTACATGCCGCTTAGCAAATCTGACTGCTTGCTTCAGTTACATGAGATGAAACATATCAACCGTGTTTTATGTGTTACACAATACTTTTAAGGGCTTATTAACACAGGAGGTGTTGACAAACATTTTCCTGTGATTTACAGCACAGGCAAGATACATGAACAATAAAAAAATGCATTAGTTCCAGTTGGCCTGGTTCTTACCAAAGCAACACATTGCAACATGTTGCATGTTGCAGGCTTGTTGTGCCTTCATACCCATATGGAAGAAAAATATATTTGAAATATATTTGAAAAATATTTTTCCCAAATATATTAACATATATTTGAAATGCTACAATTTTGGCCATATATATATACTGTATGTTAAAATGCATTTTTATTGCAACATATAAGAAAAATATTTTTAAAAATACATTTCAAATATAATGTATGTCTTTAAAACTTCACATCTACATTTTTGGAATGCATTTACAAATATATGTAAAAATATATGTTAAAATTACTTTTTTATATGGTAAAAGAAATCTGAAGAATATATTTTAAAAAAATATTTTTTTTAAAGATCTTCCCAAATATATGTCAATATATTTGGCAAGAATATTTTTAAAATATATTTCAATATTTTTCTTCCATATGGGTAAAAACACTTGCTCTGTACATGGCAATGCATCTCCTTGAGTTGTGTTTTATATGCATTTCAAAAATGTTTAACTAAGTGATATAACGTGGATTTACATTAAATAGCATGGTTTAAAATGCATACTGATGCATCAGAAACCAGTCAAAATGCAGATGTATATTGTGTTAACAAGTCTTTGATCACATATAATATAAGTAAGCGCATAAAGACTAGTTTCTTGTTTTATATGCTCCAAGATTTATATGCTGCAAATGATCAAATATTATTTAAAACTTTATCATTCCTGTCGTAAAACTGTAGGTAGCAATGACATTATCTTTGTAGAGATAAATGTCTTGCCTCATTTTTTAAAAATGAATTATTCTCACCTATAATAGATTTTTCTCTTGCAGGAAAAAGAGCCTTCATCACTCAGTTTCCCGAGATAACTCCGAGGTCAACCAGCTCAGAGAGTTGGTATCCAGGTTCTCCAGCACTTCCCCTTTCCGTTACTTGGATGTTATCACCACACTTGGGACCGGAGGATTTGGGCGTGTTGAGCTGGTAAGATAAGTTGCTGTTGCCTAGATATGTATATGTGTGTTCTATAATAGGTAAATAAATCAATGAGATAGCTGAGTTTTATTGTGATGATAACTTTCTACTTTTCCTTCATGGCATTATTAGTCACTGCTCTGTAGTACTTAGGTGACCAACAATCAAACTATGCAGCAAAACCTGCAGCAGAGAATGCATAAGTCAAAAACCAAGTTTGTTAAGTACAGAAGATTTTGAAAGTATGTTAAGGCCACCTTAGTTTGTTTTTATTCCATGATCCCACCTAGACCCTGACCATAAGAGCATGCATGCCTTTTACAAATGATGAGTGGCTTGGATTACTAAAAAGATGTAAAAAATGTATTGTCTATTGAGCATCACTCCCCTGCCAGACTGCCACAAGGGATGCTCAGATTTTTTGTATCTCTTGTGAAAATCTTAATACTTGGTATTTCTAAAACTGACCATACTTGTTACAGTCAGATTGTACAATTTCTTTTCAACAACATGTAGTCCATGAGCCTGCTAGGCTGGATACAAATTAAAAATTTTGTTTAGGAAGCCCTACATATTACATAGTTTTAGTAATCTAAACTAGATTGTCAGATTGCAATGTTTGTGGCCAGCTAAAGGAGTACTCCAAGAAATATCCTTATCAAAGGTGCATATATTATGTTCATTCCACTTACCGCTATGCTATCCTGTTCAGTATGAATCTCTCCAAAAGCCCTCATGTATGTGCAGCAGTTAAGTTCACTGAATGCTTTCAGTTCCTTTGCTTCATGTGATAGAATCTGTCAGTCTCATAGACTTCTGCTGCAGCAACTAAAGCCATTCAAATAATGTGCAGTGACTGGAAGCAGTTAGCTATGGGAACTGCTGGTGTCAGGGATGCAGGTGTGACCAGAAGTGTGTGGACTGACACAGGGAAACGTAGGCTTCAGATATAGTAAATAATATAATTTATTGAGACTAACAATACAAATATTAACGCAGTGCACCAAACCACAAGCTAACACAAATACATACAACAAGGTGAAACAAACCCAAACCTAAACTGATATAGATACACAGGTACATACACATATAGAGCACAACGTAGTCAGGCAGGCCGGGTCGATAACTATCGGGCAGGTAGGTACAGGAGGAGCAGGCGGAGAGAATGGTCAGGGTCACAAGACAGGGATCAAACAGGAGAAGTCAGCAGAGGTCAGGATCAGGCAGGGTCGGCAACAAGTCAGGCAGAAACAGGAACAGGAATGCAGGTTACAAGATACAGGGGCCCATGGAAAAACACACACCAAGGCCCTGACTGTGAGTCTGGCCATTCCTTAAATACAACCCCTGCAATCAGCTTCAGGTGTTTTGGCTGACTGCAGGGGGGAGTCTCTGATTGCTGAGAGCACCCGCTGGCCAGCCCTGGTACTGCAGCCCACAAGGCAGGTGAGTCCCACTGTTATTGGCAAGTCCATTCCTGACAGCCGGACATAACGCCGTCACATCACTTCCGGTTACGGATCTGCGTCACTACTGGTGCACCGCACCGTCATTTCCTGATGCATTTCGTCATATCCTGACTTAATCATAGGGATCAGAGATCCCTATGATTAAGTCAGGATAAGTCAGGATATGACGAAACGCGTCAGAATGTGACGGTGCGGCGGACCGGAAGTGACGCAGATCCCTAACCGGAAGGGACATGTCGGTGTTCTGTCCGGCAGTTCTGGAGGTGGTGAGAGCACCATGCGGCATCTGTGTAACTAATATGAGCATTTCAATGGGCTTGTTGATCTTTTAATTGTTGTAAGTGCAATACTTGGATTTTTAAAGTTGTTTACCTTGAGCAATACATGATTGGAGCAAAAACATTTTTCTCTTTCTATGTTATGATGGAGTGGAGTATTTTACTATGATCCTGGCAGCAATTCATGATAAGGGTGATTCTTGGAGGAACCTCTTGATCCCAACAGTGGATATCCTTGTGATTATGCTAATAAAGGCTATGTTCTGGGGTATTGATGAACACAGAAAATGACACATATGAATGTTAATTAGAGTTTATGGATATATATGGTATAGGTTATGCGCTGCTTGTGGTCACTAGAGCAAAGGTCATACTAAATTATTTACATCTTATATTGGGAGAAAAGTGGCAGCAATATAATATAATACACTCATTTTTTAGCATCTTGCGCAATTTAGTGACTTTTGAATGGTTCTCAGGTTAGTCACTTAAAAGAAATGTTTGTAAACAAAAAAAGACCGACAATTTTGAAAAAAAAACAATAATTTTTACTTTTTCCTATAAAACATATCCAATACAAAATATAAAAAATCAAATTTCGTCATAAATTTAGGCCAAAATATATTCTGTTACATGTCTTTGCTAAAAAAAAATCCCAATATGTGTAAATTAATTGGTTTACGTGAAAGTTATAGTATCTACAATTGGCGGTATATATACAGAAATTTAATTTTTTTTTATACTTTTAACCATTTCAATACCGGGCAATTTTACACCTTCCTGCCCAGGCCATTTTTCACGTTTCAGCGCTCTCACACTTTGAATGACAATTGCGCGGTCATACAACATTGTACCCAAACTAAAATTTTATAATTTTCTTCTCATAAATAGAGCTTTCTTTTGGTGGTATTTAATCACCGCTGGGGTTTTTATTTTTTGCTAAATTAAGAAAAGACCAAAAATTTTGAAAAAACACGTTTTTCTTTGTTTCTGTTATAAAAGTTTACAAATAAATAATTGTTCTTCATAAATTTAGGCCAAGATGTATTCTGCTACATGTCTTTGGTGAAAATAACCCAAATTAGGATGTATTATTTAGTTTGTAGGAAAGTTATAGAGTTCACAAACTATGGTATAGATCTGAAAATTGATCAATCCTGAAGTACTGACAGCCAATCTAATTTCTTGAGGTCCAAGAATGTCAGAATAGTACAGATATCCACCAAATGACCCCTTTTTGCAGAGCAGACAGTCCGATGTACTTCATAAGAAGAATGGCGAGTTTTTTGAAGTTGTATTTTTTTTGTCATAATTTTTCGGAAAATGAAAAAATTAAAAAAATTATTTTCACTATTTTTTTTTTTACATACTGTCACTAGTGCAGTACAGCATCATCATATAACTGGCATGGCGGTGAACAGGGACACTGACTGGTGACAGTATGAAAAAAATATATATATATTTTTTTTTTTTTTATTATTTTATTTTATTATTTTTAATTTTTTATTACATTTTTTTATTTTTTTAAGATTTTTTTTTTCATATTTTACTCTGACCAAAGTAGTACAATGTTACCATAGTAACATTGTACTACTTTGGGGAAGTGATTAGTATATATTTTTTTTTTTTTTACACAATTTGCTTATAGCAAAGAATTACTTTGCTATAAGCAAGCATTTACCTGAATGACATCGATTCATTCAGGTTTTTTTTTTTTTTTTTTTTTTTTTGTGCTTAGCTGTGATTTGGCCACAGCTAATCACATGACATGTGACCTGCTGTGACCATTCACAGCTAGGCACTAGTATACAATGGATGGCATGAATGAAGCCACCCATTGTATACAACTGTCATGTGACGGGCTGTGATTGGTCACAGCAGGTCACATGGTACCGGCAACGGGGCCGGTACTCAGATCTGTCATCGGCCGTGTCCCAGGTACACGGCCGGTGACAGATTGCGCCGCTGCGCCGCTCTGCAACCACGCGAACTGCGCATGTGCGGGAGGACGCCAAATGGCGTACACCCCGGAAAGCTAAACCATTTTTGCGGCCGCCAAACGGCTATAGGCCGGGCAGCTATTGGTTAATGATGGCGATCAGTAACTTATAGCAGGACTACACAGGGCATTCTGACACTGGGGGGAACTGACTAACATGACATCTGACTAACTGACATCCCCAGTGACACTAAAACAGTGATCAGTGCTAATAAAAAAGTACTGACACTGTACTACTGACACTGGCAGGAAGGGGTTAATATCTGGGGCGTTTTACTTTGGAGACATGCTGTTTTGTACCTCTCTGTTGTGAAAAGAGATACAAAACAGCAGGTCTCATCCCTGTCAGCTTTCCCCGATATCACCGGGTGCTGGCGGGGAATCCCGGCCTGGGCCCGGTGATTGACATCCCTAGCCGTCAATGCAAATTACATACATATATGTGATTTTGCGCAGCCCTGCTACCCTGTAGCAGTATTATTGCTATAGGGCAGCGGGCAAGCAGTTAAAGTGACACTAAGCTCTATTTTTTTTTAAATTCTGTTCAAATATACAATATATTCCTAACTCCAAAAAGTCACTTCTGTTGCTCTCAGCCTCCTCTGGATCTCCAAATTCCTCCTTTTTTTTCTGCTGTGATCCAACAGCCTTTTAGAGGGTGGCTACGTTCATTCTCCATTGTCCTACTGTAGGCAGTAATGTAGCCATCCTCTCTTGCTGGCTTCTGAGACAGACAAGGGACTATGGAATATAGACAAATGTAAGTGAAAGGAAAAAGAGAGGGTCAGGAGATCACAGAGGATGTTACAAAAAGGCACAAAAACACAGTTAGAAAAGATTTCATTCATAACAGATTACAGGGTCAATAAGTAGTTGGCGTATATATATATATATATATATATATATATATATATATATAGTTACATAGTTAGTCTGGCTGAAAAAATACAAAAGTCCATCCAGTTCAACAATGAAAAAAAAATAAAAAGTTATAATCCTTCACCCACAGTTGATCTAGAGGAAGGCAAAAAAAAACAGCAAAGCATGATCCAATTTGCTCCTGCAGGGAAAAAAAATTTCCTTCCTGATCCCCCGAGAGGCAATCGGATATTATTTTTGGAGAATATGAATATCATTTAGTGTCATTTGAAAAGACTTGCTCTATCTCAGCTGACAGCCAACTAAGGATGACCCTTCACCGTAAGAGACTATAGCATGATATAGGTGATTTTAGTGCAATCATGGTTCAGGATCCCTGTGTACAAAGTGACCTTAGAGCAGGGGTGTCAAACTGGAGGCCCTTCAGCTGTTGCAAAACTACAAGTCCCATCATGCCTCTGCCTTTAGGTGTCATGCTCGTAACTGTCAATCTTGCAATGCCTCATTGGACTTGTAGTTTGGCATCAGCTGGAGGGCTGCCAGTTTGACACCCCTGCTCTACTCTGCCTTAGAGTAACAGCCTCCTGCTCTATCCACATCTCTGTGGCTAGTTTATTTTTATTATTGTCTTCTGGTGCTGCATAGAAAGACTTCTTCACTGCTCTTCACTGCCTCTGATAGATCATTCATCCAACATGCTTTTATTAGTAGATCGGCAGCCTAAAAGTAGGCTGGAAAAGCCAGTTGAAAAAATAAATAGAGGTTTTCCATGAATTGCACCATGAAAATGCTTGCATCTATTGTCTTCAGGAAAAAAGAAAGCTGCAGTTGAATGTATAAATACTCGGAACACTCACAGTGTATGATTCATTGAGACAGACTGTCTTTTTACCAGCAGTGATTCTCAGTATGCGGTACATGTACCTCCAGGGGTGCTGCTGACAGGTTCAAGGGGCACTCCTGCTTGTCAAAGTAAACTCAGCATATTGATTTGAAAGTTAAATACATATTTAATCTTATACAAAACAATTGGATTATTAATATGTATTATAAAAGCATAAGCACTTTATGGTGTACTCAAGAAAAACTAGCACATACCAGGGAGTTATTGGTAAAATTACTGTTGTAATAAAGGGGAAAATAACATAAAGCGGATAAACACTTGAGTAAGATTTGTTTACAGCATTTAAAAGGAAATGATAGTATATTTTCAGAGAGCACACATTTTGTCTTATTATTTTAATGTTTAGATTAATCTGTCAAAAACCCAGGCAGTTCAAACTAAGCATTCAATGAAAAACTGGAACAGCAGACATTCTGTTAAATCAAAATGGCATGTCACTACAATTAGTAGTTCCAGTGATGACACTGCTGGGTTTATATACTGTGTAAATCTTGTCTATTTTTATGTAAGCTGGGCTTCACCTTCCTGCACCCATATCCCAAGCCTATTTTTGTTCCTTAATGTGAAGGGCAGCCGCTGTGACCAATGGAAAGTAAGCAGGAGGGACAAGGGCTAAGCTTAGTTTTTAGAAGAAAGGACAAGATTTAGCAATAAACTCAGCAGCCTGTATCTCTGAATCTAATATTGAATTTGATACACAGGGGAGTTTATTTGCTAAAAATGGAGAGTACAAAATCAAACTCACTTCATAGAAACCAATCAGCTTCCAGGTTTTATTTCCGAGGCCTAATTTAACAAACTGAAGTTAGAAGCTGATTGGTTTCTATGCAGAAGTAAGCCTGATTTTGCACTCCCCTGTTTTAGTAAATATACCCTCATAAAATGCTCTTTCTATTCGTTTGGAGTTTGAAGTGCCTAGGTGCATTTATTATGCATATTTTAATCCACGATTTGATGGGTAATTTTTATGTTACATGCATTATCATGTGCTGCCAATGCCATTAATAGGGCCTACTATGCATACAAAATTGACCTGCCAATAGACATCAACACAGTGCTCAGATGTGAAGTGACACCATAAAAAATAATTGTAAAGCTGTGCACGTGCATTTGTGTGTGTTAGATATTTCATGTCCAATGGCAAAAGTATGAATGGGGGCTTAAGCCAGCCATACATGGATCACAATACAACTGGTTCAGCAGGGACTGGCCTAATTTCAATCCATATACAACAGACAGGTTGTATAGAAGTTGATCTACTGATCGACGTCTGTTCAACTGCTCTGTCTGTATTTTCTCACTCATGCAGTGTTGCAGGCTATAGCCAGCAGTGTATTCTGATGGTGGGGAAATCTACCCACTGTCAGTATACAATAGCTCAGCATGGAGAATTCCCCCATTCATATCGAGTGTTTGGATAGGAGAATCAGGTCCGGTTTTTTTCATTTATACCATTGAATACAATAAATGAACTCATAAATAGGCTGCCCAATTGATACTGTACATTAATATTTTAAATTCATCTTTATCTGCAGACTTCTACCAACTGTCTTCCTGGATTTCACTGCAGTCACTTCCCCACATATATTGCCCAATAAAACATCATGTTCTATTGTCATAGAACTTTAAATCAAAGTGGATATATCTTTTTTATTTGACAGATCAAGTGACATTGTCTGTTTCTAACAAAACAGACTTGTTTTGTGAAAACAAATTTCATCATAGCGATATAAACTAATTACAATGAGAAACCACAAAAATAACTAAGTATATACCCTCCTTGGGTCAGTATTTAGTAAATGTACCTTGGGCAGCTATACCTGTCTTGAGTCTGTTTCTGTAGGCCGTTGCTTGTTTTGCATCTGAACACTGCAATATTTATAATTTCTCCATACAAGACTGCTCATGTTGCATGGGTATTGTGAGCAAATAGAACATTTCAAGTCAAGCCACCCATTCTCTACTGGATTGAGATTAGGATTTGAATTTTTACATTGTTATTTTAAGCCATTAGTTTTGGGTTTGTGCTTGGTGCCATTGACTTTCTGAAAGACAAATCTTCTTCCAAGGCCAAGGTTCCTTGTAGACTGCATCATGCTTTCCTGAAAGATTTCCCTGAAATTTGTTTCATTCTTTCTACCTTCCAGCCCCACAAAAGAGTTGCTGTACAGCAACATCCCTACAGCATGATGTTGCTGTCATGATGTACAGTTTCAGGCTTAGTTTTTGATCACAAAATTCAATATTGGTCTTATAAGACCACAAACTCTTCTTCAGAGTCTGTCTTGTGCTTTCTAGTAAACTGTGGGCAAAATTAGTTAACAGTGGCTTTTTGTCACACTCCCATAAAGAGATTACTTGTAAAGCACCCAGCCAACAGCTGTGTATGCTTAGTCTTACCAATCTCAGCCCCTGAGGAGCTGTTGCAGGTCTCTTGGTGGCCTCTCTCATGAGTTTTCTTCTTGCCCAGGCTCTCACTTTTGGTGAATGGCCTTCTCTTTGCAGATTTACAGCCGTTCCATATTCTTACCATTTCTTATTTAACTGCACTTCAGGGCATAGTCTGTAACTTGGAAACTTTCTTATGTCCAGCCCCTGACTTGTGTCTTTCAATTAGCTTTTAATAGAGTTGCTTGGAGTGCTCTTTTGATTTCATGGTGTAGAATATGGCATGACACTGACTAGCCAAATGTTGGGCCCTCCAAATACATGTGTATTTATACTATAGTTCCTTGAAACTATTTGACTACACACCAATGACCATTTCAATAAAAATCTGACTTTAGAAAAGTACTGGCTTCATCAGTGATGACTTTAGTTTGCCATATGCACGGGGGAGTATGCTTGTGCAATCTGTTATTTTGTGTGGTTTTTTTTGTAATTGTGATTAATGTAACTCTGTTTGCAAAGATAGGTTTTTTTTCTTTGACTTTAACCATTCTATTTCTGTAAAAAAAAATAAATACAATCCACTGTGATTCAATGTTCTATGACAATAAAAACATGAAAACTTGCAAGGGGGTGATTACCTTTTAATACCATTGCAAAACGTGGATTGACCAGATCTGTAAATGCTGTGTTGCAATGACAAGCTGAAAGCAGAGCCTGTATACAGTGGAAAGAAAAAGTCTATGTACCCCTGTGAACGTGCCAGGTTTTTGATGAAAAAAAAATCAGACCAAAATAAATCACTTCTTAATGTTTTGCCACCTTTAATGTGACCTATACTCTGTGCAATTCAATTAAAACAAACTGAAATTGATGTTTAGTGGCAAAAAAATAAATACAAAATGAAATAATGTGGTTGAATAGGGGTACACACCCTTTTATAATTCGGGATGTTGCTGTGTTCAGAACTAACCAATCATATTCAAACTCATGTGAAATAATAGTCAGTACACACCTTCCATCAGTGAAACTGACTCTGATTAGGCCTAGTTCTGCTGTTACAGTAGGATTGTTCTAACATTTACTTAGTTGCCTCTTAAAACAAAAACCATGGTCCCCAAAGAGCTTTCAAAGCATCAAAGGGTTTTCATTGTTGGAATGTATCAGTCATTAGAAAGTACAAAAAAATGGCCAAGGCATTAGATACACTATGGGACAACATGAAGATGGTTATCAATAAGTGAAGAAAATATGGCACAACAGTGACATTACCAAGAACTAGAGTTCCTCCAGAAAAAAAAAAAAAGAAAACTGGTTCAGGAGGTTGCCAAAAGGCCTATAGCAACATTGAAACAGCTGTAGGAATTTCTGCCAGATACTGGTTGTACACTATATCTCCTGTACAACAATTTCCCATATTCTTCATACTGTATGTCTGGGCTGTGGGGTAGGGTGGTGGGACAGAAGCCTTTTCTTACTAAGAAAACATACAAGCCCAGTACGTTTTGCAAAAACCTATATCAAATCTGCCAAAAGCATATGGGAAAATGTGTTATGGTCTGATGAGACCAATACTGAACTTTTTGGCAATTCCAAAAAAGTATGTTTACCACAAAACCATCACGGCACATCACCTAAAAAAAAGAAAATACCATACACACAGTGAAGCATGGTGGTGGCAGCATTATGCTCTGGGACTATTTTTCTTCAGATGGATCTGGGGTTTTAGTCAAGGTAGAGGAACTTATGAACAGTTACATATATCAGTCAAAATCGTCAGGTCTCTGCTAAAAAGCTGAAGAAGAAGGAGAATTTCACCTTTTAGTGTGACAACAACCCAATGCATACCTCCAAATTAACTTATAGGATGGTTTTACCAGAAGAAGATCAAAGTTTTGGAATGACCCAGCAAGAGTCCTGATCTAAATCTCACTGACTCAGAGAGAGCTGTGCATAGGAAATGCCCTCACAATCTGACAGATTTGGAGCACTTTTGCAAGAAAGAGAGGTAAAAGATTCCCAAAGCAAGATGTGCCACGCTGATAAACTCCTACCTCAATGCTGTCATAAGATCAAAATATGCTTCAACAAAGTATTATTTTAAGAGTGTGCATATGTATGCAACCACATTATTGTAAGTTTTTTCTCTCTTTAAAAATTTCAGTCTGTTTTTATTATGTATAAAGAAAAAACAATGTGCGCTATCATAAAATAAAAACAAAAATTGCTTTCCCTGATGAAGCCACTTGGTTGGTGGCGTAACGCGTGGGGCGGAGCTTAGTGACATCATTCCCAGCCATACTCACGGACCAGAAATGTGTATGTTTGATACCGAGCTGTTGTTACTCTGCATAATGTGAGTGTTACTCTGAATATATTTTAATTAAATAAACGTTATTATGCTATGGGAGCTGTTCCTTTCTTCTTACATGTGGAGTTTGAGTTGAGAAGAGATTTGTGATATAGTGTCATCTATGTTATTGCCTTTATCAGCTCTTTGCTGCCATCTGGAGCATTTCTGATGGAATCACTATGCTTGGTTGACCTATATTAATTTATAGGTCCATTTTATGAGGTGAGCGGCCATCCTTATCCTTAGGTGGAGGTGCACTTTGGAGTAGAGCACTGTAGTTTTTTGAATCTCTTGCGGTGCACAATTCTTATTTCAAGCACATTTATTCAAGCACAATAATTGGATTTGAACTGTCACAATACAAGGACTTTTTATTTATTTACTTCATAATCTTTTCATCACTTATCAGTTTTTTATGAGCTAGCGCAACACTATTTGTTCTTAAGTCTGTTTTTATTGAATTGCAAAAAATGATATGTCACATTAGTTGGAAAAAATTCAGAAGTGAATTATCTTTCTCTCATTTTTTTTTACATCTCAAAACTTGGCATTTTTACAGAGGTGTGTCAAGAAAATTGTGGACAAATAAGGACTTTATCGGTGCCTCACAAACTTCTCAGACAATGAAATACAATTAAACTTTGTTACATAGACAAATATATAACAATTTTAACAAGTACATATTTTATTAGAAAAAGAGCTCCGCTATCAGGGAAGGAGGAACCCCAATGTGTAAACATGTATAAATATGTAAATAAATTTACCCACAATTCCATAAACAATTAGAAATGGTGAACAATAAATGGAGGCATTCCTGCATTTCACAAATCCTCAACATATTTTGCAGAAACGTTCTGCTTTTTCAGGAGGAGATGGGAGGCATCACCATTACTTCTAAATGAAACATACACTCATTGGTAATTTTATAAAGTACACCTGTTCAATTGCTTGGTAACACAAATTGCTAATCAGCCAATCACATGGCAGCAACTCAATGCATTTAGGCATCTAGACATGGTGAAGTCAACTTGCTGAAGTTCAAACTGAACATCAGAATAGGGAAGAAAGAAGATTTAAGTGACTTTGAACATGGCACAGTTGTTGGTGTCAGAAGGGGTGGTCTGAATATTTAAAAAAAATATTCAGTGAGCAGCAGCTGTGTGGATGAAAATGCCTTGCTGATGTCAGAAGAGAATGGGCAGACTGGTTCGAGATGATAGAAAGGTAACAGTAACTCATGTCAATATAGACCAAAATCTCAGAGGAATGTTTCCAACACCATGTTGAATCTATGCCACGAAGAATTAAGGTAGTTCTGAATGCAAAAGGGGGTCCAGCCTAACACTCGCAAGGTATACCTAATAAAGTGGCCAGTGAGTATAGATAAAGTTAACAACTACAAATAATAAACTTTAATGGTATATACTGTACATCTATTCAACAATCAAATAAATCAGCAATTGTAAGATCTGCTTGCAAATGCAAGATAGAAATGCAGAGGCAAACGCACATTTACGGTTGCAACCCCAGCTCCGGGGTGAACATAGGAATATATATCTCCTGGAGAGGAGCCAAATACCCAAAATACATATTCTCATCCCTAAGATCCTGTTCACATCTCACTCTTTGGGATCACAGGCAGAATCGCTGCAATTCTGCCCCTGATCCCAAATTGCATGGCAATCACAGCACAACACGCTGCGCTTGCTTGTGTGTTATTATCCTTCAATGGAACCCCAAATGTGATACGATTCTGCCTTGATTGTCACATGACAAGATCATGTGATAATCGAGGTAAACCGTGCCTTTACAAATCAAGTAAAGCTTGCTGACCGAAAATAAGCTGGAGCTGCTTTTCGGGCAACAACAATGCATAGGGCAGTCCATTCGTGTGAATTGGCTGTCCTATGAGACACATAGAATTGTGTGAAAATCGCAGTGTCAAAATGTGAACAGGGCCTAAAACAGAAGGTAAATAAAGAAGCTTAAAAAAAAAAAAGAAAAAGAGCAACAAATTATGGAAAACAATAAACAAAAATAGTTTCTAATTAAAAACTAGTTACCAATCTCATACACATAATTAGTAGTATCTGCGACCATGAGCATGGAAACCAATCTGTTTGCCACTTGTACATTTACATCTTTACCAAAACAACCAAGGAAAAAAGGGAAGTGTGCCATCATACATAATATATGTCAGTATCTACTGCCAGTACAATTAAAGAAAGAAGAGGTAGAGACCGCAATTCCTAGGAAAAAACACAACAAACATCCATTATAAATAGAGTATATAAGGGATGCTAAGCTACTCAAAATTAGGCAAATGCATACTGAGAAAGATGTATAAAGGTTTTAAAAGAATCCTGCTTTCCTTTAAAGCCTTTATAAATGTTTCTCAGAATTTATTTAACTAATTGTTGGTAACTTAGCATCCCTTTTTCTTTCTTGGATTCTCTGTTCATGATGGATGTTTGTTTTGTTTGTTGTATTTTTTCCAGGAATTGTGGCCTTTACCCCCTTTTTTTTAATTGGATTGAACAATGTGTGGATGTCCAAGTAGCAAACAGGTTGATTTCCAAGTGCATGGGCACAGCTACTGCTAATTATGTGTATGAGATTGATAACTAGTTTTAATCAGAAACTATTGTTTATTGTTTTCTATCCTTTATGTTCTTTCTTTATTTACCTTCTGTTTTAGGGATGAGTGTATGTATATTGAGGATTCAGCTTACCTCCAGTAGATATATGCTCCCATACTCACCCCAGGGTTGGGGTTGCGACGTGGATGTGTGTTTGCCACCGCATTTCTGTTGTGCTTTTGTAAGTCGAACCTTGCTATATCTGATTTATTTGATTGTTGTATAGATACATATAACATTAAAGATTATTATTTATTGTTATTGCCTTTGTCTATGTTCTTCATTTAGAAGTAATGCCTCTCTAGTCTTCCCAAGGAACCAGATAGTTTCCACAAAACTAGTCAACGATTTATGAAACAGCAGGAATGCTCTCATCTACTCTTCCCAAGGAACCAGATAGTTTCCACAAAACTAGTCAACGATTTATGAAACAGCAGGAATGCTCTCATCTATTGATCATCATTTCTATTTGTTTATGGAACTTTTGATCAATTTATTTACATATTTATATGTGGTTACACATTAGGGGATCCTTCTGCTTTGATAGTGGGGCACATTTCTTTTTTTTTAATAAAATATGTACATATTAATTTTTTTTTATGTATTTGTCTATGTAATAAAGTTTGTTAATCTTATTTAATTGTCTGGGAAGTCTATGGTGTAATGACAATTATTATTTGTCCACAGTTTTCTCTCTTGAGTTTTCTTTAAGGAGATGGTACCCCTGTACATGTTTACATTTTGGCACTAATCCCATAGTACAGAGGGGTGTGTAGACTTTTTCTTTCCACTGTATGCAACAAGTAAACATATCTGTAATTAAGAGTAGGGATGACCAAATTGGTTTTGGTGAGTAATCATTTTTCTCAGTGAACTGGTAGACAGCAGCCTGACAGACGTTCTAAACCTTCCTGCCTTTGTACTTTGGAGGATTTACTTCATGTTGTATCAGACAGACAGGAGGTGAAAGGTAATATTCCAAATTAGGTTATAGACAGAAATAAAAACCTGACAAGGGTTCCAACCTTTACTCACCTAATCCAACACCCATATTTATAGGCTTTATTGAACACACTGGAGGAGATTTACTAAAACTGGTGCACTCAGAATCTGGTGCAGCTGTGCATGGCAGCCAACCAGCTTCTAACTTCAGCTTGTTCAATTAAGCTTTGACAATAAAACCTGGAAGCTGATTGGTTTCAATGCAGAGCTGCACCAGATTTTGCAACATGCAGTTTTAGTTAATAGCGCACACTGTTTATCTATTATGTACCAGATTAGTTCATATATCTAATGCAAAAATATATTTGATGCATTTCAGGTCAAATTAAAGGATGAAGATATGACATTTGCACTAAAGTGCATCAAGAAAAAGCACATTGTGGACACACATCAACAAGAACATGTGTATTGGGAGAAAAATATACTGCAGCAGATCAACTGTTCATTTATCATCAGGTAGCTCAACGACTGACCTATTCTTTCCTGTAACATGTGTGACCTGGCATTTTTTTACATTCTATCATACTTTTGTATCAGATTCACAATGGTTCTTCACGTAGGCAATTGGGCAAATGGGAGGGGAATGGGCAAGTGAAAATATGACAGGAAAGATGGGAAAATGTGTATTCTTCATTGTTATTCTTCCTGTATTGTCCGTGTAAATGGCCCTGTGCTTATGTAGGTAGATTACGCTTTGCTTCAGGTCTGTTGGAGTTGCGGTAAAGAACACACAGTTCCTTGACCAGAGAATAAATGTATATAACATGTCTTTGTGAAAAAGCTCTGACCTGGTAATCTATGATGGTGACCTCTGTGTTTCTGAGAATGAACACAATACACATTCTGTCTTCAATACTGTACTGAGTAGGCTTTCAAATTTGTCCTTCAACAAAGATATGAGCTTTGGCAAGAGCATAACTAGAGATTATAGGGCCCCAGAGAAAAGTTTTGACGGGGCCCCCTGGCAACCTCCCTAATGTCATTAATCTTTGCACACAGTGGGGTTTATTTACTACAACTAGAGAGTGCAAAATCTCTGCATAGAAACCAATTAGCTGCCATTTTTTTTTTGTCAAAGCTTAATTGAACAAGCTGAAGTTAGAAGCTGATTGGCTACCATGGACAGCTGTACCAGATTTTGCACTCTCCTATTTTAGTAAATCAACCCCAATATGTCTAATTCAAGGATAGGAAGCAAGAGAGCTGTCAGCAGAGTCACTTAATTGCTGTGGACAGACGTTGTCAGAGAAGAGGGTGTCATCAGTCATTGAATTACCTTGTGCATTAATTTTACAGCTAACTACTTTGTCCTCAATAGCTGACAGTCTTTTTCAGCATCTCAGATCTCATGGCCTCAGTGTAAATTTTAAGTCCTTTCACCACCACAGTAAGCAAGTGCTAAAAGAGGAGGTATAGTATAATCAGTAAAAAGAAAAAAAAAAAGCATTGTTGTAGCAGTAACTATGACCATCACAATATTTTATATACTGACATAATTGTTAGTGCACACAACTCTATTACCATAATACAGATGTCATTAAACCATGTTTTTTTGGGGGGCAGAACTATAAACAGATGCCAGTTTTTAGCTGAGGAGACAGTCTGGGATTTTTACAGCCCAAGGAAGACTGCACTAGGCATACAGGGTTAATTTCAGTGCTGGCCTGGATGATAGGATGCTCCAAAGGCAATAAATGGACCATACTAAAACAGCATAACAAGTTCTACTTACTGTACAGCCTGCAAAGGTGATCCATGACTAGCGACAACAATTCTAAAGCCTCCTTCTTTTTATCCCACATCAGTTTTTCTTGACTAGGAATGTTAAAGGGGGTATGGGGTTAGTGTCAACAGTAACTTCTCCAATCCTCTGTTAAACAATACTGGATTTGTGTTATTGTCACATGTACACAGATTTTCCTTCTTTTAAATTGCCTCAACAGCCCCCTTAAAGGGGTCTCTTTTATACATCCAGGTCATCATAGCAGCTGCAATGATTGCTATGGCTGTTGTTATGGCACTGAACTTTGATGTGTTTTACAGTATATAGTAGGGCACTGACTGGAAATATATTGATTATTTTATAAATGTAAAATGAATCAGTGTTGCGCTACTCCCTGAATCATAAACATATATAAATTATACATACTATAAATCAAAGAACAATATAATAAATTAATATATTAACAAAGTCCAAAGTGCTAAATAGTGCAAAAGTGCAAACAGTCTCTCAAAACTGCATAGGCCAAGTATTCCGTGCTTCCACTTGTATATAGTGCACCATACCAAACTGCAAACTGTGCCCCACCACCTGGATAAAGGGTGACAGCTCACCTGAAGTCTTCGACATATATATATATATATATATATATATATATATATATATACATAGGTCTAACTAGCATGATAAATTCAAAATCAATCTCAAGATAGCAGCAATGGGCTAATGATGGATAAAGGTGATAGCGATAACAACACACAAGGACTTCTTCTCCACTCAGCATCAGCATATAAAGGAAGAGAGAACAGCCTCTGATTGTGTAATACCTTTTAATAAAAATTAAAAACCACCAAATATGCACTTACATAGCTGCATAGTAAAGACTACTTGTCAGCATATATTTCCGAACATCCGGTCCCCCCGACTATGTAACCGGAAGTGATGTCACTAGGGTCCGCCTCACGCGTTACGCCACCAACCCACGTGTGTGGTTATCAATATCACCTTTATCCATCATTAGTCCATTGCTGCGATCTTGAAATCGATTTTGGATTTATCATGCTAGTTAGACCTATGTATGTATATATATATAGGTCCAAGACTTCGGGCACCCTTTATCTAGGTGGAGAGGCACAGTTTGCAGTTTGGTGTGGAGCACTATATACAAGTGGAAGCACATGATATTTGGCCTATGCAGTTTTGAGAGACTGTTTGCACTTTTGCACTATTTAGTTCTTTTGACTTTATTAATATATTAATTTATTATATTGTTCTTTGATTTATACTATGTATATTTTCTATAGTAGTGCAACACTGAATCATTTTACATGTATTTATTTGGTGTGGGAACATTTTAAGTGTCTTTTGCAGCAACTCGCTATTTTATTCATTAATTTATAATTTATTATATATTTATAGCATTTTTGGTAGCACACATTGATTATTCTATTGCTTATTTTATGACACATCACCATGGAAGATTTGCCTCACTAGACAGCTAGGCCGATCTGTCTGACATATTCCAAGTTTATTTTTATTTTGCGTAGCTATAGCATTTTTTCCGCACCAAGGAAGCACAGGTGCTGCGGACAGCCACCCATAGACATGAACGACTGTGCACGGCTGTATGCAGTTTTACAACCAGTATATGATAAGATTATATGAGACTCCAGACCCATTAAGCTTCATAGCCACATAAAATCTGCATTCTAGGTTTATCTGTTCGAGATCAATCTGCAATTAGTTTGAAATGCATTTAAAAAGCGTTCTGCTCTTGTTCACATGAATATTACAAAAGTAATGTGATGCATGACAAAAGCAATAAATGTATGTGAACACTGCCCTATACAGTCAAACACTGCATTCCAGATCCTTTATAAATCTTTCACAGTATTGGGTCAGATATGAATGTATTCTAGCTTTTAGGCATATTTTTTAAAGATAATTTATATGAATACAAATATTCCTATAAATAGGTTTTGTAGAATAAAATGCATGTCCGTAATGATGCAAAAACAGAATTAGTATCTTCTGTTTATTACTATTATATAACATAAAAAATATATCTCGTCGGTGTTCAATAGTTGTCCCCAAACAAATTAGGCAGTTCTAAGGCCTCTCTTAGAACAAATTAAGGTTGACACTAACTGATAATTACTAAGTAATATTAGCATTGCCATAACTAAGAACTTTAGTCATGGTACAAATTGCAGTCAATAGGGCAACCAGTGAAAATAACATGCTTAGTGTTGCTAAAAGGTATGAAAAATGCAAATGCAATGTAAACAAACTCCTTCCCTTGAAAAGTGCTTAGGGTGTTTGTTAGAGAGGACCTGTACTGTGTAAACTGCATCCAAAAAAGGCAAGCAGAGGACAAAGGACTAGTCACCAGTATTACCTATAGGCTTCCTGCAGCTGGTCTCTCTCCTATTGTAGGCTTACCATCTTTTGTTCTGTCTCAGTGTGATGGCCCCCATTTCGTTTGGTGCACAGGACTTTGCTTCCTCATCAGAATTGCTTATGACTGATAATTCACCGACTGGTCAGTGAAATATTCAAGAAACAGCAGTAAAGGTAAAGGAAGCATAGACCTACAGAATGGATGAAGCACACGCAGGGACTTGCTGCACTGCAGGCTCACAGTAATGATGAGCTGATGTATCTGGGTTGAGTTCGAACAGTATTTGGAAAACATTACTGATGTTCGGGAGCATACACATTCTGGCACCCTTAAAGCAGAGTTCCAGCCTTTTTTTGAACTTCAAATATTTCAAATGCCCCTCCAATGTACAGTGCGAAATGGAAATCATTTTTTTGTTTGTTTGTTTCTAAATACCTTTAATTTAATTCTTTGGGCGGCACTTCCTGTCTCGGCCGCCTAGGCGATGATGGCATTAGGCGATTCCCATTGACTCCTGGGATATTAGCGTCATCTATCCCAAGAGTCTTTGGGAAGCCTAATAATGTAAAGTGATTGACAGGTTGCCATAGCAACAGGGTAGGTACTTCTGTGATGCCACCATTGCTACGGCAACCTGCACTAAACACGCCACGCAGTGTCATTACTGCACAGGCTCGAGATCGGGAGGTGCATGCTGGGTAGCCAGCTGCACCGAATCCCGAAAAAAGACACAAGTGGGCTTAAGATGCCCACATCCTATATGACCACCTGCCTGCGTCTGAGATTAAGTACATTTTTAAAGATTTTAAGCTAACCAGAATGAGTACTATTCTAACAGTATTCTAATTTAAATGTACAAGTAATAACAATCACAAGGGAATTTAAAAAAAAATTGATTATGGGGACTGGAGCTCCGCTTTAACAGCTATTGCTAGTGGGAAGCTATTATGTATAAACACGGTAGTAACACCACAATTATACATTATGTTCGATTCCTGTTAAACGGGCAAATGTTCAAGTAAACGTATGCTCAGACCGAACTTTTACGTTCATCCTCAGTACTTAGGTACAGGTTCCTCTCCAGGAAGAATAGCAGAAGAATTTAGCTTTTTGTTTCTCTACAGTTTTGTGTCATATCAATACAAACAAAAGAAAGAAACCTGAGAATGCCTAAACATTTGTAATTGCAACAATTTTCTGGGCGAAGTGGTGCATTATCTGACAGAAATGCAGGGGTGCCAATATTACGACTGTATTTTATGTTTAAAATCTGAAAATGGTTAAGCACAATTGCCATTTCTAAATGTTGAAAATAAAACAGCAAAACTTCACTTTTTTGCATCTGGGTCCATTTTAAAATCTGCTGTGGATGTGTTCTGTGGAAATAAACAAGTTGCCTAATAAAACATAGCTTTGCAAAACAAAAAACAAAATTAGTGAGTTTAGTAGATGTGATGCAGAGCCTCACTAGAGAAGGCAATGCAAAGAAATTAGAAATTGAAGGATTAGACATGTTTCTGGACTTCATGCAGGTACTAGATTCATTATCCATAATTCTTGGGAGCCGAGGTTCTATACTTTAGAATCACATGCACAAAATATATTTGTGTGTATGTGTGCATGTGTGTGTCGCCCCACTAAACTGTGACATTTTGATTGATTAAGATCTTGGAAGTGTGCCTGTGGGATTTACACAACTGGTAGTATGAAATAATAAAAGGCAAGGAATAACAGCAGAGCAATTAAACATTTAATGTAAAAGAAATGGCCATAATAAAATTGTCCCAGCTTACACCTTTTGGGAGCTTTCCACAATATGCAACCCACAGCTAATTATCTTGCATTGAAAGACAAGGGCACTAAGAGATCTGGACCCAGTTTTCTTACCCAGAGGACTCATTATTTGGAAAGGTTACCTGAAATAAATACCCTCAGAGATCTATGTTCTTTGAAAACAATATGTTCTCTAATGACCAATGCACTATATAGCAAATTGAGACTGAGCAGCACTGAATACCACACCATACATGTCTTTTTGATTACCAAGTCAGGAAAGTGGGCTTTCTGTATGGGTTAAGTTGGGTATTCAGAAGTCTAAATCCCTTTATCTCCTCTGTTTTTATGAAATCCCTGATTGTGATGAGAGGAAGGAGCAGTTGTACATTGGATGAGCATTTGAAGGATGTTACTAATTAATGGACTTTTTCTTTAAAGTTGCAGCATATGGTATAGTTTAAATTAACAATTAATAATTTAGTAATGTAGTATTTTGTACATTTGGTGGTTGTGGGTTTAAGCACTGTGATTAAAGACAACATTTTATGCAAGCACAAAAAGGGTCACACACAGTAGCTAACATTTTTAGTTATTTAGTTAATAATTATAGTCACTGAACGCAGGTGTTTAATAGGTATTCAGAATTTTTGTAGTGCCACATTTCCTGATATAAGCAACAACCCAGTTTTCCCTTTCCAGAAATTTTGTGACACTGAAACAAAAAATACTATCAACTTAGTGGGGGATAACAAGACAATGACCACTCCTATGTAACAGTTTATAGTGTCTAGGTCAAGCAAGGATACTGCTGATTAAACTGTGCATACATACTGTCATTTGCATTTTACTGTATAAATGGGCTTCATACAAAAAATAAAAGGAAAAAATGCCGACATGTATTTTTCCTAGAGACCAGCATGGCTAGTATATTCAGAGCAGGATTCACTTCCAGACTGAACAGATGTTTTTACAAAAGAAATCCCTAATAATTATAATCTGTTACAGTAAATATACAAGACGGCTTGTAAATACAAGAGAAATGGTATGTTGTTAATGACTTGAAACAGACCTCTGTTTTGCTGATCTAGATTCTTGGCAGCTTAGTTTCAGTGACAGATGTCAAGCTTTTTCCTCCTTGTTCTGCAGGCTCTACAGAACTTTCAGGGATGCCAAATATGTCTATATGCTGCTGGAGGTGTGTCTTGGAGGGGAGCTTTGGAGCATTCTACGGGACACGTGAGTTCTATCTACTTAGTAACTATTATGGTTTTGGAACTGTATTGTGTGTTTCCATTGTTGTTGGGCTTGCCTTTTGTAATTATTATATTCTTGCTTTTCTTTAGTATATATAGCATTGTGTTTTTTGTTTATCTGTGATTTCTTTTCTAGACTAAGCCTTGTACTGGGTTGACATACAATAATGCTAAGTAGTATATACTAGATGAAGGCCGGCAACTGTAACACATGCATTTCTCTCATGATATTTCCTTTTAGATCTCTTTAACCACTTCAGCTCTAGAAGGTTTCGCCACCTTCATGACCAGGCCATTTTTTTGCTATTCGGCACTGAGCTATTTCAACTGGCAATTGCGCAGTCTTGCATCGCTGTACCCAAACAAAATTTATATACTTTTTTTTCATGCAAATAAATCCCAATACGTGTATATTAATTGGTTTTTATGAAAGTTATAGTGTCTACAAACTATGGTATAGATATCTATATACCATTGAAATTTATGCAGTTTTTACTGTCTGACTGCCTAGCATACTGCTTGAGGTGCTAAAATGCCAGGGTAATACAAAAACCCCCAAATGCCCCTTTTTTTTTTTTAAAGTAGACACCGCAAGGAATTTGCTGAGAGGCATGTTGAGTCCATGGAAGATTTTATCTTTTGCCACAAAAATTTTAGGAAAATTACCAAAAAATATATATATATATTTTTTACACAAAGTTATCACTTAACCACTTCTCAACCTCGCTATAGCCAAAGAACGGCTACAGCACAGTTGTCTAGTTCTGGGAGGATGTCCATGAACGTCCTCCCAGAACACACCTCCTGCGCGCCCCCAGTGGCACGCACCTGTCACCGCTGGTGATCGCTGTGTCCTATGGACACAGCTAATCACGTGATATGGTAAAAGGCCAATCACAGCAGCCTTTTACCACGTGATCAGCTGTGTCCAATGACACAGCATATCGCCGGGTAAATACAGTTGCCGGTTATCGGCTGCACTTTCCTCACGCTGTCACAGCGCGAGGAAAGTATGGCCGAGAACCAGCAATTGTCAGCAAAGGTATCGGTACTGATCATCAGGGCACTGATGATCATTGCCCTGATGATCAGTGCCCAGCAGTGCCACCCACCTGTGCCCAGCAGTGCCACCCATCAGTGCTGCCCAGCAGTGCCAGCTATCAGTGCCCAGAAGTACCGTCAGTCAGTGCTGCCCATCAGTGCTGCCCATCAGTGCCCATCAGCGCCAGCTATCAGTGCAGCATCATCAGTGCTAGCGCATCAGTGCCTCCTATCAATGCCGCGTATCAGTGCCTCCTATCAGTGCTCATCAGTGCTGCATATCCATGCCACCTCATCAGTGCCCATCAGTGCTGTCTATCCATACCACCTCATCAGTGCCCATCAGTGCTACCTATCCATACCACCTCATCAGTGACAATCAGTGCAGCCTCATCAACGCACATCAGTGAAGGAGAAAAATTACCTGTTTGTAAAATGTTATAATAGAAACAAAGAAAAACATTTTTTTTTTATTGTTTTGCTCTTTTTTTGTTTATAGCGCAAAAAATACAACACATAGCAGCGATTAAATACCACCAAAATGATGGCTCTTACCATTTAAGTTCTTTTTTTCCTTTTTTCCTTCTTGAAATGCACTAATAAATAAAAATATGAAACCTTCTTGTTCTCTTTTTTTTTTCATGACTGGTATTTCATAATACAAGTTGTAATAGTTATCCCTTCCCCCCTACCCCTTCCACCCTCTCTTTCCCTCCCTCCAGGATTATGACTGCAGCATGGTATGACCATTCAAAGTTCAGCGATGTACCAGTACATTGCAGGTCCTTGTTGGGCATATACACTATGTAATGTTCTTTTTTTATGAGACTGTTATGGACCAATATGACTGCAATTCATTCTTTTTAGTAATGCCCATATTGACGTTTAGGCCTAAAGAGTTTTAAATTCGGAATCCGTGATAGGTTTCCATGCTAATTGTGTGCCAAGAGCTGAATTTGAGTGGGTGGCGATGTATTGTTGTGCGCATAAATTGCTTTGGTCCTCAATTAATTGATACAAGTATTACATGAAAAACAGCGGAGGGGCTAAACGCTAGTGCTGGAAGCGAATGGAGCTGATCCTGCTAACACTGCTTTTTTGGGGACATTAATACCAAGTGGGCACTAGTCTGTTTGTGATCAATACATTGATCCATACAAACTCTATACTACTAATGGTGGTGATCAGCGACCTATAGCGATAGTGGGAAAGTGTGTGGGAAATCTAAAGCTAGCTTACCTTGGCTGGGAGAGGAGCTAACTGACCCTGATCCTATCTGGTGTCACTAGAGGCAGAAATACAGTGATCAGTGAAAAATGTTATATACTACTACTGTACTAATGGCACTGGCTGGGTGATAGGGGTGATCAAAGGGTTAATAGGGATGATCAAAGGGTTAAATGTGCTAATGTAATGTGTGTGTATGTGTGTGTGTAAAATATGGTGCTTTTACTCACACCCTGAAATAGATAGCGAGGTAAGGGTATGTCACTTTGCCCAGAGCCACCCACACATTGCAAAAGCCGGTCAGCAAGTAGTTTAAACAAAAATCTTGAAAAAATTTAAGCTAAAAAAACTTTCTCATATTTTAACAGATGGCAAAAAACTGACAGGGGTTATACCTCTCCCTTTCTCTATACAACATTTAAAAAAATGCTTTTATTTCTACTTTCATTCATAATATATACTTTTTATATTATTTCTGCAGTCCTGAAGGATGAACTGAGATTATCAGAATAGTGGTGTTTGGCTTAAAGAAAAAGTTGCTGTTGCTGTTTTTGTCCTCGCATGGGAGATTTCTTCTCACATCCTGTCCAGTAGAAGAAGTGATAAAAACATGCTTTTTATGGGGAAGGGATAGAACCTCTATGAGCCTTTTATCTCTGTCTTCCCCTTCCTGTAGTGGTAACTTCCATTACCGTCCAGGGGCGGACTGACAACTCACGGGGCCCCCGGGCAATAGGGGATCTTGGGGCCCCTGTGTCCTTGCCCAAACTTAAAAAAAGCCTATGAAAAAGATACCAGGGGCATCTCATGGGGCCCCCTACTGACCACAGGCCCTTGGGCAGTGCCCGAGTTTCCAAATGGTCAGTCTGCCCCTGTTCCCGCCTCTACCTGTCCTGGTCTCACAGGGACAAGAGTATGAAGGAATTCTTCCCAATTTGGTCCACAACCAACAGTAAAAACCTGCAGATTTTATTCCTCCCTGCTCTAGTCAAAACTTAAATGAAAAAATACATCTTTAGATAATCTTTGGCTTTAATATGAGGCATTTTTCTGGAGATTTTTCACAAAATGCAGGAGATCTTTTTTGTTCTTAAATGTTTTAACAGTGTGTATAATGCAGCTTTTGGAATAAATGCATTTCCTATATATTAGATGATTAGACAATACAGAAATAACTGAAATATTGCAATTTATATTAGTTCCATGCAATTCCCCAATGCATTAATAGGGTTTATTGTTAGTTAATTTACAAAACTGTTATGCAATCAAATAAGAGCCTATCCCATTGCAGCATTAAATAGTTTTATGCATCTTTACTCAGACAACAAAGAAATTAACAGCCGGTCTCTGTGGTATCACTCAATTATAATAACCGGTCCAAAATGCACTGATGTTGTCACTTTAAGCCGTGAAGTATAATGTACACGTTCTTGTCCATTGCTCGCCTGTCAGTGGATTTATAATGGTATTGATTGTTTAAGTGTTTTGTCTGGGGTGTTAAAGTTCCTTTTGATACACTGGATATTACAGCAATTGGGGGTTAAATGGTTCTCTTTTTATCTTAACCCTTTGAGGGCTGTCTTGCAAAGCCTGCCTTGATGAATGACTTTGAAATAAAACAATGAAATCCCCATCCTGTAATCCCCACAGATCCCTCTGAGAATATTTTTACTTTGTGCTAAACTCACATAGTGATTTATCTCTGAAGGGAGGCTCATGAAATACACAACTATTCTTCTTATAAACTGGAAATATGTAATAAATTGTATACATGTCAAAGGGTTACAGTAATTATGGCTACAGAGAAAGACAGTTGTTTAAAATGTAATAATAGAGTTGCATTCTTCTGGAACGCTGTGAAGGAATCATAAGCTTCCAGCTGTATTACTTGTTAGACCTTTGTTTTAGTTTTCTTCATTTTTGGTTACAGTTTACATCCAAAACTTGTTTAAATCCAAAACTTGTTTAGTTTTGGATAGAGTAGGGAAGGACTAGAACCCCTGTCAGGTTTTTTTTTTGTTCTGTGTGCCATCAGTAGGTAGATTCAACCACTGTAATCATCCTAGTGACAACTTTTATACATAAAAACATGTGTTGCGTTGGCCCATAAACCTTGATACAATTCAAGTGCTTCCATATAACACGAAACATAAAAAGCATGTATACAAAAAAAAAAAGAAAATCATATTGTATAAGATTATTATAGAAATGAATAAAGTAAACCATAAAAAGTACCAAAGTATAGAAACAAAGTCCATCGTGAAACGGATATATCTCCAGCAATTACCACCACTTCAGTGCACCAGTCATTACCGCCATAAAATGCATAAAACATAAAAAGCATGTGCACAAAAAAAGAAGAAAATCTTATTGTATAGGATTATTATACAGATGAATAAAGTAAAACATAAAATGCACCAAAGTATAGAAACAAAGTTCACCATGAAACGGATATATCTCCAGCAATTATCACCACTTCAGTGCACCAGTCATTACTGCCATATGCAACTGTTTACTGGAGACCCAGACCTCAACATGTAAAAGGTTTAATATCACTTTAGGGGATAACACCCCAATCCCAGATGGATGGATGGCTCAGATATTTGAACCCAGCAGCAACAATGACACCACATACACCACTCCTGAAAAAATCCCACTCAAATCCCAAATGTATGGATGGCATTCACTCTCATAGTAATATAAAGTATGCCACAAATGTAGAAGAAGGAGAATCCTCATAGTGTAGTAAATCTGAGTTATAATTTATTAAAATAAAGGTATGTACTCACAAATATAGAAGCTATGCATGCACAACATAGACAGAAAGCTCCTGATGCTCATCCCAGTGGGTGTGATGACATCACAGTTATGCTCCGTCTTACATGTTTCATTTTACAGAAGGTCTTCCAAGGGGTGCTGAAAAAGTGTGGGTAAATCCAACATATTGAGTTATAACCAGCACAGAAATACTGTATATGGGAATCCTTTCAATACAGATACTTGACTTAAGAGAAATTCCTTTGCTTTTAAAGGGCATAAAGCAAAGGAAAATCTGCCCTGCAGGACAATGATCACTCTTTCTCCCACACTGTCCTCTCTGCCAATAGAGAGTACTGCTTCCTGTGAGCCCCAGGTGTCGAGGACATACTCCTTTGAGAGGTACCATCAAGCCACCCTGCAGGGTGCTACAGAGAAGAGCTGCAGGTTTCAGAACCCACCCACCATCAAAGAAAGAAGAGTAAGAGGACTTGTGGTGTCACTTGACTAGATGACTGAGGATCAGGAGGGTGTGGAGGTGTTCCAAGTGGGTCTTAATTGTAGGGGGGGGGGGGGGGGGCTGAGTTTAGGCTTTTAACAAAAAAACACAGTTCCCATCGGACATTAAGTGTGCAGTATTGTATCTCCATGGCAAGCAAGCAGAAGGGAACATGTGGTCCCTTCTATGCTGATACTAGTGCACATTCCCTTCAAAATTCCAGGTACCAGAGTACCAGCACTGTGCTAAAGAACTCATGTTTAGTGATGAGAATGTACCTGTACTTGTACAGGTTTGGTGAACATTACTAAGGTTTGGGTGCCAAAACCCAACCCCATTGAAGGTAATGGGAGTCAAATGTTAAAAAAACAGTAATGGCCATTGTCAATGCTAATAGCAAGGGGATTGTCAATCAAATTGCTTTGAGGAGCTGGGGGGGGGGGGCGTACTGGATACTGCCCTGGGGAACAGGTACCAAAGCAAAAAAACTATTTTTAGTTTTTGATGGGGAGCAGCAATTTTAGAAATGGTTAAATGAAACATTAAAATTGCAAAATTCCATTAAATAACATGCCAGGGGGATGCCTGACCCTGCCTGTGAAGTGGCACATCTGTGTGATGTATACAACCTACTGCAGCAAAACCGACAAGTAAAAAGTTTGCTTAACCGCTTTCCTGCTGCCCTGTAGCAGATATACTGCTACAGGACGACAGGGGTGCACAAAATCACGTATATATACGTGATTTTGCAGTTCCAGGTAGGGGGTATGCGCTCTCTACCTGCGCCGCTATTCATGGCCTTGGTTGTCAATCACCGGGTCCCAACCAGTGATTACTTGCCGGCTCCCAGTGATCGAGCAGGGTTACCCATGGAAAAAATGTGAATGAGTACCCCTTCCCCCCCAGCCCTCCACCCTCAGACCCTCACAACCACTGAGCCAGGGTTATGGGGATGAGGCTCTTTTCATTATCAACATGTGAACAAGGTGCTTTGCCAGGGCATGTGGCCTGGTATGGCTCTAGAGGGAAGGGTGCACCCTTTCCTGGCCAGTCAGGCTGCATACTCTGGGTCAATAATACTCAAGGGTCTATAATGGAATTTTTGGGGGGCCCTAAAATTTTTATTTTTTTATTATTGTAGAAAGTCCTGCCATATGGACTGAAAGCCCAACACTCATATAAACATTCAAACTAACAAAGAACCAGGAGCTCATTATGGTAGAAAATCTTTGTAAATCAGTTGGTAAAATAGCATTCTAAAGAAAAAGCAAGTCACTTTTTAGCAGGAAGAAAGGTTACCACAACTCCATTAATGGAGTCCAATGTACAGTATATCCTTACTAATATAGTATTGGTTATCACAGAAGCATTACACTAGTAGCCAATATTGTGAACATTTTTGAAAAATATAGAATTTGTCAAATTTGAAGTTATATTTGTACTTGTACAATTTTATAATATTTATTTAATATTATATCTGTTCCAACAGGAATGATACATGTTGTTTTGTACTAAAATGTTGATATCTGGTAATAGCAAAAACACCTTTGCACCCTCCTAGTGTTGGATGCTGCACAAGAATTTAATTTCTTGCAAGATAATGCTTCTTGCTTTACTGCCAAGTTGTAAAAGATTGGTTTTCATCCCATCAAAGTAATGGTATTGACTGGATAGGAAACAGCCGAAGCCTAAACCACACTGAAAACTTCTGAGCAAGACTAAATTGTGGTTATAAGAAAGGAAAGACCAAAGAACAAACAAGAACTTATAGTGATGATAAATAGTATAAAACTGTATCAGCATTTGGAAAAAAATTACATATAATTTTACACTTTTAGGAGTAAATATAATACTCCAAATTAGACAAATCCTACATTTTTCAAAAGTGTCAACAAATTTGGCCAAAGGTATACTGCATATCAGAATGGACCAGTTATGTTATCTGCTGAAATTTAATATTTTAGGAATCTTCAGACATAAACAGGGGTAGATAAAGGAATGTTTTTGTCCAAGAAAGTAGAAATCAATTACTGACACTGGCCTACAATGGTTATTTGGTAGGTTCTTTATCTGGCCACAGGCTTATGCTTAGCTTGTGCAAATGGAAACCACAATCTTTCTTAAGTGACTTAAAAAAACTGTCTACTGCTGTGACTTTATATTACTATATTTCTAATTTTAGGGGATTTTTTGAGGAAGGGACTGCCAGATTTTGCATTGGATGTGTTTTGGAGGCCTACGACTACTTACACAATCGTGGAATTGTCTACAGAGATCTTAAGCCAGAGAATCTCCTCCTTGATTCTGAGGGATATATTAAAATGGTTGGTTATATTTTATATTTTGTTTTGTTTGTTTTAATTTGAATATTTACAGCAGAGTTTTATATCAGTTTGGCCAATTGAAAAATTAAATGTATGATAGTTTTTTTTTTTGTTTTGTATTTAATTAACCAAGATGAAAGATGTGTAATGCATTGGTCATGGCCCTACTTTGAACTACTTATTCAGAAAGGTTCCTTTTTTTAATTGGTTACTTTTGACACACCATGCTAGAAGTAAGGATATCTTTCAGTCTTTTCCCTTTCATTTTTTTAGTCAGGTAGGACAAAATAGCCAGGTGGCTAAAATAAATAAATTATATGTGCAGTATTATTTAAAAAATTCTAAATTATTTTATATATTTAGCTCCCTCTTCTAGGATGTTAGGCTACATTTAGTTTTTGACTTCACTGCAGATGGAGCAGCACTTGATTGTTTTTATCTGGTCAGGTTTTGTGGGCTGTGTTTGATTTCTCCCACCTTGCTTCTAGAAGCTTCCAGGATATAGGACAGGGAGAGTCAAATGACCAGCATGAATATTTATCATGCCCCCGCCAATCTCTGCACAAAGGCCAGCAAGAAGGTGGCTGGAAAGGTGATAAATGATTAGAAGGCCTTACCAGAGGGTTCTTTCCTCTCCAGGAAGGGTTCCAGTTCTCCTGGGGCTGCTGCCCCTTAGAGAGAGTTACTGAGACAAGAGATTGCAGTCTGGGTCTCAGCAGGAGCTGGGCTGGGGACATGGGGGAGACTGCTAATGGATATTTGTTCGATGGCATTGTCCTGAAGTCCTGTTCTGGCAAAGGATATTTTATCTTCATCTCTGAGGATCTACCTGGACAGCTCCTTAAATCTGATTAGGGATTGTAGTGTGTGTTGCTTCTGTAAAACGTTTGTAAGAAGTTTGTCTTCACATCGATTGCTATTATCATTTTGAACTGTGCGTGTGGATGGCATTCTCTGTACTTGTAAGGGAGGCCTGGGTCTATTCTAAGAGGCCCCTCCAGGGGTAAGCACTACATATACAATGTAACATAAACATCTTGCCTATATTAAATCATATGTATGAACTTGATTAAGAATGTGGGCAATCAATTATATGAAATAAAATGTAAAATAATGGGGGAAAGAAAAGCAGCTATAAGGTAAACAGAGACTGAACTATTTAATCCCAAGAAGTAAAGCATGACACAATGTTCCAACAGTGATACAGCACTGGGGCTTCAGCGTTTCAAACGCCAAATGCTTGTAAACGCGTTAATCACGTTTATAAGCGTTTGCGTTTAGAAGCGTTTTTTAACTGTTCCATATCCAGATGCTGTCCAGAGCCTTTTTTCATCATCAGAAATGCATGCAAAGCGTTTTCCATGTATTTAAATGGACCTAGCACACCAGTACAGTCAGTTCCAGGTTTTTACGTGAAGGAAAAAATGGTAGAACGTTCTGCATTATGCTCATGATGGGATCCATAGTGAATACAACCAGAAAAGACATCTCAACACATACCGCTCTCTCTGCTTCTGCTCTCTCTCTATTTCTATCAAAGTGTCTGAAATAATTAATTTGGAAGGTCTTCTGATGTTATCTTTAAAAAACGCTTCTAAACGCAAACGCACATAAATGCGGTATGCAAACACGGCTAAAAAGACATTTTTTTAACCTACATTTTTCCAGCAGTCAGTTTCCATCATTCAGAAGAGTTTTCCAAACGTCCCGTGTACATGGAGCCTTATAAAGCAATGATGCTGCTCCCCCTTCCCCAGCACACATGCATGTTTTCCAAGTGGATTTTGCTTTCCTGCTTTGTCATATATCTCTTTTCACTGTCTTATCTACTTAAAAAACAAGTTTTGTCTGTTCTGAAATTTGCACTAGGAAGTCATATAACTAGTTAACAATAAAACTATTGCATGAAGTTCTGTTGAAATTTAAAGACCAATGATACTGAGAACATGTTAATTCCTTTACTAAAATGTTATAAAACTTGTTTTTACTTGTATTCTAGGTAGACTTTGGGTTTGCAAAAAAGATTGGGGCAGGAAAAAAGACCTGGACATTTTGCGGCACCCCAGAATATGTGGCCCCAGAGATTATCATGAACAGAGGACATGACTTTGGTGCAGATTACTGGTCGCTGGGTATACTCATCTATGAGCTCTTGACAGGAAGGTGAGACTATTGAGTGCTAATTTATTTAAACCTATAAAGTTCAAATGGAGAATGATGATAAAGTATGTTTTTCATCCAGGAAATAATTAAAAATATTGTTTGCATTAGCGTTTAAAACCAAAGCTTGTAAGAAATTGGAAAGACCATTATTTAGACATAATTCATTTTAGGATGAGGGATATAAAGCTACCCCCATTTTTTTTAAATAAACTCAAAAAGCAATAATATTTCTGTACTCCATTTGTAATTCACTATTATGACTCAAGGCTGTTCACTTATCTCTTTTTTTTATTCATTTTGGGGTTGAGTTACTAAAACTGGAGCAAAAGCTGGTGCAGCTCTTCATAGAAACCAATCCGTGTACTGTTTAATTTTTATCAAATCTTAACTGGACAAGCTGAAGTTAGAAGCTGATTGGCTACCATGCACAGCTGCACCAGATTTTGCACTCTCCAGTTTTAGTAAATCAACCTCACTATGTTTATCACTTTTAACTTGTATACTGATCATGCCCTTTTAAATTGACAATATTTTCCCTCAACTTTGTTAGGGTTTTAATAATGCACTCGATGGTCATAAATCTGAACACTGCTAAAACAAGGCACATTTTTCAAAAACTTTTTCATATTAATCTGAATCTTTGAGATACTGTGATGTCTTCATTATGTCTAACTATAATTCAATCTACTTAAAACATTGTTCCTTTATATGAAAACATTAAACTGTAAGTCGATGTTTCATGTAACACCCATTTTTAGGACATACCACGAAATGTGGTCACACGCCCCCAAACAGCCCCCTACCCCTACAAAATCTGGGGGTTCTTCTTTCTGCAGGCTGCTGTAATATGTTTATTTCAACATGGCTGTGCGTTGCTTCGCCCTCACAGCTGCATTGTTTATTTATAGGTACAGACCTATAGCTGGAGGAATAGTCTGCAGGAGCCAGAGCATTGCACCCATGATCGAATGATTGCATTCCAGGCTCCAAAGCATAACTGTATTAAATGTACAGTTTTTATTAATCAATATGGGTACAATTATTATTTTCTTGCAACAGCTAGTATTAGCCTTTAAGCATCTTCTGAAATGGAAATTATATCACTTACATTTAACTGGCCTTATACCAACTATAAAAATGTCTGTTTTATAAAAGAAGTGCAAGATTCGAAAAAAAAATAAATAAATTCAAACTCACCTCTGTAAATGTAGTATCGATCCAATGCTGCATCTGTCCCCCGCCACTTCTACACCAAGAGTCATCAAAGACTACTGAGCACTCAGTTCTCTGATCCGCTCTCAGTACAGAGCAGTAACTGTCAGACCCCGCACTGTGCTCTGCTGGAACTCCAGACTGTGGAGGGGGCCGGAGCAGCTGGCTTAAGCTCTCAGTGGCTAGCTGCCAGTCAGTCATCTGGGTAGATCCCAACATTATTGTTGGGTTCCTGCAGACTGTGGAGCTTTAAAGAGAAGTATGGGCTGTATTAAAAGGAAAAAAAAAACTATGCTCACCTAGGTGGATGCATCATCAACCTGATGCTGCACCTATCCCTCGTCACCTTTGCACAGAGCACTGAATGATCAAAGATTGCTAATCGCTCAGTTCTTCTCAGTTCAGCCAGGACTGTCAGTCTCCAGGTCTCTGCTGATCTAACCCCCCCCCCCCCCCGCTTACTGGAGTGCTGGGCTGTGGAGGGGACAGGGAGGGGCTGGCTAAGGGTTTTGGCAGATTGCTGAGAGGCTGAGCCAGGTACTGGTCCAGGGTTCTTGGTGGATTCTGACCATATAGTCGGGATCTTTTCAGAGCCTGGACTGTCTGTGTGATGTCAACCTCAGTCAGTCTGCAGTCCACTGTTGGCTGAAAATGGGTTACAGGAGTGCAGAAATAACTGAACTCCTGTGAGCCATAGCCTTGGCTATACTTCTCCTTTAAGCCGCTGTCAGCTGAATCTGGGTCACAGGAGTGCAGAACTAAATGCACTCCTGTGACCCACAGGAAAAGTATTAAGAAAAGAATTTTAAGAATTTAAGAATACTTCTCCTTAAATATTTGTGATATGAATGCGGTCTTGTTAAAATCCTGGTTAAAGATTAGGGTGCTTTGGCCATGCAAGACATAAATATTATTTTGCAATTTAATTACGACACAGTCACACACAGTATTCTCAAGATAAACAAAACTGTAGACCTTTCCATTCTCTAGTGTGGAAATACAGTAAAAACATAGATAGCCTCTTGGTTTCTTATTAAAATATCTGAATGCAGCATAAAGAAGCAATTCAGCTTACTGCAAATATTTCTTGGATGCTTTCTTACTTATTTACTCCTGCCATCCAAGGCAGTACAAAATCCAATAACTTATTAACTTTCAGAAATGTCATAGAAGTACTATATACTGTAGCTCATAAGTCAGCTTCATGATATATTTATTCAGCCTTCCTGGCTGCCTGCAGACCCGTCACTACACTCAATCCTTTTTTAAAATGTTATTTTCTTTTTCTATTATTACACTATTATTATTATTATTATTATTATACAGTATTTATAAAGCGCCAATAGTTCGCTCAGCGCTGTACATTACAAAGGGAGACAGAACATGTGACAGAACAATACCAATACAATGCAAAACATGAGGGGATCAAGGGCCCTGCTCTTTCGAGCTTACAATCTAGGAGGGAGGGGGTGGTGGCACAGGAGGAGATAGCTGTGGGGGATGGAGTGGTAGGAAGAGTGGAGGAGGTCGGCAAGTTAGCAGGGGGTGGGGTAGGCTTCCCTGAAGAGATGGGTTTTCAGGGTGCGCCTAAAGTCTAGATAACAAGGTCTAATCATACGTACCTACAATTTTAGATTTTTTCTGAATCATTTGCTAAATGTTGGTCTATGAAAACATAGAAGGCTATACTATGGTAAGATCTTCTGTTATGTGTTCTGAAGGTCATCCACGTGCCAGCAAGTAAACATTCAATTTGCACAGTCTATAAGAGAATAAATATAGAATAATATTTATAAAGTTTTTAATGACATATGTGATACAATGTTAAGCAAAAAAACAGTTTTAATATTGTATGCTTACAAATGCAATAAAATGCACAACAAATGTATTTTTTTTTTTAAATATAAGAATGTTTACAACATAACATTAAAGTGGAGTTCCAGCCATTTTTGTGTTTTTTAAAAGTCAGCAGCTACAAAAACTGTAGCTGCTGACTTTTAATAAACACACACTTACCTGTCCTGTGGTCCAGCGATGTACTCATCCTTCTTTCCTTCTGTCCTCCACGGTTCCGGCATCTCAACTGTGGGCACCAGGCTGTGACAGCTTGCGGCTTCACAACCAGGTGCCCACTGCGCAGTGATGTTGTGTTTCCTGATTGGTCCGGCAGTCTCCTGGGACCTGTGAAAGTTCCCAGGAGACTGCGGGAGCAAGGAGGGGGCCGAACTTCCGGCTCACTTCGCAGCAGTGAAATATGGCAGTGGAGGAAGGGAGGAGGCAAATAAGCATAGCTTCCGCTTTTGAGTGGCACTCTGGTTTAATATAGAGGTGATGAGCAGGAAGAGGTTTCATTTAGTTGACTACTGTTCTAGTCAATCCAAATCAATCAGGCCTTTCTTCCAAAAACGTAATATTCAATACATATACTTATAAGTGATTTTAACAAGGACAATATTATACTTGTTGCACTAGGTATTTTAGCTCCTTGTTATTGTATTCCAAGATTCTATTTAGTTCTGCAGCTGCAATTTGGTGTTGTGATGTGCTGCCTAGCTTACAGTAAGACGTTACTACCCAGTAATTCTCAAACTTTCTTTTTCCCAACTATGAGCTGTTTAATAAATAGTGGGAAAAGCCAATTATACAGCCTAGGTACACAACCTTACTTCTATCAGTATGAAATGTCATGTGTTGTTTTGTCAAGATACCTCTGTAATGTTACTATACTGCTGGACTGTGTTCACCTTTTTAATGTTGTGTCATTAGCAAAAATAAGCACATTACTCTCCCATTCACCAGGGCTTGTTGTCAGCAGCACACTGTGTTGTCTCACACTGTGGAAATGTTGTGTTGTATACAATTTGATGCATTTTAAATCCGTGGCAGTGCTAGCACAGTACATGGCAAATGAAGGCAAGGCATATGCAATAATGCTTGTGTCTCCACAAACTTCCAGAAGTCAGTTTAAAAAATGTGATATAGTGGTCTGTCAGTAACCAAGCACCAAATAAAATAAAGGACTCATGATTAACTTTAAGAGTAACAAGTGTGATATTATGTTGGGATTGTATGAGCATAGGAATACAATCTCACCACCCACAGAAGAAAATGACTGTCTGCCAATCTTCAGTGTTTGCCAAACCTAGCAACCAAAGCAGTGCTCTGTTCACCTGCCCCTAATGCATAGATGGATATATGGATGGAGAGGTGGGGGCTTTTAGCATGTTACACATTCTCATCTATGAGCCAGCCCTTCGAAAGCCCCTTACCCATTCATATGCTGTGCACTGTGCGCACAGAACAATGGGGAACCTCTTTGGCTGCTAGGCTGCTGCAATGAAGTGTATCTAGACCAAGTGTTTTGTTGGTCAGAATTTTTTGAATAACCTAAATCTCAGTTGAAAAAATGTACCTCTTTTTGCATTAAACCTTAAGTTTATTTTTTTTTTTAATCAGCACAAGGGAAGGTATGTACATTTAATGGGAAGAGTCCCTTGTGCTGGTGGCTGCTCTATTCATTGAAATATACATTCTTCTGAACTAAAATTTTCTATTTTTGCATATGCACGCATAGTGTACTCTTGCTTACAATAGCACCTCCTTAGACACAAGTATAGCAGGACTAAGCCATTCATGTCAATGACAGGCTGTGCACCTCTGTCTGGGCAGAGGAAATATGCAGGCAATTATGTGGAATGGATTCAGTCGGTCTGTGTGCAAGAGCCTTTGTTCCAAAAATTGAGTTCAGCTAGAGAAGGAGACCGCATGTGCGTTATGTAGGCTTGAACAGCTCGGACCGCTCACTACTGAAGGGGGCAAGTGCACTGTGTACACAGGCAATTTGAATGGCCTGGGAGTGGCTGCTAAAGGATACATTACCATTACTAATGTTTAGCAGGTCCTACACACAGCAGGACAGAATGGAATGGGGGCCAGCAGGTTTTGTGGAGAGCTGCATCTGTAATGAAAGGATGTGTGCCATTTACAACAGGAGAGGTGCTGGTATGTACTATATAGAGGACATAGAAGGGGATTTTTGGAAAATCTTTGTGAAGGTGAAATTATACTTTAATGCTGATAAACAAGTTTTGGCAAACAACTGCCCTCCTTCCCTCATTTTTTTAATCGATACTTTCCATACCCACCTCCATCCAAATTCATTATCCAGTCATGGCCAGAATGCATTTTTAACCTACTAAGTCCTAGTTTTAGGCTACCCCAGTCAATTTCAGCTTTTCAGTTTTATTTGAGATATGTCTGGTATTTATTAGCAATTTATATTTTTACCAATTAATGATTATGGCTGATGTTACAGCATGTCAAAACAAAGACCCAGTGGTTATTTAGGAGCACAAAGTTCCCTTACTGACAGGAAAAAAAGTCTATTGTTATATGAGAGTTTCTTGGGGCACTTCTTTTTTTCATGAGTTTATTTTTTTTTCAGCCCACCTTTCTCAGGGACAGATCCCATCAAAATATATAACATGGTGTTGAAAGGAATTGAAAAGGTAGACTTCCCACACCGAATTGGACGTCGCTCGGAAGATCTGATCCGTAGGTTGTGCAGGTAATGATAAGTAGATGTTGCTGTGTGTACTGAGGGTGTGGGGAAGCTGCTATACTCAGGAAAATATGAGAAACTGTCTCGCTGAAAGGTTCATGGATGCTTCCATGAGTATTTTTGACTATATGGCAAAGACAAATTCAGCCATGGATATCGATTTCCTCAAATCATATAGTATGGGAAATAATAGAAAAAAATGCAAAAACAGTAAAACAGGGAAAGCAAAATCCACAAGGATAAAAGAAAAAGTTCACATTATATTTTAATTGTTCTTTGCTGGGAGAGAGAATATGACATCCTCCCGGACGCAGTCCTGAATCTTGAGCAACCGATTGCCAGACTCGAATACTGTCTCATGAAGGAGGGGAGGAAGATATTAACCCTGTGTAAGCTCTGATGTTGGCCTTCATGGAGCATATACAGGGTGTGGATTCCCATCTCTGACAGAGGAACAGAGGGGCAAGGAGCATGGGGAAGGTCTGTATCAGTGGGTGTGTTGGTGGAGTCGAGCTGCTGCTCTCAAGAGAACCCCCTGCATGACCAAAGCGACAAAGTCTTTTTAAAAACTTCAAATAAAATTAAATAGCTCAATCATTTAAGTTGGACTCCCAGCAAACAGCTAAATATACATTCAAAATACACATGTATGAAATGTCTTTTTTGCCAGAAGATCTGCAATTCTGTTTAGCTCTTTTTGTGGTATATACAACACTATTGACAACTAAGAAAGCTCTATCCTATATAGGTGCAAAACCAACATAAACTTAAACTCACCAAAACTCAATGAAGGATTCCATGCAGTATTAATGAGAAATAAATACCAACTTGCATATAAAATAAACAGTAAATAGTGCTAATCAATGTCCATGAATACATTCAAGTTTTCATATAAGATCCTCACACACCATGTGTCTTTTAGCATAGCCAAATCTTCTTCCACAATTCATCAGTGCTCCACCACCGTGCCCAGAAAAAATGCACACTCACCAAATGTTATCGACCAACAGAGTAGCCAACGAGCATAAATGATCTTATATGTATATGTAGATGTCCACTCTTTTCTTCCCAGGACTTTAAATCCCATCCACTTCATATGCCATTAGTCAATATCCTCTATAATAATGTATATGGTAAGGGTGCTGAAGGGGGGGCACCAACACATTTAGCTTACTAGGGAGATCTCTTAACGCCGCCACTCTCGTCCGCTGTCAGCATGCATTCCAGCAAATCGGATGTGATGTCAGGAGACAAAATCAGAAGTGACTATGCAGCTAAGGCTTTTTGTGAAGCTTCCTGAGGACATATATCATGCGAAATGCATTGAGACATCATTCAAACTGGATGATGGGCATGTAGTGGTGGAAACGTATAACTGTGGAAGACAGCTCTGAATTCAAGGTGAATATTGCAGCAAAAGTTGTCTTCTTTTTATTTATTATTATTACTGGCCTCTTGAATTTTAACACCCATCTCTGGACAAAACTCAAACCTCTCCCATCCCTCTCACACTCCCCTCTTACCCATTTAGTGCATTTTTAATACCTTTGGAAGCAGTTTATTATTAACCTCAATCTATCATCTGTGTGCAGGGAACCAATAATACACCACTGCATATATGCTTGAAACAGCTGGTTCTTTAACACTCACGTCATCAATGCAGTCTCTTTTCTGGATCCTGAAAGAACCCTGCCATTGGACAGCCAATGATGTATCCCCATCATGGACATGGAAGAAGTGAGAACATTCAGGACCAGAACATCACGTGAACAGGGAATTAAAGCAGATTGAAACACACTAAGTAAACTGTTTCCAAAAACAGTTACATTCAAGGCACACATACCATGAATGACATGGTAATGGTTGCTTGTGTTCTGAACTGAATTGTCAAGCCATCAAATGGTTGGTGTCATAACAGATCACCTGTGAAGCACCAAGGCAACTGCAGATCAAACAGGTTAAGATGGCAACTTCCTTTGCTGTAAAGGATAAAAGAGTTTAATTCCGCTTTAAAGTAAATTGGCTGTTAGTTAGCAATTAATGGGAGGTGGTGGGGTGAGGGTTTTGTATGTGGGGAGGGGGCTTTAAAAGTAACTATAAATAAAAAAATAAAAAAACTTTAGTTCCATTATAGGAGATACAGTGGTGCACCCTTCCTGCATGCACCTGTCTGATTGGACAGTGAAGGAGCAGCAGGACACTAACATGTCATCGTTTCTAGTCATTCCACTCAAGGATGATAGAAGGATGGTGTCAAGATTAATTCTGGCACTTACGCTACATGTATGTTAAAATAAATGTTATTATCTGTAAAGACCCAAAAATCTATAAAAAGGTGTTTTTTATGTGCTTTGGGATAACACACCCCTATATATATACACATTAATAAAATTAATTATATTAATCATACAGTATGGGACACAGGCTGGGATATAGGCTGCCATCTTCATCTGATTGGATACTGGCAAAGCTTTGCTGGACATGCCCCCTGGGCATACCCCTATAGCCCTACCCAGGTTCGTGAGACCTCCATTTTTTGCTAATGGCTTAAGGTGATGGACCGCTTCTCCCTTGCGGAGAAATCATTCTATGTTTGAGTAGTTTATTTTACTTTGTGTATATACATAAAAAATTTAATTTTTCTTTATTGTTGTACAAAATTACTATTTTCTATATTCAGAACATTTTTTTTCATGTGGGAAAATTTTCATTGTTACTGATGTTGATATTTTTAAATGTCATTGCCACTTTACAAAAAATCAAACCTTCTCCTTTGAGTGCACTGTACTAGGAACCCTGTAAGCGCCATAACACTCAAGGGACTTCTGCCAGTCCTTTCCATTAGTCATACACAATTTTGAAGAACAGTCAATCTGCACATGGGTATGTTTTATCTCTAAACATTCAGTAATGTCCTATAGTCTGATGTACTAAGGCTTTTTCTTTCTTACTCAAAGAGCAAAGAACAAAACCCTTCTGAACACTGTTATTTGCAGTCTATTTTTATTTATCCAGAAACAGGCTTCTTTGTGCACTGTAAACCTTAAACAAAGAGTGGATGGAAACCTTTCAATTTCAGCCTAAAATATAAAAGCCTGAAAATGTTTCTTTAACTTTTCTGTTTTTCTCCGTTAAACATAACCTTGAAAGGGTTGGCTATTCTGCTGGCTTATGCTGCAGCTAAAATTATGTACATGTTCCATTCCAGAAAACAATGAATTGTTTTGGAGAGTTTAAAAAAAGACCACATAGATGAGTTCTTGCTGGAAAAAATATGTTAAGCAACAGACAGCATGGATTCATGAAAGACAGAAGTTGTCAGACAAATCTGATTTCTTTTTATGAGGGGGTGAGCAAAACCGTGGATAGAGGGGTGGCAGTGGATGTGGGGTATGGTATACTTGTATTTTGCAAAAGCGTTTGACACTGTTCCCCACACATGGCTAATGTGTAAGGTAAAGTCTACGGGCTTGGAAAAATCTGTATGTAAATGGATTGAAAACTGGCTAAAAGATCGTATTCAGAGAGTAGTGGTTAATAATTCATACTCTGAATGGTCTAGGGTTGTCAGTGGAGTACCCCAAGGTTCAGTGTTGGGAATCTTACTTTTTAATATATTTATAAATGATATAGGGTCTGGGATAAAAATACCATTTTAGTCTTTGCATATGACACCAAGCTGTGCAGTGGAATAATGTCCTTACAGGATGGCTCCAACTTACAAGCTGACCTCAATGCACTGTTTAATTGGGCAACTATGTGGCAAATGAGGTTTAATGTTGATAAATGTAAGAATATGTACTTGGGGGCTAAGAATATGCATGCATCATACATACTGGGGGGGTACAACTGGGGAAACAATGGTGGAGAAGGATCTGGGAGTTCTGGTAGATCACAAGCTTAATAATGGCATGCAATGCCAAGCTGCGATTTCTAAAGCGAGCAAAATCCTCTCTTGTGTTAAAAGAGGTATAGACTCCAGAGAGAGAGATATCATTTTGCCGTGTACAAATCATTAGTAAGACCTCATATGGAATATGCAGTTCAATTTTGGGCACCAATTCACGAAAAGAACATTGGGGAACTGGAGAAAGTACAGAGAAGGGCAACCAAACTGATAAGAGGCATGGAGGAGCTCAGCTTTGTGGAAAGATTAGAGGAACTGAATTTTTTCTCTCTTGAGAAGAGAAAAATAAGGGGGGATATGATCAACATGTATAAATACATCAGTGGTTCATATAGTGAACTCTGTGTAGAGTTATTCACCTTGAGATTGTCACAGAGTTCAAGGGGTCACTCTTTACTTCTGGAGGAAAAGAAATGTAATCTCCAAATACGGAAATGTTTCTTCACAGTAAGAGCTGTGAAAAATGTGGAATAGACTCCCTCAAGAGTTGGTTCTGGCCAGCTCAGTGAATTGCTTTTAAAAAGGCCTGGATTCTTTCTTGGATACACAGAATATAACTGGTTACTAACATTTATAGGTAAAGTTGATTCATGGAATATCCGATTGCCTCTTGGGGAATCAGGACGGATTTTTTTCCCCTGCAGGAGCAAATTGCATCATGCTTTTCTGGGTTTTTTTGCCCTCACCTGGATCAACTGTGGGTGTAGAATTAGAACTTTTTTTTATGGTTGAACTGGATGGACTTTTGTATTTTTTCAGCCAGACTAACTATGTAATATATTCAAGAGATGCCCAGTCCTCTTCAGAGAAGTATAAATGTGTTAAACAGACAAAAGAGCCAGAAAAAAGAGAATGAGGACAAATCAGGAGATTCCTGGTCTGCTTCTCTTTCGGCACTCTGCACTGGAGCACTTTCAGGTTCAGTAATACTTTGTTCATCAATCTCCTCACACAGCTTTCTGAACAGAAAAGCCAGTGATGAGATGCCCTATCTCCAGTCAATCAAGTTTATTCATGAATATGAAGGTTTTCTAACACCTCTATGATACATCTTTAGGGTTGCTGATGCAACCATGAACTGATGAGAATGCAGCCGCTGTGTTATTCTTACTGCAACTGGTTTTGCTTTGCCCTAACCATTATGGTGGTTAAAGCATACTTCTATTAGGCTCATCCCATGTAAAATGTGTGGGCAAATCACAGGTTCACTTTAGGTTGCAAGTGGTAGACTCTACTGTAAAATTGGTTATGTTTTTTCATATAGTTCTAGATAGCAGAAATTTCAATAAGATGACTCATAACTGCATATGTAAATGAGCAATCAGTGTGGAATGGCTAAGTGAAAAGATTCTTCTTGGGAATTTCAACTCATGCTAAAGGGAAAAGGAAGTCTGAGTCATTGTCATGTTTCAGACCTCTGAAAGGCTGCTATGTTATATTCTAGTTTCATTAATGAAATTGGATGATTGTCCATTTAGTACATTTTCTTCATTACCTAGTATACAAGTATTAGTGACTTGTAAATGGCAACTGTTTTACTATTCTAACAAAAAAAAAATCACACTGCTGTGCTTTACCAAGGGAATTTTGATGGAATGATAAACAGCTCTCATACTGTATGTTCTTTTTTTTTACTGACGTAACAGTTGTGTAGAATTACTAAGTACCTGCAATACAAAATTAAGTATTCATAAATAACTCAACACCTACGGCAATCCATTCATATTAATTTCCATTCCAAAAAATGTGCAATTCTACTATTGTAAGTATAAGAATAAAAAACAATGAGCGCTCAGTGGATGATTTTGTTCTGTACTATCTTAAAGGTGTCTATGCCTAGTCTAGAGCATATTCTTGTATAGGGAGAGCTCTTTTTCCAAATGTATCTTATGTTAATATGTGTTTTACTATCAAGTTATATGTAATTGTTTTTGGGCATGTTTTATGTATGTGTTTGTATTGCGTTATGAAGAACACTTAGATTGATGGAGCAATGTATCACTGATAATATTTAGATTTCATAATAGCAACTAATTTTGTGCAGAATCACTAAGGGTCATACTTATAAAGCAGTGAATGTGACTTTCACCAAATATTTACTGCATTGATTGATTTTAAATTATAGGGAACAAATAACTACCTGTGGATGTTTGGTGAATGTCACATTCACTGCTATATAAATATGGGCCTAGCACTTACCCTATTTGAAGGACCACTATCATAAAAAAATCTAGCGTTCTGAATGTGGCTAATACATGTAATGATAGGATTTAGTATATGAGTTTATTATTATTATTTTATGTTTACTTTGTTATTTTATTTCCACATTTACATAAGGACCAATGAGGCCATCAAAAACTACAGTGACAGCGGTTGGTAAAATAAAACTGCACTTATTGTTTCCTGAAAATAATGTCATAAGGTGGGGGGGGGAGCAGAAAAGATATGCTACAGTAGGTGTTGGTTTTTCTGTTACCTTGTAATACTTTGAAAACAGTTTGGCCATTCAGCGTATTCATAAGAGGGTCAAAATATATACTGACATGTATTTAAGCTGAAAAAGACATGTCCTTCCAAAAAATTAAAAAAATGAATTAAAAATTCTTGCAGCTTCACAGTCCTAAATCCACAGTTTATCCTGAGGAAGATAAAAAATTCTCTAACTGAACAAATTCTTTGTTGATCCAAAAAGTCAATTGGATACTCCCTGAATCCACAGTATACAGTATTATTATAAATAGTAACCACTTACAGACCAAACATTTTCTGCACTTATTATTTGCAAGTTTAAATCAGTATTTTTACTAGAAAAATTACCTATAACCTGAAAGGAATTGACTCTCGTTCCCTTCTGCACTGACTTCCGTCAGCCCCTGGCATTGACCAGCAATTACCCTCAGATCCGGAGTTCACCTGAGACACAAAGGAATGGCAGACAGACACAAGGTAGTATCTCAGAATGAACTGAATTTATTCTTCCGTGTTTAAACTTATATATGAAACTTAAAACAAAGCATAGAAATATAAGAACCAATCAATTGACAGGTATGCATTTAACCATTTAGAATATTACATACGTCAGTCATGCCCAATCAGTTGGCATATATGTTAATTATTAGTATATACGTCAAGCCTTGAACTTTTGGACACCTCAGAAAGCAGACAGTTCCTTTTTACCATTGGCTTAAAATTATTAATACTCTTTCAACAGGATGTAGCTCACCGCAGACTTTCAGTCTTAGGCTAGTTAAGGGAAAAAGGGGAAGTTGCACCTAGACAAAAAAGAGGAACTTCCTAACTCCTGACAAATTACCGTTTAAGACAAGAAAGTCAATTCTTTTAAAATACAGACTTAAGATGGATACTGATTCTTAAGATGGAAGGACTTTGGCTCAGAGAGACAAGATGGTGGAACATCAAACTTAGGGGCTAATCCCTTCAAACCCCCTCTTAGGTCACACACGTGACCTTACACCTTAGTCACAGGTTGGTACCTGGGGCCCTTAGTAGGTAATCAGGGTTCCCCATATACCAAACCAGGTTTCAAATAAACTGACCAGTGGATTTTCTACTCCTGAGCTTTCAGCTAATTCTTCAAACAATATTTGGAGGTTGTGAAGGGCTCTAATAATACTTCCATCAGAAACAGTGTTATGGGGAATAAGAGTACAACCGCAGGAGTTAAACATTTTACATACTTTCCCTTTATCAGCTAATAACATATCAAAAACAGTATGGTTCTACCAAACTTTTGTTAACCATAGCCAATGTAGTTAACCCAATTTACATTCCCGCTAAACTGTACCCATATAATACAGACAAATTCTGTAACAACATTACTATGTTCAAATCAGGCAAAATTTCCTGATACTGGTTTAGAGACTTAAAAGTAAATTATATAATCTGGTAACAGGGAATTTTCTTAACCAAATCAGTACATTCCTTCTCAGTGATATTATCTTTGTACACTCTAATTAGACAGAACATATTAGTTTCCTTTTCCTGGAAAAAAAAAGGGAACCAGTCTCAATGCCTAATCTATCTTTTGATTGCATCATTACTCCTGTATATTCCTAGCCCCCAGGGCGAGCTGCCTACGGCAGGGGCAGGGACTGTTAAAAGGAACTGGTGACGGTTGTTCTCTGAAAATACTATTCCTAGCGGATTGGAAATGGCTAGTAACAAAACAATAGACAATGGGATCCATACAACTATTAAAACTACTCAAAGTTACTGTGACATGGTACACAATGAGGATGACATCCCGAGACACCTCACTGCGGACACAGAAAACCACTTGACTAACATGAATGGGAGTGAAACAGACTGTGAAGATGACCAGCACCATTATGAGGAGCTGTACCGCCTTCACCCGTCTCTCTCGGCTTTGGTTCATTTGTATTGACTTGGACAAAGTCCACATGATCCGCAGGGTGTAGAAAACAACAATCACCAAGGGAACAAAATACTCAAAACCCGTCAGCATAAGTAGCTGGAAAAAACAACAATGTTTGTGGTTAATTGTTGTGGTCAGTATAATGAAAGTTACAATTACAGCAAATATCCAAATCAAAACACAGATGCATTTGGCATAACTGGGATTTCTCCATCTGCGTGAGGCTCTGGCTTGCACAATAGCCAGGTAGCGATCAACACAGATGCAGGTCAGGAAAAGAATACTACAGTACATGTTCACAGAATACGTAAAACTGTGAACATAATAGCAGATATAACAGGTCTCTACATTACGGTAATACATAACAATTCGTGCTGGTAGAGAGAGACCCACTAAAAGGTCTGTCACTACCAAGTTAATGGTGTAAATAACAGAGGGTGTCCTTACTTTGGTCTGAAAACAGAACACATAAAGGGCCAAACTGTTCAGTATTATGCCCATCAAAAAAATAAAAGAGTTGATAATTAGCAACGCCACCCAAAGGCCATAGAACCTTTGATGCAAGGTTTCACTTGGGTTGGCTTGTTGAGGGATTTGGAATTGTTTGTCATTTGCTATAGATTCATTCAGTTCAAGTTCTTTGGATGGGTTGAAGTTTCCAGGGCTGACGAAGCACTCCATGTGGTTCAGATCAATCTCTCAGGACTTCTCTGGCTGCTTCTTCTGTATCTGTGTCTTTGCCTTTGTCTTGCTTCTTAGGGGCTTGGTTCACCCTTTTTACACGGCTGGCATGGATCCAGGCCTTGGAATCCTCAGTCAGAACAGCGGTCCTAGTGACAGCGATCACGGAAACGAGTTGGTTCCTGTGAAAAAAAAGAGTAAAGTGCCAGCAACATTTCTTTCAACTTTGTCCAAAGTTTCAATAAACTTTCTCACATATTCTTCCTGAATCAATCCTAAATCCCCTCTTTCTACCATGAGTGGCTGTCTGGCCCAGGGAGTGGGAAAGAGCCTATCCATTAAAACCTAAAAAAGGGGGGGGGGGGGGTAACCTGTCTTCTTAAAAGGAATCATCCTTATCTCTATACCTGAACTCTGAGGGACATTTCCACCTAGCGGCTAAACATATCCACAATTACCCAAAAAATATTCCTGTCCTTTTCCTACTTCTGGCATGTGTGTAAAATCTACCTGTGAGCGGATAAAAAATGTTAATGTCTTGTCTTGTGAGGATTGTTCCTAATGTATGTAATGCATCTAGACACATATGATTTTACCATAAAGGGGGGGCCAGGGATGAAAAAAAAATCCAGCAGTTCACATGTAACCTGCCATCCCCTGTGACCTATCCCATAATACTGTGAGCTGTGACCTACCCCATGATACTGTAAGATGAACAGAGGTGCACTAGCTTCTAGAATACATGGTCTCCCCTCTTGTGACACAAAGTCCAATTAGTGGATCTTTTGGTCACACTAACTACATTCCCCTTAATATCTTTAGAAGTAGCAAATGTACTGCAATATTTGATCTAACAGTGACATTTAAAATTGGAGCAGGATCTAAAGTGGGAGGAATATATTTTATTCTCAACTTGGGGTTTAACAACAGTATAACCTCATATTCACTAAGTGGTGGTGTGTAAGGTGGTCTCATGTCCAAGAGTAAATGACATAGCCATTTGAATCACCATCACAAATAATAGCAAACTTCTGAGACACACAGGCATGCCTTGAACCTGTACCAGAACCATCTTTGAGAAAAAACAAAACAAAAGGGCGGAGTGTACCTCCATGCTCCCCAAGCCAGGATTCCTGACATAGTTTTACAATTTTCCCTAGCATACAGATAAAACATTTGATCATATGCGGGCAGACCAAGACCAGGGGCTATTACCATAGCATGTTTCAGATACACAAAAACATTACACATTTCAATTAACCATTTCTCAAGATCTGACATTTCTGAACCTGTGGTTTGTCTCAAAATACTGTCAAAGTAGGAACAGTCAGGTATCCATTGGCGGCAGCAACCAATCATACCAAGAAAGGTAAGCATGTCTTTCTTGGTCAATGGGCGGGGCAGACCCATAAGAGCCGCAGCTCTCTTTGTGACTGAATTTCCTATCACCTTTTGTGAGGACAAAACCAAGGTATTCAACAGTTTCTTAACACCATTATAACTTTGCTTAGACACTTTATGATCACATATAAGATACACACTCCACCTGGCTGGCTGTCCGCACTGAAACCAACTAAACCATGGCTAGGAGTTCATAGCTTGGGGCCTGGAGGACTACAGTATAATCCTGGAGAAATTCACTCCAGATAAAACTTTTACTTCTAAAGTTAAAGGCAAAAATTAGCCATGTCTCCTTAACAAGAGGAATTTGCTAAAAAAAAAACAATTTGTCAAATCAATCACTTGTAAAAAAAACAACTCGGCATCAGGTGGGATGGAGGAAATGAGTATTGGTACGTCAGGTACTATTGGGACAATGAGAATTACAAGAGCATTTATAGCCATCAGGTCCTGCACAAATCTGTAAGAACCGTCTGGCTTCTCAACTAGATTTATTGGGCTGTTGTATGGTGAAATCATCTTTCCAAGGATTCTTGCCTTGAAACAAATGCTCCACCACGGACACTATTCTTACCTCCTTTATTTTAAACAAAAGGGCCTTATCTTATGAAACACAGTGTGGCCTTGTATTGGAATGCAGGAAATGAATCCCACATCCAAGGAACTTTCTGCTCAAACTTTATATTGTTCCAGCAGAGAGTGAGGGATCATATTTCAATAAACACTGTCATAACAGGGACAGTTGGTATCCCGGCAGATTAAGCTACAATACCTCCTTTCCCAGAGTTTTAGATTAACACTAAGCTTTCCCAAGGGAACAAATCAACTGGACAATTGGGTATGATTTTGAATAAATGCTCTAGCAGCAAAACAAAAAAACTGAAAAAGGTGGTGCTTTCAAAATGTCGGTGGGTTTCCCACCTGTTCTTATAGAGAGTTTTCCACTTTTTCAGCGAATCCTCTCCACATACTGTTTCAAGTGGTGAACTCGGGATGTCTGTTACATCCAGACTATCACTCTCCCTTAATACCAGGGAACCTGAACCAGAGGATTCTTCAAAAAATAAATCCTCCTCAGTAATTGGAGTGAGAACAATTCTCCCTGTGGCTTCATGTGTGGCAGAAGTTTGAACTACACTCTGAGAATCCTCGGGAGCTTGAACTGTAGAAGGCTGTGTGGCAGAAATCTGAACTGCACTAGTTATTTGGTGTGTCTGTGCAGATATTAATACTGGTGATGTGGGAGGTGCAGTGGGAATGGGATTTTGGATTACATAATGGTTGGTTAGGAAATCAACAATTTCCTCTGTAAGGGTGGGATAACCGTACGGTGGAGGGAGTAACATGAGAGGGTGTGTGGATCTGTCTATTTCTGACTCTAATGAATGTATTCTCGCTGCATCATCATTCCTCACCTCGGCCTTCTTTTGCCGCTTATTTTTCCTATAAAACCAAAGCGGAGCAAACGTCACCCAATTCTGTCCACCCCTGGCCATATACCTTGGGTCCCACATGGGGTCTCCTTCGTACCATGGAAATGACTGTTTTTCTCCCAGACAGAGTCCCCTAACCATATCCATATGAAAAATATCATTGTCACCACTATAGGGAAATGGATCCACACTGCCCATTACTTCACTCCATTCTGCTAATCTATCTACCCAGGGGTGAATTAAAGAATAATCTGTCCCACAGATACGGGCTACATAATCTATACACGCTTCACCAACTTTTGGGAGAGGGGGCTTATTCCTACTCTGACTTCTCCCCATATCTTACACTTGAATATATCTGTATCACAAATCTGTCCTATAGGCTGTAATGACAATTTATCCTATAAAAATGCCTGGACCTAAGATACTTTCTCTAGTCTTTCTCTAGTGACTGATAAAAGTGAAGATTATAACCTGGGTGTACAATACTTTCTAATAATATTCTGCCAATCCTTTCTAGCTTACAACACAATTTAAACAAAACATTTACATAGGCACCCAACTCGGCGTTACCACGCAATCACCTCACCCAGATCATCAACCAATAAGGCTTATCTGGGTGGGGTGGGGCATGTCACACGGAAATTGACAATACCTTCAGTGACCGCTGGCCCATACACTTACCAACTGGGCACTTGTGTCACACAAACAAATTATCTTATACTTCTATGCGATAGGAAGTAAAGCAAAGGTTTGCAGGGCAATAGTGGTCAACCCCGGGCTTTTCCTGGTTTCTTCTCAGAGAAACTCTTTTCAATCTCTTCTCATAAGAGATTGTGCAGTTCCCAAAACTGCCTCTAGTCTTTTTCCAAAAAGACCTTTGTGCTCCCCACAGCACTTTTTTTGCGCCTGGCCACTGACGTCTTAAGACGCGAAGCCCAGTGCTTACCTAAGGGCATGAGATTTCAATCAGAGCCTTTCCGGCAAGAGACTATTTGGCAAAATGACAAAAAATCTTACTTACCAAAAAAGGGTGATTATCTCATCCCGGACACGAGCCCCCAATTGAAAGGAATTGACTCTCGTTCCCTTCTGCACTGACTTCCGTCAGCCCCTGGCATTGACCAGCAATTACCCTCAGATCCGGAGTTCATCTGAGACACAAAGGAATGGCAGACAGACACAAGGTAGTATCTCAGAATGAACTGAATTTATTCTTCCGTGTTTAAACTTATATATGAAACTTAAAACAAAGCATAGAAATATAAGAACCAATCAATTGACAGGTATGCATTTAACCAATTAGAATATTACATACGTCAGTCATGCCCAATCAGTTGGCATATATGTTAATTATTAGTATATACGTCAAGCCTTGAACTTTTGGACACCTCAGAAAGCAGAAAAACACCCCTTTTTACCGTTGGCTTAAAATTATTAATACTCTTTCAACAGGATGTAGCTCACCGCAGACTTTCAGTCTTAGGCTAGTTAAGGGAAAAAGGGGAAGTTGCACCTGGACAAAAAAGAGGAACTTCCTAACTCCTGACAAATTACCGTTTAAGACAAGAAAGTCAATTCTTTTAAAATACAGACTTAAGATGGATACTGATTCTTAAGATGGAAGGACTTTGGCTCAGAGAGACAAGATGGTGGAACATCAAACTTAGGGGCTAATCCCTTCATAACCCACACACCCTTATATATTTTTTTTTTAGCAAAGACTGTAGAGAATGAAATGGCTACCTTTGCAATTTGTTATGTCACATGATATTTGCGCAGTGGTTTTTTAAATACAGTTTTTTGGGACAAAATACACTTTAATGAATTAAAAAATAAAAGCACAATATATACCCCAATTATTTTTGGAAAATATGTAGTTTCTAACAGCAGTCCTGTACCCATCTCTTCATTGAGGCAATCTGCTAAGTTGCTTAAAACTAGTTCCTGTGAAGAACTACTTTACAATTTCGCAGACTTATTGTAAAGAACCTTGTATGTGGCTCCTTCACATAGTAAAATGCACCCACAATTTTTGCCAAATCCTAGAAACACCTAAGTTTTTTTTCTGTGTGGGCTAGGAAATTAGGGGTGAGGTTTGGGTCCCCTGCTACCGTAGGTATGCGGTGGATACAGTGAGTTTGAAATTTGCCTTTATTTCATCCTTTTCTTAGATCTTTATCCTGCTGATGTCCTTCAGCTTCTTTACATTCTGTTCCTGTCCACATGCAGTACAGTGATAACAGGCTGCATGCATGTGGATTTTCACAGGGCGTATTTCCTACTTGTTGCTAGCTAACTATTATTGTTGCTGGCCTGTTTCAGAGCAATAGCCCTTGGGCATAGTTTAGTAAAAATTGTCCAGCACTCTGACAGTATGTGAACATGAAGAGGCAGAATAGGCTAAAATATGAAACACAAACAAGGCAGATGTATTTCTTCACTAAAAATTCAAGTGTTTCATTCAAGTGCTTGTGGATTACTAGTACGCCGGTGGCTGCGGAATTTCCCGCCAACAGATGAATGTAAGTGTAATGTAAAGTGGGGCAGAGTTTTTGTCTTGTGCTAATTCAGTGTTTTGTACAAACTCATGTTATTTAAATGTTCTGTATGTATCATGCTTTAGTTAGCAGGCTGCCCAGGAGTCAGGAAATGGTTAAGGTACTGACTCCTGGGTATTCATGGTTCCACCCCTTTATGTGGCCAATAATACAAGGGGAGGTTATCTCTCAGAGTCCTTGGAAGCACATGGAGAGAGACCAAGTTGGTCTGTGGACTGATGTAATTGCCACCTCTCAGGAAGGTGATCCCTTTTGTGGGTACCCAGTCGAGGTTCTGTTGGAGCTACATGGACTTTGTGAGCAAAGGACTTTACAACATGGTGCGGTATGAGCTTACAGCCTGGGGTAGGAAGGAAAGGGTTATGCTGTAATATGTCTCTGAGAGATTGTTTGAACTGACTGTATTACAAGACGTTCTTTAGTAAAAATCCATTAACCGTGCTTTGTCTGGAGTTCTTACCAAAAAGGGGTGCATGCAGGGCATGTCATGAACAGGGCAAGTATAACATGGGGATGAAGAGGAGATACGAGAGGGCCACCATTGAAGTGTTAAACGTGCAAAGCAGTTGACAGGAGCTGTGGCTATATTGCAGTTGTTACCGGTAAGCAGCAAAGTGGTGGAGGATGCTACAGCAGCCAGCCAGTGGAAGGTCAGTATCTTGTATGGGAGACAGTCACCCCAGTAATGAAGGAATTGGAGAGCTTGAAACCCTCCTTAGTGATTGGTACTCCATACTCAGGACCTATATCTCAGCACAGGGGACCCAGGGACCTAGCCTGGATGTACACAAGCAAGAGATAGTAAAGAAAATGTTAAAGCTCCTTAGTAACTGCTGTCTGTTTTGTATGTGTATGGCGGGAACTCACATTTTCACTGGGAGTGAGGTGACAGTCATGATTGTGCTGGTGAGTAGGACAAAGGCACTTTGCAATTGCTGTACTTGTGAGGAGAAGTACAGTAACAAGGGAAAAGTGCCTAACTGCAAAGTGTTAAAGTCTACCAAGTGGAACTGTGCAAAGCGAGTGGCTTGTTTCTGACTTGGGGGTGCATCCTTAAAGCTGAATTCTGTATGACCATGGCCCCTTGCTCGTGTTACCCGGGCATCAGCAAGCATATTCGCACAGGTACCCACATCAGAAGATGAGCCCCGTCCACAGCCATATTTGGTCATTGACGGCAATCCCCTGGCCAGCAGCTGAAAGCAGATCATTCTTTCAGAGTTTCCCATCAGATTTGCCTCCCTTGTGATTGGTAGCGAACAGTAGTGGGTGGATTCCATATTCCCTTTTGGGGTTTCTAGCAGCTATGGAATTCATCCATTGCAGTTCCCTGCCAATCACAAGATAGGTGGACATGATGAGGATCTAGTCTCTCAGCATCCCAATCAGGCTTTGCCCACCAAAAACAGCTCAACTCTTCAGCTACTGCAGCTGTCTATGTGACAGGTGCATTTGGCAGGCAGGGAACCTGTTATGGCCTAAGTGCCGGCTCCTAAGCCACCATGTCATCAGCGTAATTGAATCTATCATAAGCACCAATATTTATCTTGCAGAGGCAAAAAAGAATTCTTCAACACTCTTTTTGAAAACCAGCATATATTTTTAATTTTTTTGAAAGTACTTATAATGTCAAACATATTACTGGGACTTTTATATATAAAGTGTCCAGAAAGAATTGCCTTGTAGCAACTAAGCGATTATACCTTTTTTACGATACAGGAGCAGGTTAGTGTATGTAAAAAATTACTGATTGTATGCAAGGAGGAATGCACAGACTGTTCTGTATTTAGACATTTTTACATGAGGTTTCTCTGTATAAATTAATGGTTAATACAGTCATACAAGCATAAACAATACAAAAATGAGCACAATGTAAAATATAGCTGTCAGCTTTTCTGCCTTTTATTTGTTCAAATGTGCTTGAAGGGAAACATTCAAGTCTATTTAGAGAAATTCAGTATGACAAGCCATGATAAAGAGCTGTGGGCTTTAATGAAAATGGCATGTGGAAAACTAACTTTATATGCGAAAACACATTACCTATTGTAGAGTAATACATGGAGCGGTGATGCGCTAGGGTTGAAGATGCAGATGCAACATTGTTGATTTTTGCAGAAAATAGTCTTCTTTAGGCTTAACATGTTCCTATGCCCCATGTAAATTAACATCCTTCTGGCATGTTACCCAAGCCAGGAAGGTATTACCGTATTTTTCGCTCCATAAGACGCACTTTTTTCCCCCCAAAAAAGGGGGGAAAATGTCAGTGCGTCTTATGGAGCGAATATGGAGCGGCCGGTCCGGTATTTCCACTGCCGCCGTGTCAGAATACCGGGCCGGCCGCTCAGCTCTACAGCGGGACCTTATAGAGATGACTGCTGACCTTTGGGGAGGGGGGGAGCGGGTACCTGAATTTGACAGATACCCGCTCCCACTTCCGTGGAGTTGTTCTTTCATCTTACCCGTTCCTCTATCCAGCGGCGCGGTCTTCCCGGCTTCTGTAGTGTGGGCATGACAGCCGGGTGCCAAGTGCGCATGCGCAAGAAGCGGTGCTTTTTGTGAATGGTAAGGCGGCACCTGGGACAGATCCCAGAAGCCGCCGGACCAATCACAAAGCGCAAGTGCTTCTCGCTCATGCGCACTGGGCACCCGGCTGTCATGCCAAGCGCCATTACAGAAGCCGGGAAGACAGCGCGCGGCTGGATAGAGGAACAGGTAAGATGAAAGAACAACTACGCGGAAGTGGGAGCGGGTATCTGTCAAATTCAGGTACCCGCTCCCCCCCTCCCCAAAGGTCAGCAGTCATCCCCTGTACTATCCACAGTCTCTGGTCATCCCTGTACTGTCCGCAGTCTCTGGTCATCCCTGTACTGTCCGCAGTCTCTGGTCATCCCTGTGCTGTCCGCAGTCTCTGGTCATCCCTGTGCTGTCCGCAGTCTCTGGTCATCCCTGTATTGTCCGCAGTCTCTGGTCATCCCTGTGCTGTCCGCAGTCTCTGGTCATCCCTGTGCTGTCCGCAGTCTCTGGTCATTTCCTGTACTGTGTCTGCAGTCTCTTTTCATCCCCTGTACTGTCCGCAGGTTCTGGTCATCCCTGTACTGTCCGCAGTCTCTGGTCATCCCTGTACTGTCCGCAGTCTCTGGACATCCCTGTGCTGTCCGCAGTCTCTGGTCATCCCTGTGCTGTCCGCAGTCTCTGGTCATCCCCTGTACTGTGTCCGCAGTCTCTGGTCATCCCCTGTACTGTGTCCGCAGTCTCTGGTCATCCCCTGTACTATGTCCGCAGTCTCTGGTCATCCCCTGTACTGTGTCCGCAGTCTCTGGTCATCCCCTGTACTGTGTCCGCGGTCTCTGGTCATCTCCTGTACTGTGTCTGCAGTCTCTGGTCATCTCCTGTACTGTGTCCGCAGTCTCTGTTCATCCCTGTACTGTGTCCGCAGTCTCTGGTCATCCCTGTACTGTGTCCGCAGTCTCTGGTCATCTCCTGTACTATGTCTGCAGTCCATTAGTTCAGAATTTTTTTTTTCCTGTTTTCTGCCTCTAAAACCTAGGTGCGTCTTATGGTCAGGTGCGTCTTATGGAGCGAAAAATACGGTACTTAAAGTCCTTTTTCCCTAGCTGAAGAGCGCTCAGAAGATTACTCTGATTCCCTTGAGCATGCTGCCCAAGTTTTTGGATGAACCTGCCAGAGACATCTGTGAGCACATCATGTGATCATGATTAACCAATCATGGTGTTTGCTGACAACAGGAAAGTTTGCAAAAGAACCTGTTGTCTTTCACATCCTTCTATCTGTTCACCTTTGTTTTAAGGATTAAAAAAAACTGTGCTGTTTTACTAAAGTTTTGATTCTATACTTGACTCTATTGTTGTACAGTCTTAAACATTAAACAAATAGTGCAGCGCTCATAAAAATTAGTAACTCATATGGAGCGTAATTCATAACTACAAATAGTGCTAAACAAATATAGTGTCAACCCAAATTAATGACAATAACTGTGCCTCTCACTTAAAAAACCATGCACACACACTAAATTGATTACAGTACCTATAAATCATAAGAATGTGCCTCTCACTTACTCAAAAACCGTGTACACACACTTAATATAGTATATAGAAAACGCCACAAATTAAAGGGGCTAAACAGAAAGTGCTAGAGTGCAATAAAGTGTCCACACTAAAAAAATGCTCAAATGATCTGGAAAATGTCCAAAAACAATATGTGAATGATAAATAAATCATGCAGTGTGCAATAGTGCTTAACAATTCCGTGATTCCGTGCCAACACGCTTCTTCTGTTTGCGGCTAAATTGCCTCCTCACCTCCTCCAGGTGACCCCTAGGGGCCAAACCGCTTGCAGGATCACCCTGGATCCTTAATCATAGAAACCAGCAGCCTTCTTCCTCCAATGGATCTCCTTATGGGGCTCCTGTTGCCCCTGATCAGACCAGATGTCTCTAAAAGACAGTAGCTCACCAGCCCAGTGAGCCAAGAAAAAAGACCCTCTAAGTGCAGTATTGTAGAAACCAAGACTCCTTGCCACACTCACGTTGTATTTGGAGGAATCTATGCAGCCACGTGTCACCCTGATTGAATCACAGTGACATTGCTGTGAAGAGTCCATGTCTGTGCAGCTTTCATAATCTGTTTTATATTATTATGCAGTTTATGCATGTTTTTTGTCATCCTGAGTTTGTTTCGTATTATTGCTTTTTTGCAATTGTTTAGTAAACTGAAAGATACAGTTACTCTCCTCTCTGATCATTCAGTCCTTTACCCATTCTGTTAAACTAGTTACTGTTTTAATTAACCAATTAATTACAACCAGCACAGTGCTAGAATAAGGTCAATATGTAGAAATATAAAATATGGACAATTGTTTTAATTAATCAATTAATTACAACCAGCACAGTGCTAAAATAAGGTCAATATGTAGAGATATAAAATATGGACAACTGTTTTAATTAATCAATTAACTACAACCAGCACAGTGCTAGAATAAGTTCAATATATAGAAATATAAAATATGGACAACATGGACAGTTTACTGTTTAGTAAACTGAAAGATACAGTTACTCTCCCCTCTGATCATTCAGTCCTTTACCCATTCTGTTAAACTAGCTACTGTTTTAATTAATCAATTAATTACAACCAGCACAGTGCTAGAATAAGGTCTATATGTAGAAATATAAAATATGGACAACATAATTTAAAATATTTGGAATAGTATTAGTAATACAAAATGTATTGTACATTAAACAAACTAGCATTTTTCATATTTGTTTATTTCTTAGCTTTTTATGAAAAATATATTAATGAACATCCTTCGTCTTAATTTTTGGGTACTTACTAGTGTTTTGAAGCTTTGTTTACAAAATCAATACTTACTAAATCCAGTTGTTTTAACATAATTTTATGGCCGATTGGAAGTTTAAGCAATTACTTTTTTGCTTCTAGGATTAATCCTGCAGAAAGGCTTGGTAATCGTAAAAACGGCATCAGTGACATTAGAAAGCATAAGTAAGTATATTTCATTATTGATAATTTTATGTTTTAAAAACATATTTATAGGCTAAATGGCATATGGACCAAAGTTTTGCATAAATAATACATTTGAAACAAATAGTGATATTCATCAAGTTCAACCTCTCACAACTCTATGTATGTAGTTTTTTTTTTTTTTTTGCAGACTTCTATTGTTTCATGTTATCTGGTTGTCAAAGCAGGCATTACTAGTCTTTCTTTTGCCTGTGGACAAAAGTGCAGAATGTTTAGAGATACAGAGATAAAGTTTTCTGGATTCGCTCCCATAACCTACTGCAACTTAAAGTTTTTGTAAAGGCTCAAGGTTTTTTACCATTATGTATTCTATGCAGGAAGGTGCAAAACCTTCTCTGTGCAGCATCTCCCCCAGCAAACCCCCCCCCCCCTCCATACTCTTCTAAGCTCCCTTTTGATCCAGCAATGTGCACTGGAGTCTCATCTATTCCAGGACTTCCTCTCTGAGACAGCAGCGCATGCCATTGTAGTGCATCTGCCTGAGAACTGCTTCCTCGCTGCTGGAACACAGGAACACAGTGAGAGTCATTGGATTGCATCCGCCAGAGAGCTACTTCCTCGCCGCTGGAACATAGGAACACAGTATTATAGCTCAGAATTGCACCAAAGAACTAGATAACACTAGCCTAGGTGCAAACAGGAACTACTTTATTGAACAGAAATACAGGTTTTTATACACTGCAGAAATAGGGGTAGTCCCCACATGAACAATAAAACAAATATTACACATTGTGATAAACATCACACAATGATTAGGTAAGGAGGTCATGTTTGACACAAGACTAATCCCATCATGTAGGAATCTCCATGAGAATTAGCCAGCAGAAAGAAAAAATAGGTGAGTCAATGAATGCAAATAACAATGGGAGAAAGACACGACAGTAAATACATAACACCTTAAACAGAGTACAGCAGTAGACCTCAGAATCAGGTTGTTTTGAGCTGATTATATTAACATCTGCTCTGAGTTTCTGGTTCTAGGAGGGAGCAGTCAATGCTGATTTGGGCACAGAGAAGCCAAATCTGCATCCGGGTCCTCTAGTTCTCAAAGTCTGTATGTATCGAGGAGACATGGATGTGAATCCAAAAAACTACTCCAAAGATCCCCGCCAGGCACACATCTCTAAAGGAATAGAGCCCCCTCAAATGCCAGGGCTCATGGTCAGTAGGCAAGAGGCTAGCCTGTAGTCCCTTCCAAAAACTCCTGTCCTTGTTGGGTCTGTCACAATTACATTTTAGTGAGCTTCCCAGTTTTCTTTTCCAACTGTCCCCTGGTCAGGCTACATTACCTGTGCCTTCAAGGAAGATCTCCAGTATAAAACCTTGCAAGAACTTGGGGGAATAGGTTCTCCTTTTCCCAGAGATAACTTCACAAATTTTCATAAAGCACATGCACAAAATTCTGCAATGACACCATTGGTAGTCCTCCATGGAAAAGGCAGAAGAAACCATCCATGGATTATGTTTGCTTTTGGACTGTTGGCCTAGGTAAAATAGGATATGGGAATACTGAAAGAAATTAGGCACGATATAATAATTTGATGTATGTATTTTGCAAATATAATTTCAATAATGGTGTTAGTTTCATATTAGGAGGATGGGGAAAGGTCTGCTTCAAGAAGCTCAGTTGTTGCAAGCAGTGAGAAAGGGAAGTAAGTGAGTATCCTTCTTTGAAGAACAGTTTAATCTTGGCAGCAGGCAAACATAACATGATCTTTTACCAGAAAGAAGAGCAATGTGTCTTCCAGTGGACTACTGGGGAAAATAAGATTTTTGTACATACTTTAACTTTGGTTACAGTAACAGTGATATACAAAGAATGTCAAGCAAACCCCTATATAACCTCATCTCCAACCATCATGCTTCAGTTTTGTGAGCAAACGGTACAAGATCTAATAACACAAAAGGGCAGGACCTTTGTTTTTTTTTCAAAATGTTTTAAAACATTTTACAGTAAGAACAAAAACCTTCTTTTCTTTATCATACATTGAGGGACACAGAAATTGTACAAATTCTTGAAAAGGTGGGATGTCCAAAAGCAGTCCAGCTGAGGGATGGGCAATAACCACTGTGAGATTCATCAGATGTGAGCATCATACGACAAGAAGAAATCAATACCTGAACAAAGGCTATATGAAGAAGGGCAACCATTATGGAATAACCATGACTAACAGGAGGACACTGGGGATCAGCTGGTGCTCCAAACCAGGACAGATATTCAATAATAAGGGGAGGAACTGCTACCTGAAAGGGCTATGGGTCCCAGCCAGAGAAGTAGAGGACCACCCAGCAATCTACCAAATAACAACAAAAAAGTTTACTGGCCCCAGTCCCAGAGAAAAAAAACAATCCATAAAGAGGAAATCAAACAGATATACTACACCCTGACCCTACCATCTGAATGTCACAGCTGAAATTGAGACTCATCAGGCCAGACAACATTTTTCCAATCTTTTATTGTCCAATTTTGGTGAGCTTATGTGAATTGTAGCTTCTGTTTCCTGTTCTTAGCTGACAGGAGTGGCACACGGTGTGGTCTTCTGCTGCTATAACCCATCTGCTTCAAGGTTCAATGCGTTTTGCATTCAGAGATGATATTCTGCATACCTTGGTTGTAATGAGTGGTTATTTGAGTTACTGTTGCCTTTCTATCATCTCAAACCAGTCTGCCCATTCTCCTCTGACCTCTGACATCAACAAAGCATTTTCATCCACACAATTGCTGCTCTATGGATATTTTCTCTTTTTTGGACCATTCTCTGTAAACCATGGAGATCGTTGTGCATGAAAATCCCAGTAGATCAGCGGTTTTTGAAATGCTCACACCAGCCCACCTGGCACCATCAACCATGCCACGTTCAAAGTCACTTAAATTCCCTTTCTTCCCTATTCTGATGCTCGGTTTGAATTTCAGCAAGTCATCCTTACCATGTCTAGATGCCTAAATGCATTGAGTTTCTGCCATGTGATTGGCTAATTAGAAATTTGCATTACCAAGCAATTGAACGGGTGTACCTAATAAAATGGCTGGTAAGTGTATGTTCATTAATGTAAAAAATATTCAGACAACTGCTGAAAAGCCTAGCAAAACATGACCAGAAAAAAGGCCAACCAGTCAACAGCTGGAGCCTTAAGCTGAACACTCCTGACCCTTGACTTCAGGGAGAGGGAGTTCCATGATAAGATAGGTTGCTACCTGATAGATAACTAATCTCTTATAGAAAGTTGAAAATGGAAAGAAGGAATGTGAAACCCTAAGCCTAGAAAAAATTGAAGGGTTAGGTGATCAACAACACCTGTATGGTAAGTTAAGGTGGTGTATAAGACTATCCGGACCAGAACAATAAGAAGATTCCTTAAACCCAACACCCATAGGTGATTCAGAGGTGTGGGAAGCCATACTGCAACCTTCCTAGCCAGTATTAAATATATGATTCTATAAATTAATCAACTTCCCCCTATAAAGAGCATAATCTTGAAGACTGAGGGAGAGGAATCCTAGAACTAACACTAGGAATATTTAGCTGACAGAGAATAGGAAGGAATCAAAGGAGACTACCTATATCTCATGCCACCAGTTCAGTGCCTAATGCCTCTTTACTGCAGTACATGGAATGTCTTACATTTCTACTACATCCAAAATGTGACATTCCATAATTATTTCCAATGAACAAAGTACATTGAAGGGAATTTATCAAAAATGGAGCAGCAAGAATTTGAAGAAGTTATGTATGGCAACCTATAGGCTTCTATTTTTCACTTTGAAAGATCAGCTGAATGAGCTGAAGATAGAAGATGATTGGTCACCATGCATACCCACTCAAGTTTTTATCTGTGCTGTAAAATGCATCATAGCATGATAACTCTGCCATTTTGAATGAGCACTGAAATATGTAACCAGCAATAAATTTAACTCAACTGCAACAAATGAAAACTGATATTAGTACTGAATAGATCAAAACTTTCTCAGGTCTAATCTGCAAGTATTGTTCTCCTTAAAAATATAATTTTCTATTTGCACTTTCTAGTGGAACCATGGATCTCTCACTAATGTCAGTGGAATAAAAATGGGTGGAAGTCAATTGAGTATTGCCAGGCTTTATACGATTGAGTATTGCCAGGCTTTGGAAACAAAATACAACGACATCCATTCACACAGTAACTGAAATCCTGAACAAAAACACAGCCTTTGAAAAAACCTTTGCTCAAATACACAACTCACCTGCTAAATTCTGGAAACACTGGGACTTATGGCTCAAAGATCATTGATGTACCATTACATAAAAAACTACAAGATGTACCAATCAAACACCACTAGAGATATAGCTACTCTATTATTATCACCCTATTATCTCAAAAAAGGAAATATGTAATAATTTTAAATCTCATTCTTTATTCTACTTCTCTCTAATCTCAAATCTCCACTTCTTTCTTCTCTAAACTAATGATTTACTGAATATTTTAAACAAACAATGCATACTCATCAAAAAAAAAAAGAAATTTATTGATGACAGTAAAGAAATGCCCGTAGCGAAAGAAAGAAGAAATAGCGCAGGGCATACATGACTAGGCCCAGAGTGGGGGAAGGAAGAGCAGAAAGGGTTAAGGTAGCTCCAGGAGGATTTTGTTATTGTTAGTGGGGGGTAGCTGATTGGTAGAGGTTGGTGTAGGTGGGGTTTTGCTGCACCTTAGGATGGGAGGTTCTGTGAGGGTGAGTCAGTTAGCTGGACGGCAAGAGTGTGAGCTTCCCTCCCGCCCTCCCTGTTTGGGTGAGTTTTGGGTCCCTCCAGGTAGAGGGGGGGATTATGTTGGTTCATGGGCGGTTGTTGGTCTTTGGAGGCGGTTCTTATTTGGAAGGTAAACAACAATGGTGTGGGACCCATCCGTGGTATGGGATGCCCGGGGACATTCCCAGTTAACCAAGGTTTAACTGGAAGGTGGTGGTGCTGCACTGCGGACGGTATGGTTGTCTCTGAGCTGGTTGGTTGCGGCTGGAGGCCTAGTGTATATGGTTGTCCGCAGGTGCATTTCGGATCGTTTTGGGGTGCCTTCGAAGACCAACAACAATTCTGTGGGTTTCTGTTATAAGGAATGGTTGGTGGCGGTTGTTGGTCTTTGGAGGCGGTTCTTATTTGGAAGGTAAACAACAATGGTGTGGGACCCATCCGTGGTATGGGATGCCCGGGGACATTCCCAGTTAACCAAGGTTTAACTGGAAGGTGGTGGTGCTGCACTGCGGACGGTATGGTTGTCTCCGAGCTGGTTGGTTGCGGCTGGAGGCCTAGTGTATATGGTTGTCCGCAGGTGCATTTCGGATCGTTTTGGGGTGCCTTCGAAGACCAACAACAATTATGTGGGTTTCTGTTATAAGGAATGGTTGGTGTATTGTAACTTGAGTTGTTAATAAAAGGCCATGTTGGCCATTTACTCCAAAATTGGTGTTATGTCTTTTGTTAGTATAATTGGTTAAGGGGAAGGGGGTTGGTGCGGAACGGTAATGGTGGTAATGGGGAAGTGGACGAGCCTATCTCTGGTGCAATAGTCATGACTACAAAGTCACATTGTTTATAAGCTGAATTTTGTAAGATGTTGAATATGCTCATACTCTGTTATCTATATCCTTTACAAATCTGTAATACATTATTGCGACAATACTGTTAATTGTTGTAAACAATCAAATGACCAATAAAAACAATAGTTATAAAAAAAAAAAATGGGTGGAAGCACGCATACTGTGAAAACTCCATAACACTACATAGGGGCTCAGTGTATAGTACATGCATTTCATATACATAAATAATTCTGCAAAACTAAACTTGTACTTTAAAGTAATACTAGGAATGTTGATGATGTGCAAAAGTACAGTGAATGTAGCTAACCCCTACAGTTCAGTCTGCTGGAAGATTACAGATGGTTGGCTGGTATGAGTTTAACCTATAGAACTGACTTGTAACTGTGGACATGGAGACAATTTACAATCCGAGTAGGAGCCAAAATATAAAAATACGAAATTCCTCTAGCACTAGTCTCTGTAAACTGGAGCAGGTTCTGTGGAGGTGTTATATGTTAGACAGATATCTAAATGGGCTCTAATTTTATTCATAACAACAAAAGTACCAAACCAGCTGATGCTGCTTAAGAGATCTGTGGTGACATAAATCAAGTAAAAGGATCTTCTAATGATTCACTTTCAATACAATTTTCACATCAGCAAAGCAAAAGGAATCATGCAACCTCCTGTTTCCACCAGCAATTTAACACATTTTCCATGTTACTATGTACATATAGAAAGAGCTCATCAGACGATATACTAACAAGGCAAAAGGACACTATTCTTCAGCACCTGTCATATATAAGATACATGCTATTATCTTGTAAACTAAACCATATTAGAGAAAACAATATGCTGATTTAACAAAAAAGAGAAAATCTCAGTTCAGATAGACTCTGCTTTATATCAAGTAGGGTTGCTTACATTTATCATTTAGATGTATAGATATAATGCTGCTTAGCAGCTCGTACAACACGCACGAATCCCTGGTCTTTAGAAAATATTACTTATGTCATGTATACCAAGTTTACAGTTAGGATGATGTTCCTCCCACTATACTGCCAATTATTTTTTTATGTAGAAATATGCAAGAGTTCTTAGAGCTAAAGCTCTTCCACTAGAGGTGGAGAGTGACCTCTGTACTGGGTCTTCATGGAGCTGTGAAGACATAGTAGAGAAATCAAACCTTGATTCCCTTTATTTCCCAAAAAGAAAAAAAATATATATTTAGGTGGATTTTCTCTATAAGGTTACATTTACACAGTGTATATCTGTGGATAGTTTGCTGCATTCAGAGTCAAATAAACAGCAGTGGAGCTGGCCAATGATACAGTGTACACATCTGACAGCAGCTGCTGGTCACTTGCAGTGTGTACAGGCAGTGTTTACAGTCAATAGATTCTTGCCAGCAACCACTCTTTGCCTCTGCCATTCAACCATGTTATTGTAGCCTTAAAGTGGTTGTAAAGGCTCAAGGTTTTGTACCTCCGGGCAGTATATGCATAAAGGCAAAAAACCTGAGACATCAGCTCCCACTGCTGTCAATCACAGCCAGTGAGCCAATGGGAAGAGAGATGGGGGGGACAGGGCCACGCTGAGCCACGACTCTGTGTTTGAATGGTCATGCAGAGCAGCATCTCAGAAGTAAGCCTGCTTGGTTACCCCCATAGCAAGCTGCATGCTCTGGGGCACTCGGCAGGAGGGAGGGGCCAGGAGAGCTGGCAGGGGATCTGAGAAGTGGAGGATCGGGGCTGCTCTGTGGAAAACCAATGCACACAGTAGGTAAGTATAACATGTTTGTTATTTTAAAATAGAACAAAAATTACCTTTAAAGTGTTACTAAACTCAGGACCCTACATCCACTGTATCTGATCTCCCACAGTACACAGAACATGGAAATGAAATTATTTTAGTAAATATAAACTGCTAAATACCTTCTCTTATCAGAAGTTTGAGCAGTCTTGTGGCTTCTATCAGTGTTCAGTCAAGCACTAGCTAAAGCTTGTAGGAGGAGTTTTCTTTCTGCTCTAGGAGGATGGAAATCCCCTGACCTCTGGACAGTGCTGATTGGCTGTGCGCTGATCACATGCACTCTCCCAAGAAAAAAAAACCTCTCTAGCAATACACACTAAACTGAGCATATGCAAAATGCCTATGGTTCAGTCTGTCTTATCAGGAGATAAGAGGTGGTTGCTTGAAAAAGGGGAGGAACTGAGAAGAAAGGATCAAATAGCCTTTTTTACACAATGCAGAGGATTAACCCCTTAGGTTCCACAGTGAGTATAACAAGCATGCTTTACTGCATAAACAGACTGATTTTACTGTTGTGGGTTTAGTAACACTTTAATATCACTTTAAGGAAACCTCTGGTGTGAGAAATACATGGGTTGCCATTATTATAGTCTCCACCAAGAAATGCTAGTTGTCTTATTCTACTCCGAATATCTAAAATCTAGCTGCCATGCTTCAATGGTTTCTAAGTCAGTGACCCAAAATATTATCAAGTTACAATTTTATGAATTAAAGTGATTCTAAAGGTTTATTTTTTTAACAAAAAATAACAAACATGTCCATACTTACCTGCTGTGTGCAGTGGTTTTGCACAGAGCAGCCTGGATCCTCCTCTTCTCGGGTCCCCCGCAGGATCTCCTGGCCCCTCCCTCCTGTCAGGTGCCCCCACAGCAAGCAGCTTACTATGGGGGCACCCGCTGCACCGTGTGTCCATTCACACACGGAGCCGCGGCTCGGCCCTGACCCCTCTCTCTTCTCATTGGCTCACTGGCTGTGATTGACAATAGTGGGAGCCAATGTCTCCCGCTTCTGTCTCAACCAGTGAGAAGAGGGAGTCCCGGGATAGCCAAGACTCCAGTGCACATCGCTGGATCAAGAGGGGCTTAGGTGAGTTTTAGGGGGGGCTGGGAAGGATGCTGCACACAGAAGGTATTTTACCTTCATGCATAGAATGCATGAAGGTAAAAAATCTTAATCCTTTTATCTCAGATATCTATGCCTGCATGCTTGTTCTGGGTAATTGACTGAAAGTACTACAGCCAGAGACTGTCAAGCAACTTTCTTAAGGGGATCAATGGAGGCAGCCTACACATATCTATCAGCTTGTGTTACCATCTAGTGGAAAGGGCACAAGCAAATACTGACAAATTGTATTTTACAGGTGGTTTCAAGGCTTTAACTGGGATGGACTACGTAACCGGAAACTACACTCACCACTGAAGAGAGAGGTAGGTCTTAACTACAGTAGAGTACTAACATGTCCCAAGTAGACAACCATTGTTGGTCCAGTTTGCTTTCCTCCAGCTTTCCTATACTAGCTCCTTTAAACCTGTTGAAGATTTCTTTCTTATCTTTAGATTTGTTCTTATATCTTCTGGTAACTGCAACACCCATTAGTGAACAAAACACAGTGCAGTGTGGTGCAGTTCATTTTTAATTGCACCCAATACAGTAGTGGGCAATGTACTCATAATGCAGTGCACTACTACAACGCCAAAAAAAAAAGCTCAAGTTAATTTTTTGAGCACTGACCTGCACTGACAGCGCATTCAAAATGAATGAGGTGCATTAAGGCATATGTATAAACGTAATGCATAGTGCAAATTGGGCCTTGGCAAATGTTAACATGGGAGTGTTTCATAGCATTTTCATGCAGCCTCTCCTGTGAGCTGTAGGGCAACCTGACTATAACAAGCCCAAAAAGTGGTACTCTCACAAATATCAGCTATGAGCCATCCATTCCCACCAGTTCTTCACTAGACTGGCACAATAACAAAACACACTAATTGAATGTTATTTGTCCACAAATAACTCCATGAATTAGGTGACATGACATAAAGATAGGGGTTGATTTACTAAGATCAGAGAGTACAAAATCTGGTGCAGCTGTCCATGGTAGCCAATCAGCTTTTAACTTCAGCTTGTTCAATTAAGCTTTGGCAATAAAACCTGGAAGCTGATTGGTTTCTGATTCAGATTTTGCAGTTTTAGAAAATAAACCGCACTGATCTTTTATGCCAAAATTAAGGTGACTTCCCACAAAAGGTTTTCATGACAGAGATTTATTTAAAGTGAATTGTACACTACAAGCAAGTTTCATTTACACTGCCAAATAACTGCAAACTCAAATTTAAATAAACCATAGTTAAAGTGGTTCTGAGTCCTTTATAAATCAAGCACTGTGCTTGTCTGCAGCAGTGCTGGTTCTCTTTCTGCCCTTTCACAGACTCAGAGACAATGTCAATCAATGCTGTGATGCTGAGGGAGCAGGAGGTGGGCCTGGGTTTATAGACACACATAGCTTGGCTCAGGAGAGAGCCCCCAGGTGTGCCACCATAGGAAACAGCTTCTTATGGGAGCGAAGAGAGAAGAGGAGGAGCAGACAATGCTGGCAGGGGACCCCAGAAGAGGAGGTTCAGGGCCTCTCTGTGCAAGTATAATGAGTTTACTACCGCTTTAGGAAAAATTAAAAAATATACTTTCCTGATCCTTGGCTGTAGTACTGCAGGGAATGATGACACTCCCTTTCAGACTAGATTCTGGAGAATGCTGAGTAGCCCAAATTTCACAAGATGATACTTCAGCACAGTGCAGGATATCTTCTCATGAGATTTAGATACTCAGCATATCCAGGAATCTCAGTGGAAGGACCATGACTTCCTTTAGTGATATTTAAAAAAAATGTGAATGCAATGTTCTCTATTTTGACCACTATTAGTTTTAAACCATTAGAGCTACTGTAGATAAAATGTATATATAATGTTTTAAGAAATTACATTTTCTCTTTATAATGACAGTAACATTATGTTTTGGTTACAATGCCTTTCAAAGTTATTTACACATGAAAAAGGCCCTTTTTTTGAATTTTGCACATTTTTAATGTTACTCAATAATATTTAAGCAGTATTAAACCCAAATGCAAACATTTATTATATTGTAGCTTACCAGTTCTTAGATGTAGTGGCTGCATTAGTTTTCTTCTCTTTGGCTTTTTCCCATCTTATCACACAGGTAGCATTATTTCTGGACTACCAGAACTGCAGGCATGCCCATATGGAAGAAAAATATATTTGAAAAATATATTTGAAATATATTTGAAAAATATTCTTCCCAAATATATTGACATATATTTGAAAAGCTACAATTTTGGCCATATTACCCCCTCCCTACTAGATTGTAAGCTCGAAAGAGCAGGGTCCTCGAACCCCTCGTATATTGTATTGTTACTGTATTGTCTCTTGTAATGTCCCCCCACTTTAATGTACAGCGCTGAGCAAACCCTTTGGCGCTATATAAACACTGTATAATGTAATATAATAATATTCAATATATTTCAAAACATATTTCAATATCTATATATATCTATATATATCTAGATATATAGATATATATATCTATATATAGATATATATATATAGATAGCTATATATATATATATATATATACACTACATGTTGAAATGCATTTTTAATACAAAATATATGAAAAATATTTTTAAAAATACATTTCAAATATACTGTATGTCTTTAAAAATACAAATCTAGATTTTTGGAATGCATTTACAAATATATGTAAAAATATATGTTAATTATCTGAAGAATATATGTAAAAAATAAATATTTTAAAAAATATATTTGAATATATTCTTCAGTTTTTTTTAACATATAAAAAAGTTATGTTGACATATATTTTGACATATATTTGTAAATGCATTCCAAAAATGTAGATTTGTATTTTTAAAGACATAAAGTATATTTGAAATTTATTTTTTAAAATATTTTTCATATATTTTGTAATAAAAATGCATTTCAACATGCAGTATACATATAGATATATTTATTGAAATATATTTTGAAACATATTGAATATGGCCAAAATTGTAGCATTTCAAAGATATGTCAATATATTTGGGAAGAATACTTTTAAAATATATTTCAAATCCATTTTTCTTCCATGTGGTTGAAGTCACTTATGAAGAGCTCTGGTCTGTTGCTTCCTCTATGGCTTGTATATATAACTGTATTGTCCCCCCAATGGCTTAACAGCAGTACAAACCTACTCTTGCAATAATATGTACTAAAGTGATCACCTTGTTTTTCTACAGATCAAGTCAATCACAGATCACAGCTATTTTGACACGTTTCTGCCTGAAGTTGAAGATCCACCAGATGAGTTATCCGGATGGGACAAAAACTTTTGAAAAAATCAAAATTGATATAATTATCTTTCAGTTGGATTCTGACTGAAATTTCTAGTAAGACTGAAAACAATACTTAGATGATAGTTAGAAAATTACAGGATTTGTACGTGGAAAAATCTAGTGCCGGTATTACAGAGGAAAAAAAGAAGCGCTGATAGTGGACTTATTCAGGAAAACATGCCAGGATTATGACATATGCTTGTTTTCTTTCTCTTAGTTGGCTGACCCATGATGCCTCGTTAAGATCATGCTGGCGGCCAGGTTATTATTAGGTCATTTAAAACACTTTCTCAGGAGTGCTATTCTTTGCACTTGTAAAAATGATTTAAGATAAATTAAGCCATGCTTAATTTTTTTCCTGCTTTAAGATTCTCATCTGCAACAAAGAATGCCCATGACCTTTCTGAATGTATGTGAGGCAGTTCAATCGAACAATCTTTTCAGGTTGCCTCTGCTAAGTATTTTAATTACCTGCATATGGATAATACAAATATTGTCAGTTTAATATACACATGTAATATATTTTATCACACTATTCTAGTATTCAATGCCACTTACACTTCATGTGGATAGTTTTAAATATCGAGGCAACACACACTGCAGTGACCTACATGAATTTAAAGCTTAAGAGTTGACACTCAAGCAGAAAGTGTCCAATTTTACACCACTTTGCACATTGCTATGAGATGCTCAATTATTTGAATAGGAATTTCATGTGAAATGTGATGGAAATGCTTCTGAGTATGCCTTTCCTGTGAGGAGCTCAGAGAAAGTCATTATGAAAATCAAAATATATAAATTTTTAAAACATTTCACCAATATGATTTTTTTTAACCAGGGAAATAAATTTACTAGTTAAAGGGATTTCCTACAAATGTTCTGTTACTTGGACACTGATGCTACTGATAGTCTCAATGATCAGCTGTTTGTCTAAAGTATTACGGTAATCTATTATGGTCCTGAATGTGCTGGTTCCAATTAAACAGAAGGGTTGCACACTTTCTCTATGAAAGAGCAAAATAGCTTCAAGGTGGCAAGATTAAATAATAGGTAGAGGTAAAAAATCCACTTGAGCCTGCTTTTTATGCCAGTCGTATTTTTTTCACAGTGCTTTGTATTTTAAATTAAAATTTTCTCAAAAATCTTAGATAAAAGATACATTATTGAATAGGTTTAGGATTATATTTCTGTTAGTATTAAAGATATAAAGCTGATCTGGTTGCATACTCACATGAATGGCTTCAAAAATTCAGTTTGATCTTCAGCAAGTCACAATAGTAGATAAACACAATGTGCTTAAATGAATATCACACAGACAGCAGCTTTTCTGTGGTCTTTATTGATAAAGTTGTTTAAAAATGTAAGTCTAAGCAAGATCTGAATCCTTGTATTTAATTAGAACTTTCTTCAGCAGCAAAAACGTGGGTTTTTGTGGACTGATAAACTCATAGGTCTTTAGAAATGTAGCCTTTTTCCTGTTTTATGCATCTTTACACATTTTCTACTAAGATTATTTTAAATGTTCTTTGGTCAGGACATGGTTATCACGATCTGATCTTTCTGAAGAACAGCAAACTATGTCACTATCCAAAATGTGTATGTTTTTATCAGGCAGAGTACTCGTTCAGTGACTCTTTTTCCAGAACATTTTTCTATACTTTTGTATCACTACCCTCTAAGGAGTCGCTGAAGATTTGGGCCCCCTTATAGTCCTGCAAGGCCAGGCAACATACATTTCTCACAGACCTGCATTCTGGGGACAGGAAACAGTCATTGAGCTTGTTTTTTTAAGTTTTATTAAGGGTATTGAACTTAGATGGGGTTGAGGGATGTATGGGATGTCCAAAGACAACTCCTTAGCGACTATCTACTAGTCTTTATACAGCAGCTCTCTAACCTCTCCTGATTTACCACCCCAGATGAATCCTCTCCTCATCCAGCTGTACTGGGTGAATCCCTGGCCAAGGGGACCCAGAATCTGTCTCTTTAAGACATACAGGATCAGATGGGGGCTAGTCAGGTTTCCCACCTGAATGCCCTTTCCCCTTATCTGGCCCAGGGGGTGTAAGAGTACTCACTCTTCCTCTCCTGTGTGCTTTTTTCGGGTTGGTGGATGCCTTCAGGCCTTCTACTGTGCTGGCTCCTTCGCTGCTGCACAGGTGGTCCTCTCTCAGGGGACTGCTGAGGTTGAGAAATCCTCTTTTCCAGTCTCACCCTGTAGGTAGGCCCCTTCCCACTGGGCCCCTTCCCAGGCTCCTGCATCCCAGCCTCTCACTTCATCTTCCATCTGCTAAGCAGCCCTGACCTAAATTGACCCAGCTGACTCATGCCCAGGCTGCTAATTAGCCTGTTAAATAGGCATCACCGTGTGAGTGAACATTTTTAAGAGATTGTCCTTTCAGAAAGAGACCGCTCTATTAGAAGCTGCCCTGGTGACTTAACTACTGTTCTGAGGGGGTGATCTCATTATCTTACATGTATAGTTTCACAGGGAAATGTATCTCTGGCCCAGACTACCCTGGAAGTGCTACTATAAGTTACATAACAGAACCAGAAGAATTCTGGGAGCACCAAGCAGGAGCTAAGAACCCTGCATAGCTCTACAAGTATTATTCTAGTGGAGGGCTGAGGAGACCATCAGTTGACAGCAGTGCTCTATCATGAGTGGCAATGGTGGTGGGAAAGGACTAGGCACATGCATAAGAGGATGGCACAATGGTTCATAGAAACCAAACATTTGTGCATGATAACTTGGTACACTGACTGCTGATACCTGTAAACAAATGCAGTAATGCATGATCATTCACTTGTTCTTGTGACCTGTGTATCCTTTCATGTTCACTTTTATTTGTTACAAAGGTTGCAGTCAGTCATTGGAGAGTAACAGTGATCAGTCTTGCAGATATGTGGACAAAACATGCTGATATGGTTAAGACCTAAAGATGGGTCCATGGACGGACTGACAACTCATGGGGCCCCCAGGCAATAGGGGATCATGGGGCCCCTGTGTCCTTGCCCACACTCAAAAAAGCCTATGAAAAAGGTACCAGAGGCATCTCATGGGGCCCCCTACTGACCCCGGGCCCTCAGGCAGTGCCCGAGTTTCCAAATGGTCAGTCAGTCCGCCCCTGGATGGGTCTTGCAAGTGATAAAACCAAAAGAAGACTACTTTTCATTGACATTTTCACTTTTGTTTTCTTTTTTTCATTCCCACTTTTCAATCAGATCACTTTCAAGAAAATGGCTATGCAGTGTATAAATTACACTAGTGCTTTACTGCAGAGCCAAATGCCAGATCAGTGCAAACCACATACAGTGCAAACAGAATTCATGGATCCATAAAAAAATAAGGAGCCAGACTCATGAAATTTCAGCTATTTTCCAAGATTCCAGGTCCCCCCAATTTATCAGTGTGGATGAGTCATTGAAATTTCTTGTTGGAATACAGTTCTGTACCATACACTGTGAGAGTGTCATTTTTGTATTGTGCAACAGACATTTGGTTTAAGACTACACAAAAGATACAGATTATTCTTTACTGCAGTTAAACATTTTCTTCCAGCCTTTGGTAGAATGCAAATAGTTTACTTTGTAGCAGTTACAAAATTAAAATCACAAGATTAATTTTAGAGGGGAATATAAAAAAGAAAGATAACTCATCCACTCTCCTGAATTTGTGACGAATGCCTGGCAGCCAATGAGCTGAATTAATGTAGATACCCTCAAGGAGATTTATCTGTCTATAAAAGGCTAGATCAGTGATTATAAGTTATATAGGGCCTTAAATGCATACCTGAAAGCACTAAAGGTTTGTACCTAATATTCAGTATATGTTAGGCCCCTTGCAGATAGGGCTGTCTAGCTGCAGGACATCCCTTACAGTGGTGCACCAGGAGGGACAGTTGCAGCGTCCAACCTTGCTGCCTTTTTCCAGTCAGAGTCTATGGCAGACTGGATGGGGTTGAATGCTGTATTGAGTGGTACCCACATTTGTGTCTCTGTGTGTTCAGGAATAAATGATGCACGGAACGTAGAAGACCTGCGTTCAAGGCATTCATCTTTGAAAGCACAAGCCCCATGTGCAATAGGTCTTATCTACAGAAGAAATTGAAAAATTACAGATATGCTACAGTAGATGTTCAGAGAATGCAGACATAATAGAGGTGTTCAGTCAGAGACTGGGGATGTGTTATTTGTAACTGCTAGAGTTCATTGTAATCACATTCACTTTTGCAACTCAATGCTACCACTCCCACTAATGAGGTCTCAATAGCATTGCACAGCAAGTACCAAAGAGCTACAGGTCAGCACCAGGGAGTTGGATTCTGTTTAAATAGTATCACAGTTATTGATTATGAAAATGAGTAGAAACCGTTATTTTGGAAAAAGAATGCATCTTTTATTACAGCAGGTCAACTTCTGCCACTAGTAACAATGGCCATTTCTGAAGTCAGGACATTCTTTGCATGGCCATTTTATCTGACAACATTTCTGTATGTTTTATAATCTTCTAGAGAACACCATTGCCTCAGTCATAATGCAAACAGATTGTTCTGGTTCACTTGAACTACATAAATAAGTGTTTTGGAGCCCAGCATTTGGGCAGATTAGGCATTGCTCATAAACAAGAATATCAAGGAGCATTATCAAGGTTATGCTGCTGAATTCAGACTTTTTCAAATATCCCCCATACATTTAATCAGTTGTAAACTCCTGATAATATTTTCTAGCAAGTAGAGCGGGGTTTTCATTACTGCACATATTCATGTACAGCAATACAGTGCAAGTAGCAATGACATGCAAAGGATTATAATCAATATTAACCAGATCAGAATAATTATTTAACTATGGTATAGTTCTAGGCTATTACAGATTACTGTGGGTGACATAATTCTACTATTTGTACTGTTTTATTGAGCATGTGATAGCCTGAAAAAAACTACAAATAAAAGCAGATGAGTATATTTATTTTTAAAAAAATTGCAGGTCTTTTTGTCCTGTGAAATTGTTTGTACATTCATTCCGTGCAAATGGGGCAAAATCAAATGTTACTAGGCTATTTTCTCTCCTGGTCGAACATTATTCAGTCATACAGAATAGAGTGAAATAGGAAAATATTGCATTATGGCCATTAGATGGTGCTGATGATCATAGGAAATACATATTTACTATGGTGGTCAGCTAGTGGCCATAATGCAGTACTTTCCCAAACCATTCATTTTATAAATGGATAACATTCAATCTGGAGAGAAAATAGTCTGATAACATTCAATTGTAATGCTATTCACAGGGAACAAATGTATATGCAGTTTCACAGGACAAATAGGACTGCAATTTTCCTTTGGAGATACACCCCATAGTGTAGTATGACCTTTCAGTGATGATCTGAATTTATAGTGACAGGGCCTTTGTCACACCTTTCCTACATCTATCTGAAGCGACACCTAAACAGTTACAGATATGAGCTGTGCAGAAGACTAAATGTGATGCATTAGATAAATATCATTTGATACTGTCTAATAAACTCAACTAAAATAGTAGTTTCTGTGTAATTTGTTTCCTGTGGTAACTGAATGTGTCTCTGTTCAACCATAAAAAAAAAAAGTTATAATCCTACACTCACAGTTGATCCAGAGGAAGGAAAAAACCCAGCAAAGCAAGATCCAATGTGCTCCTGCAGGGGAAAAAATTCCTCCCTGATCCCTAAAGAGGCAATCGGATATTCCCTGGATCAACTTTACCTATAAATGTTAGTATCCAGTTATATTATGTGTATCTAGGAAAGAATCCAGGCCTTTTTTAAAGAAATCCACTGAGCTGGCCAGAACCAACTCTTGAGGGAGTTTAGTCCACATTTTCACAGCCCTTACTGTGAAGAACCTTTCCGTATTTGGAGATTAAATCTCTTTTCCTCCAGACGTAAAGAGTGCCCCCTTGTCCTCTGTGATGACCTCAGGGTGAATAACGCTACACCGAGTTCACTATATGAACCACTGATGTATATATACATGTTGATCATATCCCCCATTAATCTCCTCTTCTCAAGAGAGAATAAATCCAGTTCCTCAGTGATGCTATACTGCTTGGGATCAGATTCACATCCATCCTGCACAGTTTCTATTACTTATGGCCATGTTCTGACAAGCACTATATACTCATCCTACATGTGAGTTGCCACCTCTGTGGACCTTGATGGACAGTCCTCCCCTTCTTCCGCATAGTCAGCATGTAATTTACTCATGAGCCATTTAAGAGGTTTTACTTTCTTAGAGATACACTTTAAACATCAGAAATCTGCAGAAGATACAGTTGACCTGCCTCTGTGTTGCAGCACCTATACAGCGCTGCAATCAGGGGCATTTCAGGGGGGGGCACTGAAATGCCTAAAATTAGACTAGTAAGACATTTATTTAAAGTGTATTAAACCCACTTTTAAGCACTTTCAGCAGATGATTTAATCACTTACTGAGTATGCTAATGCTTCATCTTTCAACTTTTGCCTATGGTTCAGTTTAAGCTTGTGCCATGAGTCCCGCCCTGGTTTATTGTTTCAAGGTGACTCCTTTCTCTTGTAGTGTCCTTTGGAGCTACCCTTGCATGCAGGGACTAGAGCCTCCTGCATTGTGTGCATCAATAGAAAAACACAGCACAGTAAAGTAGGATGGGAAAAGCACTACCCTACCCTTACCTCCTCTACCCTTCTCCAAACAAATATTCTCACTCAAGAATTCACTATCCTCTGTTGACTCTTTCCTATAAAGATCTGAAGTTCAGGGAAGCAGAGAATATGAGCTAATCTCACTGAAAGTTGTAAACTATAAGTGCTTGGATATGAATTGTATGAATGAACTGTAAGTGCTTGGATATGAATTATATCAAATACTAGGAAATGTTTATTTTACAGTTCTCAGTGTGTTAAGCTAAAAACACACTGAGTACCTTATACTACCTTAGGATTTCTGTGCTCTATTCAATGTTTCTGACTGCTTTTTTTGCTTCAATTGGTCTTTAATGAAGAAGTTAGAATAGCAGGGTGCATCTCTAATTAGTTTCCAGAGCATTTGCCATATAGTGCCTCTACAGACACTACAGAATAGCCCTGGGGCATCCTTAAATATATTAAATGGGATTCTGAGTTTCAAAATCAGAATTCTAAGATTAAAAGACACAACTCTATAGACTCTTATTCTAAAAATATACAGTGCATCCAGAAAGAATTCACAGCGCTTAACTTTTGTCACATTTTGTTATGTTACAGCCTTAGTCCAAAATGGATTAAATTCATTTTTTTCCTCAACATTCTACAAACAATACCCCATAATGACAACATGAAAGAAGTCCGTTTTGAAATCTTTGAAATTTATTAAAAATAAAAAACGAAAAAAACACATGTACATAAGTATTCACAGCCTTTGCTGAATACTTTGTTGAAGCACCTTTAGCACCAATTACAGCCTCAAGTCATTTTGAGTATGATGCTACAAGCTTGGCACACCTATTTTTGGGCAATTTTTCCCATTCTTCTTTGCAGTACCTCTCAAGCTCCATCAGGCTGGATGGGGAGAGTCGGTGCACAGCCATTTTCAGATCTCTCTAGAGATGTTCATTCGGGTTCAACTCTGGGCTCTGGCTGGGCCACTCCAGGACATTCACAGAGTTGGCCCATAGCCACTCCTTTGTTATGTGGGCTGTGTGCTTAGGGTTGTTGTCCTGTTAAAAGATGAACTGTCACCCCAGTCTAAGGTCCAGAGCGCTCTGGAACAGGTTTTCATCAAGGATGTCTCTGTACATTGCTGCATTCATCTTTCCTTCAATCCTGACAAGTCTCCCAGTTCCTGCCGCTGAAAAACATCCCCACAGCATGATGCTGCCACCACCATGCATCAATGTAGGGATGGTATTGGCCAGGTGGCAAGCGGTGCCTGGTTTCCTCCAGACATGATGCTTGGCATTCAGGCCAAAGAGTTCAATCTTTGTTTCATCAGACCAGAGAGTTTTGTTTCTCATGATCTGAGAGTCCCTTGGGTGCCTTTTGGCAAACTCCAGGGGGGCTGCAATTTGCCTTTTACTGAGGAGTGGCTTCCGTCTGGCCACTCTACCATACAGGCCTGATTGGTGGAGTGCTGCAGAGATAGTTGTTCTTCTGGAAGGTTCTCCCCTCTCCACAAAAAAACACTTTAGCTCTTTCAGAGTGACCATTGGGTATTTGGTTACCTCCCTAGCTAAGGGCCTTCTCCCTCGATCACTCATTTTGGCCAGGCGGCCCACTCTAGGAAGATTCATGGTGGTTCAAAACTTCTTCCATTTATGGATGATGGAGACCACTGTGCTCATTGGGACCTTCAATGCTGCAGAAATGTTTCTGTACCCTTGCCCAGATCTGTGCCTTGATACAGTCCTGTCTCGGAGGTCTACGGACAATTCCTTGGACTTCATGGCTTGGTTTGTGCTCCGAAACGCACAGTTAATTGTGGGACCTTATATAGACAGGTTTATGCCTTTCCTAATCATGTCCAATCAACTGGATTTCCCACAGGTGGACTCCAATCAAGGATGATCAGTGGGAACAGAATGCACCAGAGCTCAATTCTGAGTGTCATGGCAAAGGCTGTGAATACCTTTGTACATGTGTTTTTTTTTCATTTTTAGTTTTTAATAAATTGCAAAGATTTCAAAATGAACTTCTTTCACATTGTCATTATAAGGTATTGTTTGTAGAATGTTAAGAAAAAAAATTATTTTAATCCATTTTGGAATAAGGCTGTAGCATAACAAAATGTGGCAAAAGTAGAGCACTGTGAATACTTTCTGGATGCACTGTATGAAAGCAGACCCTTTATTTTATAAGGTACATTCTGCTCTTGAAACTGTTATTATAGAATATGTCTCATTAAGACCTAACATGTGAGCAAACCCTTCAAAAATAATGACTGAAGATGCTCAGGTGATTTTACTAAGGAAGGTGGAGATAGGGTTGGCAGCAGACAGGGCCAGGACAAGGATGGGGCAGGAGCAGTAGCTGCCCAGGGTGCAGTGATTTAATGCTGGGGAGGTAGGTGCAGTCTGCTACTAGTGCTGCCACAAGCTGCACAGAGTACACAAACATATGTATTGCAGAAGATAGACAGTGGCTTAGCTCTTTTAATTAGGACAGATTATAGCACTAGACCCAACCCCTGCCTGCACTGTGCACAGAAACAGTGTTGTGCTACCAGGAGGAGGTAAGTGTAGCATGTGGGGTTGGCTTCAGGGAAGGCATTGGGTGGCTCAAACATTCGTAGCCACAGAGCATTGCCCACTCCTCTACTTCCCTGAATAGTGGATGCTGTAAACCAACACCTGCTCTTCTACACCCAACTTGTTTTTTCATTAACCCTTTCCCTCAGGTCTCCTCCTCTGTATTACCACCAGGAAATGCCCCTGGGAGTTGGTCACCCCAGAGGTACTGTAAACACAGATGCAGCACCTCCTGCACTCAGGCACCCAGACTAGTAGAAGGCCGATGTACCAATACTATGTAAGAGTATGGGAATTTGTCCAGGACCGATCAAAGGCTGTGCAGCTCTAACCTGAAGCTGGGGAAGCTCGATACAAACTGTAGTGAAGAACAAAAAAACAGAGCGCAACAACCTTGTGCATTACCTCAGTAAACAATTAGTAGATTTATTAATTTAGGAGATATACTCACAAAAGTAGTAATAAAACAGGCATGTAAAATTCAAAACCGAACCATACGATAAGGAGACTCATGCGAATCCCATCAGAAGGCGAGATTCTCAGAGTGACGCTGACGCATTTCGAAGGGGGGGTCCCTTCTTCATCACCCTAGAGGTACTCTTAGTAGCACTATGAGCTTGAGAAACCCACTGTGTGAATGAGCACATGGTCACATCACTGTGCTTCTGGGACACCTCAAGCACATCTTGCAAATCCAGCATGTTTGCATATTTGCTGCCACCAAACCACATGGTACCACAGTACCATGCGATTTGGTGCGATGCAATATGCAAATGTAGTGCCCCACCCCCTGCTTATTTTCACTGGTTTTGACTGACAGCAGCAGAAGTCAAGGGCTCCTGCTGCTCTTAGCCAAGCCTATGAGACTCGGTAGAGGAGCTGATGCAGATGTGCACAGCTCTGGACTGAGATTAGGCTCAGGTGAGTATTTAGGGGGTGCTGAAGAGAAGGCTGCTCTTAAAAGGTTTTTACCCGAATGCAGAGAATGCATTAAGGTAAAAAACCTTTTACCTTTAAAATCGCTTTAATAAAGGCTTCATATACACATATACGCTTAGCAACTACTATGTGCTAAGGTATAAAATCCCCAGTGCTTTCTGACACCCGGGAGAGCCATATGTGCCACACACAGCCTCTAATTCAAGTGAATGGCTGTGTACGGCCATGCTCAGGTATCCACTGACAGCTTTTTCTTCAGCGTTTACCCACACATGTGCATACAGCATTTCTCCCCGCATTCAAAAGTGGTGAGTTTGGGAAGACGTACGATACATGCATGCACCTTGTGATCACTTTGATGATTAACCACTTGCCCTGCAGAGGATTTACCCCCCTTCCTGACCAGGCTATTTTTTGCATTACTTTAACTGACAATTGTGTGGTCATGCAACGCTGTACCAAAATTAAATGTAAATCCTTTTTTTCCTATGAATAGAGCTTTCTTTTGGTGGTGTTTGATCGACCTGTGCGTTTTATTTTTTGTGCTATAAAAAAAGACCCACATTTTTGGGAAAAACAATATTTTTGACTTTTTGCTATTAAACACGTCCAGTTAAAAAATTTTAAAAATCACATTTCAGCATAAATTTAGGCCAAAATATATTCTGCTACATGTCTTTGCTAAAAAATATTCCAATACTTGCAAAGTAATTGGTTTACGTGAAAGTTATAGCATTTACAAATGGTGGTATGTATACTGGGATTTTTTTTTTAAGTTTTACTAGTAATGGCGGCGATCAGCGATTTATAGCGGGATTGCGGCGGGCATTCTGATACTAGGGGAAACTGACTTGGGGTCATTGACATCCCCAATGGCACCAATAGAGTGATCAGTGCTAATAAAAAGCACTTACACTGTACTAATGGCACTATGCAGGAAGGGGTTAACATGTGGTGTCATGTTTCACATGACTGTCATATTGACTGTCATATGCCTTTAAATGTTTTCAGTGTTTTGTCTCTGCTCCTCCCTTTCCTTTAGTTTAGCTAATGTTGCATAGAGAGCTCTCCCCCTTCCCAGAAATGCATTGCAACAGCCTCATGGCAAGAAGCAGAAACAGTATGTTCTTTCGACCGATCAAATGTTTATTGATGTAAGATTCTCTCAGTTTATGGAATAAACTTCACAAGATCTCCAAGATATCATTCTGATTGAGTCAATGACTGTGCACCCCAACTGAGGTTGAAGTTATCTCATCACAATTGTAAGTTACAGAGATCACACTATCAGTGCTTAGATTGGACACACAGAACAGTCGAAAGAACAGTGGAATGCTTCATAAGAATCCTTGCTAACTAGTATACACAGTGATATGTTACATGGATACTGGATATAACAGCTATAGAGAGTGCAGCCACCTCTAAACAAGTCTGTACATGTCTCCAAGTATATCCCAGCATAACACTCATCAGTATCAGGACAAATTATTGATGTGAATGTTTTACAACTGCAAGTTTATACACTGGATGTGTACACATTACCACACAACTCTTGTCTGTGAACTTAGAAGAAAGAAAAAGAAAATATTCCTGCAATTATTGCATTAAAACCTGAACTCAGCCACAGAAGTTATACATTTCTCTGTAAGCTTTCTATCAACCCCTCTCCTTGCTAACATGATGTTTCAGGAAGGTAATATACAGTCTGGGGAAACTAATACATAACCACAATCAGAGCTTCATCCAGAGCAGGACTTAGATAAAAGAGAGAAATGCTTAAGAAATCCAACCTGGAAAGTGCAAGAAAATCTTAATGCTGACAAGTCAGAATTGCTGTCTAATATTAATGACTTATGGTCTAATACTGTTAAATGCATGTCTGCTCTCTCCCAACAATCTCATGAGCCATTACAACTAGAGGGCACTATCCAGCAATTGAATGTTGCTTATGAGAATTATCAAAGACTGTGTGTTAAATATATTGCTCTGTTAAAGCGGTACCACATTCAAGAGTCATTGGAAGAATTAAGGAGTTTTGAGGAGCTCAATCTTGAAAGAGACAATTTAGTGGTGCGAACAAAGACAAAGGCAGAGATGAGAATAGCACAGCTTCATGAATCCAGATCTTATCGCTCTGCATCTACTAGACGCTCCTCAAGATCTTCTAAATCCCTACAATCAAGATCTTCTACACTCAGTCAACAACTAATAAAAGCCCGGGCTGATGCTGAAGCTTCTAAAATTCAGGCAGCTTTCACCCAAAAGAAAGCAGAAATGGAGGCTCAGGCCACATAAATGGAGGCTCAGGCCACACATCAGAAAGCAGAGAAAGAAGCTGAATCCACACGTCAAAAGGCAGAAATTGAAGTTTTCGAAAAACAATGTGAGCATGCCACAGCCATGGCAAGGTTAAAGGTCTTAGAACAAGCCGCAAGTGAAAATGAAAGAGACAACAGTTTCAGACACTCAGTTGTATCTTATGTCTCAGATTCTTCACACACCTCTCCAGAACGTTAACTCCCTGTCTCAGCAGCCAAAGTACTCAATCAAAGTCTCTTCTCTGCACCTACTGTACCTCCAGACCATTTGCCTTTATATCCTCTAATACATCAGACTGCAGCATCTCAGCTAGCCGCAGACACTGGTGTGTATTTAACAGACTGTCCACCTTACTTTGACATCAACAGAGTACTTCCTAGCAAACGCACTACTCTACAAGCCAACATGCCAATGGACTTTGGGCCAGCTCCGGCATTGAATGCCTTAGCAGCAACATATGTTCCCAAGTCACTCCACGTAAGTCCACCAACTGTCACAACCAACTCTGTTCCACCTGCAGTCATGCACCCAAAATATGAAAACACGGAAATGTCACAGTTTGCTAAATACATGCTCCGCAGAGAACTTGATAAGACAGGCCTCACTAAGTTTGATGACAAGCCTGAAAATTACAGAGGCTGGAAATCCACTTTTAAGGCCACAATGAATGACCTAGACATCAATGCCACAGAGGACTTAGATCTACTCATCAGATGGCTAGGTCCCCAGTCTACTGAACGCATCAAGAGACTCAAAGCAGTTCATATTGACAACCCTGCTGCAGGCCTTAACACTGCTTGGGGCAGACTTGAACATACCTTCGGCAGCCCAGAGGCCATTGAAGATGCTTTATGCAAAAGGTTGCAAAGATTCCCAAGGATTTCTGCTAACGACAATCTAAAGTTTCAAGAACTCAGCGATGTTCTATTAGAGCTTCAACTTGCTAAGGCTGACATCAACTTTCCTGGTCTCAGTTACCTTGACACCTCTCATAGCATCAAATCTATTGTTCTCCAGCTACCATATGGAATTCAAGAAAGATGGGCAGCATTTGGATCAAAGTATAAAGAAGAGTTGCCTTTCCTCCCTTTTCTTTCTTCTGCGAGTTCATCAAAAGAATTGCAGACACTAAGAATGACCCAAGTTTCTCATATGGGGACTGTAACCTTCTCAGTACACTCTCTCCAAGACCTACGAACACACATATGTCGCACAGAGACTGTAGAGGTCCAGCATTAGTGAAAAGGACTAATGTTCTACCTGCACCTGCTACAGTTCTTGAAAAGACTGATCAAAACAAGAGAATTGAGGACCCAAATCGCCAGTGTCCAATACATAACAAACCACATCCACTTAAGAAATGTATCGGCTTCAGAAAGAAAACCCTCCAAGAACGTAAGGAACTTTTGAAGAAATTTGGGGTTTGCTACAAATGCTGTGCCTCCACAGAACACTTTGCAAAGGACTGTAAAGCGATCATCAAATGTATAGACTGTGACAGTGATGACCATGTGCAAGCTCTTCATCAATATTCGCACAACTCTACTAAGCTCACAAACAATCTTCCTGAGGCAAAGCAAGGCGGGGAGCACCCAGATCAAGCAGCACCTACCGCCCCAATGGTCTCTACATGTACAGAGGTATGTGGAGAAGGATTCTGAGACAAATCCTGTGCAAAGATATGCTTGGTCCGTGTATACCCCAAAGGTCAACCTGAAAAGGCCATAAGACTGTATACTATTCTGGATGATCAGAGTAACAGATCTCTTGCAAGAACACAGTTTTTTGAACTGTTGATCATAACTGGAGATGCTCTGCCTTATACTTTAAGCACTTGTTCCGGCACTACAGAAGTCTTAGGCAGGAGAGCCAGTGGTCTTGTAGTTGCTCCTCTGAATGACAATATGGAATTATCTTTGCCTACTATCACTGAGTGCAACCAGATTCCAAGCATCAAAGAGGAGATCCCTACTCCTGAAGCTGCTTTTCACCATTCTCACTTAAAGCACATAGCCAACCAAATACCAGCCCTCAATGAAAATGCCGATATCCTGCTGTTACTTGGTCGAGACATCCTAAGGGTGCACAAAATTCTTCATCAAATCAACGGTCCACACAATGCACCATATGCTCAGCGTCTGGATCTAGCATGGGTCATCATAGGCAATGTCTGCCTAGACAAGGACAAGAGGTCCTACTCAGTCGCTTCCTTTAAAACACATGTCCTGTCAAATGGACGAATAACTTGTTCTGCACAACGACCACATAAATATATTGTGAAAGAAAGTTTAAAAAAGGTGCACAACAGCACATCATACAAGACAATAAGAAAGCTCTTAATCTCTGGGATGACAACATCGGCAACACAGTGTTTGAGGTAACCACTAAAGACAATGAGTTAGCAGCTACCATAGAAGACAAAGAATTCTTGAAAACCATGAGTAAAGAGTTCTACCAAGATGATTCCAACAGTTGGGTAGCACCGCTACCATTTCGTACCCCAAGAAAGAGACTAACAAACAACAGGGTACACGCAGAATCACGGTTTGTTTCTTTAAATCACAGTTTGAACCAGAAGCCTGAGTTGAAAAAGCACTTTGTGGACTTTATGCAGAAGGTGTTTGAGACAGATCATGCTGAGCCTGCACCTCCCCTTATGAAGAATGTTGGTATCTACCATGCTTTGGTGTCTACCATCCTTGCAAGCTTGATCAAAATTATGGTGGTCTTTGACTCAAGTGCTCGTCATGAAGGTGTCTCCCTCAATGACAATCTTCTCACTGGGCCTAATCTGAACAACAATTTCATAGGAGTTTTACTTTGCTTCAGACAAGAGCCAATTGCTGTTATGGCTGACATTCAGCAGATGTTCCATTGTTTCATCGTCCATGAAGACTACAGAAACTTCCTCAGGTTCCGATGGTACTGCACAAATGATGTCAACGCTGAAGTCATAGACTATCAAATGAAGGTACATGTTTTCGGTAACAGTCCTTCTCCTGCAGTAGCAATTTATGGACTGAGGAAAACAGCTCAGGAGGGTGAGAAAGAATTTGGATCTGATGCAAGACAGTTCATCGAAAGAAATTTCTATATAGACGACGGACTCAAATCTCTGCCCAATGAAGAAGAAGCTATTTACCTTCTTACTAGAGCCCAGAACATGCTTGCCACTGCAAACCTCAGACTTCACAAAATCATCTCTAACAGCGACAAGGTCATGACAGCCTTTCCATCTGATGACCATGCTGTCAGTGTGAAGAAAGTCCAACTAGGATCTGACCTTTCTGTTACACAATGCAGTCTTGGATTGCTTTGGAATGTTAAACAAGACACATTCACATTTCAAGCATCAGCCTGTGACAAGCCCTTCACAAAGCGAGGAGTATTGTCTACAGTGAACAGCATTTATGATCCATTAGGTTTCATTACACCTCTCACCATTCAGGGTAAGATACTGCTGAGACAGCTTACTTCTGAAAGCTCAGACTGGGATAACCCCTTACCCAAGGAGAAACAACAAAGGAGGCAATCCTGGAAACAGTCTCTAAAAGCATTAGAACAACTCCAGATACCATGCTTTTAAACCCAAGCATCCTTAAGGAATGCCAGCAGAAGAGAGATTCGTGTCTTCTCTACGCCTGAAGAATGGCACTATGTTCTCACAAGCCTCAACCCTGCTGACTGCGGCAGTCATGAAGTACCTACTGCTGCATTTCGATACACATCTTGGCTATATCCACCATGAAAGAAGGTTCTGCACATCTTTACTTCAGGCCTATAAAGGAATTAGTACTTCTTTTGCCCAAAGAGGAAGACAAGTCATCAACCTGAATTAAAGGGAGGTGTCACGGTATAGGGGCCCGGCCAATTATCAATTCCTGCTTACTGATCTGGAGTGTCACGATATGAGTTTTCTGCCAGCCCAGTTATTAATCCCCAGGTATTAATTCCTTTATTAATCCCTCCTGGCCATAGGAAGAGCCTCCTCCAATTAATATTCACTCCTGTGTGCCAAAGACCCCTAGCTGTAATTAACTCGCCCCTCCACGAAAGGTCCCAAATTCAATTAGTGTATACATCCCTAATTAGTGCCTTACTTTTGTATTAATGTATTTTCCCCCACTGTTACACTGTTTACAGCTGCAAATACAATTATCCTGTTTCAGTGTCCATCCTGTTCAACCAGGATGCCTAATTATAATATCCTCCCCACTAATTAGTGCCTTACTTTTGTATTAAGGTATTTCCCCCACTAATTATCCTGTCCAACCAGTCTTTTCTGTTTACAGCCACAAATTAAAATACTGTAGTTCCATTCCTGTCCATTCTCTTCATTGTCACCTGCTAATGACCCCCCTCTGCCTCTCGTCCTGCTCAGGGGGTTTAAGAGGCCAGTGCTGGTCTCTCTTGTTGAACCATTCTGCTGGGCAACAACTGAGGGGTCCAGCTGGACTCTAGTGCCCCCGGCTCTTCCTGAGCCTCATTGGAGGAAGGGGGATCCCAGAAGCTACATCAACCCTGCCTGGAATGCTGTCAGCTCTGCCTGAGACTATCGCATCAACTTTGCGTGAGTGTATGCTTCCCTTCCGCTATCTGACTGCCTCTTGAATTACAAATTGCTGTAGAGACTTTAACTTTGCCCACCAGGGCTGGATTAGAAGTATTTTGGACTCTCTCTCCCTGCACTACTCCCTATTGAGTGACTGTTGTCTGTTTTAATAAAGCTTTAAGTGTTTGTCGTCTGCCTTGTGTGTTCTGTCCCACTTACCCTCCGTCACAGGAGGTAAGAAGGAATGTGCATGTTGCTGCCTTCCCCTCTGAATATGGATTTCCATGTCTCAGCCCGGACTTTGAGACCAACATCTGCAAGTATTATGCTAATGGTTTGCATTGTTTTCCCTTGTTCTTCCCTTCCCTCGTTTTGCAAATGTTCCTGGAAAGAAATTTTATCATCATATTGGACTTGATCTAACGTTTATTATAATAGAAATCATAGATTTCGATAGGGAGTGTCATGTTTCACATGACTGTCATATTGACTGTCATATGCCTTTAAATGTTTTCAGTGTTTGTCTCTGCTCCTCCCTTTCCTTTAGTTTAGCTAATGTTGCATAGAGAGCCCTCCCCCCTTCCCATAGATGCATTGCAACAGCCTCATGGCATGGAGCAGGAAACAGCATGTTCTTTCGACCTATCAAATGTTTATTGCTGTAAGATTCTCTCAGTTTATGGAATAAACTTCACAAGATCTGCAAGATATCATTTTGATTGAGTCACTGACTGTGGACTCCAACTGAGGTTGAAGTTATCGCTATCTCATCACAACTGTAAGTTACAGAGACCAAACTAACAATGCTTAGATTGGACACACAGAACATGTGGGGTGATTAAAGGGTTAACTGTGTGCTGTGTGTGTTTTACTAGAGGCTGTGTCTGTGTGATTCACTGTAAGCACACTGCTTTGCATGGCTGTGTACAGGAGCTCACAGGGGAATGAACTGTTTTGTTTAAAACAGGTCTCCCCCCCCTGTTGGAGATGCTCGGCAATCACCGGCCCGGATCTGGTGACTGACAGCACCGGCCGCGAAAGGCGGCGTGAGTAGGGAGCGCCCGCGCCCCCTACCCGGAAATGCAAAATAATATATATATATTGCATATTGCGTACCCATGCAGCCCTGTAGCAGTACTTCTGCTATAGGGTGGATGAGAAGCTGTTAATCACAGTGAGCACAAATGTATACAGTTATACTGGCACATACCACAGCCATTACATTTGTTTTGGTGGATAACATGTACTGCTACTAGCTCCACTCAGAGGGGCACAATTTGGAATCTTCGCCCTGGGCATTGGTATATTTTGTCCCAGCACTGGCAACAGAGCAGTAGTACACCTTATAGTAAAAATTATGTTGGAGGGTATATGAAAGGGAGCTGGAACTTGAACTCTGATTCTCCCCATTGTCTCGGTATATCTATACTAATTCATTTATAAGGCCTTATTCTTTAATAATACCCTTAATCAGAGCTTCAGACTCCAACCACCTGGCATATTAACCAACCTTAATACCAACATCTTGCTAAATATAGTAAGTATTCCAGTTAATCATTTCATGATCAAGTAAAAAGAGTAATAAATAATACACCAAGATCTATTTTCAAGAGGTAATGACATGAATTGGAGGAAAATAGGCACATTTCCGCTATACTGTAGATTTCTGTAATGGAGAGCTCCTATGTATGCAGTGTCTGTGGATGGGGTCTGAACTGTGGGGAAACTGAATGTAGCAGATAGATTAGCCATGTTTTCCTAAGTCGTATTGTGAAAAACCGAATGTCAACTTTGCCAAAAGAAGAGAATTAAAACAAAAAACTGGTGTGTGGGAAGACGGTGCTTTTTCTTTACCCAATATCAGCTCAGGCTTTAGAAAATGGATATATAAAGAAACTTTACATCCAATAAGTAGGATGTCTGCCACAGAAGGTGCTATGCTGTTAAATTAAAAGGGAAGGGGGGGGTTACATGGGGTTAGATTAAACAGGCAGTCCAGACAGAAAGGAAATCAATCTGTCAACTGCTAAGGCTATCAAGGAAATGTTGCTCCTGTACTAAAGTCAGGAGGCCCATTTAATTTTCCTCAGTTCTATGTTAACCACTACCAAATTTCACACTTCACAGACTCCTGAGTGTGTCCTAAAGTCTGTGTTGGGTAGCTAGTCCTCTCTCTACTTTATGTTCTGAATACGGACGCCATTATATATACTTTTTTTGTGTTTGCAAGACAGCAAGGAGCTATAGAAGGTGTGTTGAGACTCCTGTGCTGGAAATTGATAAGAAAAAGGCAAATTACCAGATCACCAACAAAGGGGTGTTGGACAGGCTGGTGTACAACAGATATGCCTGAATGAAAAACTGAAAACCTGAGCAGGAGTGTTCCTTATATGCATTTTTCACTGTTGACCGCAGAGTACCTTTAAAGCAGATCTTGTCTTAGAAATGGTGTATCGTGTAAAATGCATGCATGGCAAGTAACTTGTAACATTTTTCATATTTATTACCTTTCAAAGAGTTAATAGTACTCCATTTACATTGCCAACTTTGCTTGGGCATCATCCAAAGTCACCATCTAATTCCTAGATTAGGACGCCCAGAAATGACACAGCCATGACAAATTCTGATGCCTGTGCAGTAGTCTTTGTGGTCTTGGCTGTATATACATACAGTATGACTCACACAGCTCAGTCACCTGCTGCTGCTTTTTACTAGCCAGTGTAAAAATCCATCAAACTAACACAACTCACTGCCCCTGCTTCCACTCAACATTTCACTATCAATTTATAAAAAACAATCCATGTCTCCCATCAATTAGCCCCATTTCTGTCTCTTACCCAGTGATCTTCCAGAACACTACACTAAAAGCGGAGGACAAGAACTGCTTATTACTGATAAAAGGTATGTATTTTTAATCATACCATTGTTGTATATGGTGACACTTCAGCCATTTATTCATGCTGACTTGTAAAATCACAGATACAGTAGCTCTTTTTTTTATCCCTTTCACTGCTACAGCAAGATCTGTGCTCCATTAGATTTAGTTGATGGCATGGGAGACATCAGGGGTGTAATGTAACTCTTACCTTTTTTTAATTCTTAAGTGGGTTACACTCTATGAGAAAATTAGAAGGAAAAATCTGTACGTAGAACGATTGTTCAATTTTCATATAGTGTGTACACAACTTTTGACGGTCGATTTGGATTTTCCAAATGAAAATTCCTAAAAAGCCACACTTCAAAATTTTCTCGTAAGTAAACAGAACTAACTATTTTCATTTAATGTATACTGTTTTTGCACAAGAAAAATCGGATAGGAAAGACTGGACATGATCAGAAACAATAAACAACAATAATCTACATTTCAAACAGAAAAAGCCTTTGTCATTCAAGAATTTTTATACAATCATTACCATCTTCAGGTTCGACTTGCTGTAAAACATCGAGGAAAACCGGACGATCATTTGGCCAGTTTTCTTATAGTGTGTACCCAGCTTTATTCTTTTAAGTGTAACCACGACATACAGTTGTGCTCAAAAGTTTACATACCCTGGCAGAAATTGTGAAATTTTGGCATTGATATTGAAAATATTACTGATCATGCCAAAAAATGCTCTTTTATTGAAGGATGACGATCATATGAAGCCATTTATTATCAAATAGTTGTTTGGCTCCTTTTTAAATCATAATGATAACAGAAATCACCCAAATGGCCATCAAAAGTTTACATACCCTGGAATGTTTGGCCTTGGTACAGACACACAAGGTGACACACACGGGTTAAAATGCCAACTAGAGGTTAACGTCCCACATCTGTGGCTTTTTAAATTGCAATTTGTGTCAGTGTATAAATAGTCAATGAGTTTGTTAGCTCTTATGTGGAAGCACTGACTAGGCTAGATACTGAGCCATGGGGATCAGAAAGGGACTGTCAAAAGTCCTGCGTAACAAGGTAATGGAACTTTAAAAAGATGGAAAAGGACATATAAAGATGTCCAAAGCCTTGAATATGCCAATCAGTGCTGTTAAATCACCTATTAAGAAGTGGAAAGTTCGGGGATCTCTTGATACCAAGCCAAGGTCAGGTAGACCAAGAAAGATTGCAGCCATAGCTGACAGAAGAATTGTCTGGGATTCAAAGAAAAACCCACAGGCAACCTCAAAAGAAAAACAGGCTGCTCTGGAAAAAGACGGTGTGGTTGTTTTTAAGGAGTACAATACGGTGATACTTGAACACAAATGAGCTGTTTGGTCGAAGTGCCAGAAATAAGCTTTTACCGTACCAATGCCACAAAAAAGCCTGGTTACAATATGCCTGACAACACCTTGACATGCCTAACCAGGCTTCTTTGTGTCATTGATGCAGTAAAGGTTTCTTTCTGGCACCTCCACCATGCAACTCATTTTTGTTCAAGTGTCATCGTATTGTGCTCCTTCAAAACAACCACACTGTCTTTTTCCAGAGCAGCCTGTATTTTTCTTGTGGTTACCTATGGGTTTCCCTTTGTATCCCGAACAATTTTTCTGGCAGTTGTGGCTGCAATCTTTCTTGGTCTACCTGACCTTGGCTTGGTATCAAGAGATCCCCGAACTTTCCACTTCTTAATAGGTGATTTAACAGTACTGATTGGCATAGTCAAGGCTTTGGACATCTTTATATGTCCTTTTCCATCTTTATAAAGTTCCATTACCTTGTTACGCAGTTCTTTTCTGATCCCCATGGCTCAGTATCTGGCTCAGTATCTGGCCCAGTCAGTGCTTCCACGTAAGAGCTAACAAACTCATTGACTATTTATACACTGACACTAATTGCAATTTAAAAAGCCACAGATGTGGGACATTAACCTCTAATTGGAATTTTAACCCATGTGTGTTACCTTGTGTGTCTGTACCAAGGCCAAACATTCCAGGGTATGTAAACTTTTGATCCGGGCCATTTGGTGATTTCTGTTATCATTATGATTTAAAAAGGAGCCAAACAACTATTTGATAATAAATGGCTTCATATGACCATCATCCTTCAATAAAAGAGTGTTTTTTGGCATGATCAGTCATATTTTCAATATCAATGCCAAAATTTCACAATTTCTGCCAGGGTATGTAAACTTTTGAGCACAACTGTAAGTAAATTGTTCCACAAGGTCCACCTGCAAAAACCAAGAGTATGCACATACGTAGCACTGCCATGGCTAATACAGCACTAATAAATTTATAAAGGATTTCAGTGTGCTGGCTTTTACTCTACTTTGTTTTTTTAAGTGCCACTGATGGCCATAAAACCTATGCAATACCAATTGCGTTAGCAGAGACAGTGTGGTGCAGATTGTGTACAGGTTTTTAGTGTTGTCTGTGTTCCTGCTGAGCAGATTCTTATGATCATTTTCCCTAGGACTCAATGTGATGGGAAATTCAGAATGTGTCAGTTGTTACAGAACAAGAATAGAGGGGAAATCTTCCAATAGGGATGCCTGCTCCAGTAACAACTGAAGGGGGATTTCTCTTTTACTGTGGAGAAATTTGCTCTCACTTCCCATCTGTGTCTCTGGGAGAGGAAGTAAAGGAAAATCTCTGCAATGGGACACAGACAGAAAAATAACAAGAGACCTCTTTCTTTTCAAGGACCAGGGGTGGATCTGATCAGCAGCAAGGCATTTTTGGGGGGAGGTATATTTTAGCCTAAATTAGCTAACACCATTTTTTTTATTTTAGGGTAAGCATCATAAACTTGTTACTGACACAGGCAAAGCTGCCCCTTGTTGTTTGCATAAAGTCACTGCATACATATGCAGTAAAATTTTCTGCGCCAAAATACTTCATGCATATTCCCCTTATTGCCATAGCTGACATTAAAGTTAGGCAATCGTCGGTTTTGAAAATGTCAAGCAGGCCTTAAGGGAGAGACAGAGGTTCTGCACATAGAGGAAGTAGAGGGCGAGCAGGTCCTGCAAGACAAAGCCGTGGCTGGGCAACACTGTCACGAGTCAATGTACATCTGCCTTTTCTTTTTGAGAATGACAGTGTTATACAGTCAGAACATTCAGAGTAGGTAGCTGAGAGGCTGAAAAAGCTTTCTGCTTCTTCCACCTCTGAGTCTCAGTGCAACCAATTGTCTACAACTGCTGCAGGTGCTCCCTCCTTCCCCCTCCTCTTCTGCTAATTCTGCAATAGTCCTGAAAGCTGGCATGGAGGAGTCAGCAGAATTATTTCAGCACACAATCAGCACCTTAAAGAGGTTCTTTACCTTGTAAACAAAAATGTAAAAGTCAGCAGCTACAAATACTGTGGCTGCTGTCTTTTAAAAAATGCATAGTTACATTTTCCAGGATCCAGCATTGTCCTCACCCAACTTGGATTTTTGCCAGCCTTCAGGTCCCCGACACTAGCATCTTTACTGTGGGCAACCGGCTGTGACTCCTTGTGGCTGCACAGTGACTGCCTACTACACATGGGCAAGCTGCACTTCACCCTGTGAATGGTCCCACAGTCTCCTGGGACCTGTGCACCGCTCCCTAGCCTAGCCAATCAGAGCAAAAGTGGAAGCAGGTACCTGTCAAAATCAGGTACCCTCCTCAAAAAAGTACCGCTTTAATGATACCAGCCAGCAGCAAAAGGCTGGCACTCCTCCTCCTTCTTCGTCTTTTTTCTACCTCTCGCTCAGGATTCTCCATCTACAGCCACTACAACATCTGCGGCCTCAAGTAATAGGGAGGAAAGTCTCACAAGGGGTTTCAGAGGCTTATCTTATACCACATCAAGTGGGGAAGAGGGCCAGCATGGAGTAGGGTCAAGTGTAGGTTTCAACCTTGCCATAAATCTCCAACATTCGTCCCCTCAACTCCTACAGCATTTTTGACCAGACATGTGTCTCTTCTGCAGATGCTGGAGTGGAAGAATAAAGTCTCCTAATCACCTCCATGCTCAATGTCTCAATGCCAACTACAAAAATATGCTGGTCATTGTATTTTATGGACTCAACCCTTATGATATATTACATTACAGTTGGAGGTACCCAGCTGACATTATTTTGATGAAAAGGCCATCCCTGTCCTTCAACAGCATGTGGAAGGTAATGTGTCTATGTTGCTAGACTACTCTTTCAGCTATCAGCAGCTGGGTCCACATGATCATGGACACATGGTCTAGAGAGCATGGGCTGGAACACTACATCTCCTTCACTGCACACTGCTTAAATTTTTTCGCTGTCCCATGTCCTGGACCTTGATGTCAGTGCAGTCATTTCTACTTACACTTCCTTAATGGCCTACTCCTCTAACTCTCAAATCATCAGCTACCCCAAGCACCCCAGAGTTTATGCAGCATCTCAGTCAAAGTACTGTCAGGCTGTTTTGCAGCTGTTATGCCTGGGTGATAGAAACCAAACTGGACCAGAGTTTCAGGCAGGTTTTCAGGACCAGGCTGAGAGGTGGATGCCCCCACACATCTTGTGCCAGGTAGCATTGTGTGTGACAATGGCACCAAGATGCTGGTTCATGTGTACCTTGCCTGCACATGTCCTCAACCTTGTGGTGCAGCTGCTCCTAGTTAGGTACCCTGGCTATAAGGAGGTCCAGAGTGTGTGGTCACTTGAGGCAGTTACACAACACAAGTTGCCTACCAAATGCCTGATATATGAAACATTCACACACTGGAACCTACCCTTGGCCATTCTGCAGCAGCTGCACCAGCAGCAGACCATCGAGTGTCTGTGTGAATAGTGGAAAAGAAAAGGCTCTGGGGAGCTAAGGTTTATTTTCACCAAGTCAGTGGCTCCTGATTTAGGACGCGGGTAGTGTTTTGTTATCATTCGAGAGGTGACCATAATGCTGCAGTGGGGTAGTGGTTACAAACCAATCCCTCTGGTGTTCCTCCTGAACTAAACACTGCATGATGGGATAAAATGGGCACTAGAGGCACAGCAAAAGGAGAAAGAGTTCCTGCTGTCTCAGATGCAGCATGAATCCTTTGCCTACTGCCTCCATCTGTATAAGATAATGAAAGGTAGTGAAGATGCACAAGGTGGAAGAAGGGGGTTGGGATGCTGGTGGTGATTGGAAGGAAGAAATGGGACAGGCTTCCATGGGGACATGTCACCCCTGCCAAAGTCCAGAAGTTGTATGTGGGTGGGGTTAGATCTGTGAGGACACCACTGTCCTGAGTGACACAAAGGACTTGGGATCCTTTGCTGCAGGCAGTTTGTAGTGAATGAGCTTTTTCATGCTAAAATGCCAGTGCAAGGACCCCAAAATCTGGGCCATGAAGGAAGGGAACCATTATTGGTTGGACACTCTTTTGGATTCCTAAAATGAGATCAAAGTGGCAGTTCTAATTCTACCATCTTAGAGGGAACACAAAATTACCCAGCACTTTCTCAGGAGACCACCGGTGTCGTATGCAGCCACCCATACAAGTGAATGGCTGTACATAGCTATGCTAGTGTAAGCGCAGACGGCTTCTGCAATTACCTGCACATGTGCATACAGTCTATTTTTCCAAACACAAAAATAGCACATTTGGGCAACTACATGCATAAGTAAATGGTGATTAACTTGTAAGGGTGCTTATACAGTGCATCCAGAAAGTATTCACAGCACTTAACTTTTGCCACATTTTGTTATGTTACAGCCTTATTCCAAAATGGATTAAATTCATTTTTTCCTCAACATTCTGCAAAACACATGTACATAAGTATTCACAGCCTTTGCTCAATACTTTGTTGAAGCACCTTTAGCACCAATTACAGCCTTAAGTCATTTTGAGTATGATGCTAGGGGCTTGGTACACCTTTTTCTTGGCACTTTCACCCATTCTTCTTTGCAGTACCTCTCAAGCTCCATCAGGATGGATGGGGAGTGTCGGTGCACAGCCATTTTCAGTTCTCTCCAGGGATATTCAATCGGGTTCAAGTCTGAGCTCTGGCTGGACCACTCCAGGACATTCACGGAGTTGGTCCGTAGCCACTCCTGTTATGTGGGCTGTGTGCTTAGGGTCCTTGTCCTGTTGAAGGATGAACCGTCGCCCCAGTCTAAGGTTCAGAGCACTCTGGAACAGGTTTTCATCAAGGATGTCTCTGTACATTGTTGCATTCATCTTTCCTTCAATCCTGACTAGTCTCCCAGTTCCTGCCGCTGAAAAACATCCCCACAGCATGATGCTGCCACCACTATGCTTCACTGTAGGGATGGTATTGACCAGGTGGTGAGCGGTGCCTGGATTAAATTCATTATTTCCTCAGCATTCTGCAAACAATACCCCATAATGAAAACATGAAAGAAGTTCGTTTTGAAATTTTTGCAATTTATTAAAAATAAAAAATGAAAAAAAACACATGTACATAAGTATTCACAAAGGCTGTGAATACTTATGTACATGTGTTTTTTTTTTCATTTTTTATTTTTAATAAATTGCAAAGATTTCAAAATGAACTTCTTTCACATTTTCATTATGGGGTATTGTTTGCAGAATGTTGAGGAAAAAATTAATTTAATCCATTGTGGAATAAGGCTGTAACATAACATCATGTGGCAAAAGTTAAGCGCTGTGAATACTTTCTGGATGCACTGTATATGGCACCTGCAGCTCCCTGAATGCTGGTAGGCTCTGGGATTTTATGGTAGAGGAGTTTGAAGCCTCTCAAGTCCATGTGCATGAGGTCTAAAAGTAGCAACGTTGCTGCACTGTACATATACTGAGCACTACTGCTGGTGTACTTGGCTGGCTCAGACACAATGATAATAGCAGATAGTTAAGCAGGCAAAAAGAAACATACTATTTTAACCGTAAAAAAACCGCAAAGGGTACAGAGTTTTATCTGAGCCATATGCAAAATACAAAAACAGATGCACAACCCTGTTTTGCATTTTAGATCATGCAAAGACATGGTATTCAAGTACACCCTGGATAAAAGTGGGACTCTAATGCACTAAAAAGGAAACCACAAACCTTCTAAATGAACAGTAAAATAAATAGTGCAGCGCTAAAAGCATTAAAATTCAGTATTTCCCAGACCAGAGGAGAGAGATTTGTGACCAGACCCCACCACAGCTATCCCCTAAAGGGGACCTCTGATTGACGTCTGATTGCCCAGATCCATAGAGGAGGTGATTGCACACCAGACTGTATCCTGTCATACCACAGAGGGGACCTCTGGCTGATATATATACCAAATGCGCATTAAGATTGCGCTTCTGGTGAGTGTGCAATCTTACTATTTGCCGCATGTCACCGGAGTATTATCTCACACTGGGATTGTAGAGTCACCTATCTGGATTCCGCATATACATATATTTTGAACTATTAATATTTTTACCATCTATTATATACGGTCCCTAATTTGGGATTTATAACAACTTTTGCACTTTATTTGGACATTTTCTCCTACACAGATTATTATTATGTTTACTGGTGTAACCACTTAACTGCTTGAGTCATTTTTTTAACTCTGGGTTGTCACCTTTTATCACTATATCATATTTATTGGCATTGTTATATACGTCTTTATTTTATCCTTTTATACTGCATTTTACCCAGTTGCAGCTGTGCGTTTATAACCCTCAGTAGTAATATTTATATACTGAATTTTAATGCTTTTAGCACTGCACTATTTATTCAAGTACACCCTAATTGCCCTGACTACATTAAAAAAATATAAGACAACTTCCTTAGGGTGGAGTGGCTTAGGACAAAATGACAGAAGCAGAATCCCCTTGACTTCTGTCTGGCATAGTAGCTGTGGCCGTAGCTTTACTGGCAGGTAAACATATAAAAGATTTTAGTGATCCCACAGAGTCACCAATATGTCAACAGCATTTGCTCTTGCTAAACCTAACCTTTCAATTAAGGTACAACACCAGAAGATTAACATCTGGCAGTCCTCATCACTTGCAGATTTGTTAGAACATCTCTGGGTGAAAGGCCCACTCTACCTTTTCAACTACTGTAAGGTAGTCCACTCTTCAGTGTTGTAGCCCTGGTATGTATACTGCAGAGAAAGCCAGCATGTTACTCCCTGCCTAACTCAGGATGTGAGACATTTCCAATGCTGCCTCTGTGCTCCCTCCTCTCCGCCACAATTGTCTATCCATACCATCGCCATAACTCTCTCTCCCTATACAGGGTGACCATCCAGGAGGTGTGTTCACTAAAGCAGAGCCCAAATGATTGCTTGAAGTTCCAAAACATTGAAGCAGGCATTCCTGTCAGTTATGCAAGCTAGCAGCAGGGGAGAGTGGAACCACCAAACTAAATATGAGTTTGTCAGGTGACTTTCCTTGATCTCCATGTCAATTGAGGGGCAGCACAGTGGTTAAATGGTTAGCACATCCGCCTGGCAGTACTAGTAGTCGTTGGTTCGGCAGTACTAGTAGTCGTTGGTTGGGATTTGGTGAATCCCAACCACAGCATCACCTGCCTGGAGTTTGCATGTTCTCCCTGTGCCTGCGTGGGTTTACTCTGGGTACTCTAGTTTCCTCCCACACTCCAAAGACATGCTGGTAGGTTAATTGGATCCTGTCTAAATTGGCCCTAATATGTTTATGTATGAATGTGAGTTAGGGACCTTAGATTGTATGCCCCTTGAGGGTTAGGGACTGATGTGAATGTACAATATATATGTATAAAGTGCTGCGTAAATGGACGGCTCTATATAAGTACCTGAAATAAATAAATAAATTGAGAAGATGTGTTCCACTGAAACAGGACCTCACCCTACAACTCAAAGGCACTACCATGAGACCAAAAACATGTATGCAGCGGTGAATGGATGATCAACTGTGATCATGCAGCAGGTGAACCTGAAGTTATAGGTTTCATAGTTTTTCATATGGCGTGAACATGTTGGTCGGGTTGGTATCCAAAGTCAGCCCCAGGTATTCTTAGGTGAAATGTCAGAAACATTTAAATCTTGAGATTTAAAATCCATCAAACCCCTCCAGAATATGAATGGTGATGTACAGCTTGAACTCCTGGTCCCAGTTTTCAGTATGCAATAGAAGATTATTCAGGTACCCCATGATTGGTATCCATATCAACCTCATAATGGTTACCACTGGTGCCAACATCCTAGTTAACCACCTAAGTATACAAGACTGGGCCAAAGAGCAAGGCTGCAAACTGATAATGCTCCTTCCCTACCACAAAGTGCAAGGACTGCTGGTGCCCCAGGTATGTGACTACATGAAGATATGCATCCATGATGTCTATGGATGCCAAAAAGTCTCCCTGATTCAAGAACACTACTACCAAATGGAGACTCCTCATCCATAGACTCCATCTTAAATCTGCAAACATAAGACATAGTACCTTCAACGTAAACTGAACAGGTGGGGGCAAAACATCATGCAGATGAGGTTTCTTTGCATGCTTGGAATGCCAAGGATACTTACCCCCTGTGAAGTCACCTTGTCCAAATTTACTCACAAAAATCACTTCTAGGCTACAAAGGTAGGCCTAGATGTGTGATCAAAATCCTTGGCCTTTCTTTGCTTAGGCAAGGAGGTACTTTTTCGTCTGGTGAGGTTCTTGATGATCCTAAGCATCATTGCACTGGAAACTTGATACCCTTGAATGGCAGATCTGTAAGAGCTTCCTTAAGTGTTTTTTCAGACAACAAATACTTTAGTCACAGCAACTATCAGATATCCACATCTGAGGCAGACAACTTAGAGACCAAGAATCCTGAGCTCAGCATCATACTTCAAGCCCTCCACCAAATCCACATAAATATGTGAAAATAATTTCCTCTGCTAGATCCTTGTGTTTTTCACACTCTGTTAAAGTTTGTAAAAACTAACACTCATTCTAAAACAGGATGCAATCAATCTTATGACTGAGTACATAGATCTAGTAATAGCTTCCATTTTACTGTCCTTAGGATCTTTAAAGGAAAGGGAAATCCACCAACAGAATATCTGTGGTATTGTTTAAAGGGGTTGTAAACCCTTACATATATCCAGTAAAATGACTAGCCTCAGATGAGATACAGAGATGAAACAAATTCTCCTACATAGGTTGTACCTGTTTATCTGCAGTGATCTCTCCTCTACAGCTGTTCAAACTACATAGATCAAAGGATTTTTCTTAGCAGCAGAAAGCAGGGGGCAGGTATCTGATATCACACACCCTCCAAAGCTAGGACACAGAGATCCTTGAAATCCGAGAGCTGACTGGAGGGAAGGGACACATATTCTGTACATAGGCTCACAGAAAATCTCACAGAGATGAGGCTCTGCGTTACCTGCTGTTTGCTGGAGGGGGCGGGTCATCTCCCAAGATTCTGTTGTGTCAGCATAGAGTATTATCAGCGACTAATACAGATAGAAAATGCATCAAAGATCAGAAAAAAATTACACTTGGTCATTTGGATTGAGACTAGTACACACTATACAGTAAAGGGATGAGCTTTGTTCATTTTTTATGATAGAGGCTTACAATCACTTTAAGACACAAATTAATCCATCAATGCATACAATAAAACATCATTAAATGTGTTTCCCCATACAGCAGCTCTTAGACTGGGAGAGAGAGAGGCAACACAGGGAGCCTATACATTGTGTTGCAGTGTTCATGTACTTCTCCATTTACTGTCCAATCACAGGCTGGTGGAGGGACAAGTGCAAGTGTTTCTTAAACGAAGGATTCACCTTTAAAAACAAATAATAAATGCACATTTTTATTTTTTTTTGGAGGTAAAAAAAATGTGCATTCACTATTTTTTTTCTTAGGAGTCTGTAAAGCATTGCACTTGTGATCAGCAGATGTCAGGCTACCTCATACTGTCAGAGTAGCTGTCTGTCCATACCTCCGATATGGGCAGGCAGTTACTGAATGACAGGAAGATCAATGACAGGAAATCAATGGACTAGGAGGGCACTCACCAGTGCCCTTGCAGTTCATTGAGAAAGGCAAAGGCTTACAGTACCTGTAGGCATTCATTCACAGAACTCTGAATGATGCAGCCATGCGGGTGGAGCTGTGCTCTTTTCAAATGGTGACAAAGGGTGCAGGGAGAAGAACCCCTAAAAACAGGTGGAACAAGTAACATGTTCCCAAAGTTGAATGTATCCTTTAGCTTTAGCAGAGAAAAAACTGATCTCATGCTTTGCCACGCATGGCTGTGCTATATGAATCTCAGAACCTCATAGACTAAAATGAAAATCCTTTGGCAGGTAAAACAGCTCCCTTATATATCATCTTGTGTATTTAGCAATTTGGCAGGATCTGGAACTTGCTTTAAATAAAAAATATGTTTTGTCTAAATTGCAACCATTTGTTCTTGTCTATATCTGCAGTCAATGATTAGAAGACTCAAAACAGAATCTGAATCATGGTCCTCAGCAACAATGGCGATCATTTTACAATCAACTTCTAGCAGTCATGTCAGTTACATTTAATATATATAACATTGAATTTCCTTAAATAAGTTTAAACTGTCTACTCAACAGATCCTTCCCAGACAATCAGATCCCCGCTGTTTTAATTCTGTCAACACATTGGCTCTACACAGAAGAATGACACACCAGCTGATAAGGTACATTTACTGTCAGGAATACGAAGAAAAGAATTGCAGGGAGTGCATATATATTTGCTCATTTTACAGCTCATTTTAAATATAGTCTTTAGAACATGTTGTAGTCTATCTCTATTGTACTAAAACACAAGACATAAACTGCTATATATGTAAAATGCAGAATGCAATAAGTCACACATACAAAGTCCAACCTTCAGTATACAAGACACTGAAATTGGAATTGGAATTCTTGTTTTTTCTAACGTCTTGAGCTAAAAAAGATGGACACTTTTTAACACAGATTGTTTAAAGCTTACCTAAACTCAAAATCAAAAATGTAATATATTGCAGTATTATCAATGCCTAGATGTAGTGGCTGCATTTGCTTTCTCTTTCAGACTTTCAGTCTGTTATTTTTCAACTTCCTTTAAAGTTGAAGTCAATCACAGGCTATGTGCTGGAGGTTGTAAAGCTGGTGTTAGGCTTTAATTTGTTAGTCACTTATGTAAAGTCAATCAAATTCTACTAGTCCATCTGTCACTACCCTATCCACAGGTTGACAATGCTGCTGTCCAAGGGTGGCTACACTGCTACGGCACAAATACCGTGGAAGAGTGAGTGCAGCCACCCTAAGACAGGAGTGTGTTAATGGCCTGATTACTAGGTGAAAATAAAGGGTTGAAGCTTAAATAGAAAAATAATGCAGTCATGCATAACATTTTTATATGAGTTGCTTTCTGCACAAAACATGCCACTACCGGGGCCCTCTTTAACGCAGGGGAAAAGGGGCAGGTGCCCAGGGCCCAATCATTGTTGTGGGGCCCAAAGCAGCTGCCCCCGAGTCTATTTTTTTCAGCCTTCTGTCACCTCCTTCACTGCTCACTTCTGTATTTACAAGTGACAGCTTATAAGGAGGTCTCCCGCCAGTCACTCAGAACCCTCCCTGCTCTACACATCGATCTCCATAGGAGAGCAGAGGAGAGAGGGGGAGGGGACACCTTTCTGAGTGTATGTGTGTGTGTGTGTCTGAGTGTGTATGTGTGCGTGTGTGTTTCTTTGTGTGTGTGTGTGTGTCTGAGTTTGTGTGTGCGTGTATGTGTCTGAGTGTGTGTGTGTCTGCCTCTGTGTGTCTATGTGTGTGAGTCTGTGTGTGTGTGCGTGTATGTTTCTTTGTGTGTGTGTGTCTCTGTGTGTGTGTCTGCCTGTGTGTGTGTGTGTGTGTGTCTGTGTGTATGTGTGTGTGTGTATCTGTGTTTCTGAGTTTATGTGTGTATATGTGCCTGAGTGTGTCTGTGTGTGTGTGTGTATGCGTGTGTGTGTTTATGTCTGTGTATGTCTGAGTGTGTGTATGGCTGTGTATATACAGTACCTGTGTGTGTATGTGTGTTTCTGAGTGTGTGCATGTATGCGTGTGTGTGTGTGTGTGTTTTTGGTGGGTGAGCTCTGAAATGAAATCTGTTAGGAAGAGAGCTTTGTGCTGGGGGGGAGAGAACTTAGTGCACACAGCACACCCTGCACTCCGTACACAGTGTAACCCAAACTCCATACACAGTGCACCCCTCAGCCCTGCACTCCATACATAGAACCTGCACTCTGTACATAGCTCACCCTTTAACCCTGCACTCCGTACATAGCGCACCCCTCAATTCTGCACTCCGTATCCAGCGCACCCCTCAACCCTGCACTCCGTACATAGCACACCCCTCAATCCTGCACTGCATACACAGTGCAACCCTGAACTCCATACACAGCGCAACCCTGAACTCTGTGCACAGCTCACCCCTCAACCCTGCAGTCTGTCCGTAGTGCCCCCTTCAACCCTGCACTCTTTATGTACCCTGGCAGTCCATCCTCGGAGATGCTGCTCACATTGGTCTCTGTTCCTACCTGCACTCAGTCAACCTTCATAGTTGTGTATTCTCTGCTATGCTCATTGCTAATAACAAGTTTTAGAATTTTCTGTCTATTGGTGAGTCTTGTCCCCCCTGCAGTCTGTGGTATGCAGGAAGGGAGGAAATTGTGTGCTGTAATCTCTAGCAACCAATCAGTGAGCTGTAATGATGTGCAGTAACCTCTAGCAACCAATTAGTGAGCAATAATAATGTGCAGTAACCTCTAGCAACCAGTGAGTGATAATGATGTGCATTAACCTCTAAGAACCAATGGGTGAGTGGTAAGGATGTGCAGTACCCTCTAACTATTAATCAGTGATCAGTAATGCTATGCAGTAATCTCTAACAACCAATCAGCAAGCAGAAATGATGTGTTGTAAGCTTTAGCAATTGATCAGTGAGCCGTAATGCGTGCTGTAACCTCTAGGAATCAGTGAGTAGTAATGATATGCTGTAACCTCGGGCAACCAACAGCTGCCTGATCTGCTGCAGTAAACTGATTTTGAGTCTAGCTGATATTTACTGTACGTCTCAGAGTGGGGGGCTGGGGGGGGGTGGCTAGGGGGGCCCCAAAAAAATGTTTGCCCAGGGTCCAATCAATATTAAAGATGGTCCTGGCCACTACCACATTCAAATCACACTATAATCATTTCAGTCAGCAAAAAAAAAAATCAATACTTCAAAAGATGTGGTTATACTGTATACTCCTACAATGGGCAACATTATTATAATTGGATAATCTCAAAAATACAAATCACTTACACTTTGGGGTTGATTTACTAAAATTGGAGTGCTCAGAATCTGGTGCAGTCGTTCATGGTAGCCAATCAGCTTCTAACTCCAGCTTGTTCAGTTAAGCTTTGACAATAAACACTGGAAGCTGATTGGTTTCTATGCAGATCTGCACCAGATTTACACTCTCCAATTTTAAATCAACCCCTTTGTGTTGCCATACACCCAAATCCATCATGTTTCTGAGGCAAGTCAGAGAATGAAAACAAATATCAATGTCTAGCATCCCTAGGATCCATCATCTACGGGGGTGTGGATGTGGGAGTCAAGTATTAGGTTTTATAGAGGTTTGGGATAATACTAGATGGACCAGGTCCAAGAAGTGGACACCTGTCATGGGATCCACAGCACACAATGTAGGCTCTGAAAAAATCCTTATTAGAGAAAATTTTCCCATTGGCTCATGTGAATGGTTTCACAGGTTGCTTGCTATAGGCTTTACAGATGAAGATTGCCTCCATATGGATAGAACTTGCCTGGTACAAATTTCTGACAAGTGTACCAAACAGCAGCTTGGAGTATCTATTCTTTGTGTGCAAAGGGAGAGTGGTACTCAAGAAAGAACTGTAGTCTTATTAAGAGATGACATGGGGGCACACCTCTCTTAAGATTACACCTTGTCTCCATTTTTGTTTGTATTTTTACAGAAAGGATAACAGAAACAGAAGAGTATAGAGCTAAACAGAAGAGTATAGTGCTAAAGTGACAGTTTCTCTCTCATTTGGCTCTGGAATGCTGTGAAATCCCTCAAGGTCCATGTTACTGAAACAGAAAGAACTCAGAGCTAGTCTACTTTCTTTTCAAACATTAAGAAAGTTCAGCTTAAAGATGCCACTATCGAATTATTGTTGCCATCATCATCATTAGGCTCCGTTCACCTAGCCATATAACTCATATACAGAATTATTCACCATTTTTAAATATAGGAGGTATGCCTTGTGCTGAACACAACAACAGGTGATTGGAGTTTTTGTGAACCTGTGAAACGTTTTTATAAACTTGCACCTAACACAATTCCGTGTGAGTCAGAAATTGGTGTATCACCACCAGTGGCAAGATCCAGTGACTGTTTCACACTATCTTCATTGCCACTGAACTTCAAAGAACAAGTGGTAGTAGTACCCTCAGGGGGCTTAATGCATAATATAAACCTTGATAGAACCACCAATGTTTGGAACAATACAATTGGTTCATTCACAGAATATTTTCCAATTGCCACAACAAATGAGTGTAGAATTGAATAATAATATCAAGGTAGGATGTATTCTATGAGGAAAAAAATTCTTCATGGGTACCCTTTAACGGAAACCTGTAAAGAGATTGCCTTCACCTTTTAAAAACACTAGTTCCCTGGGTGACAGTTTTATCCCCTGGCTTCAGAACTTTCAGAGGCACTAACTAGAAGCAAGAATTCAGGTTAAGGGTTATAACTCCACAATTTTCTTGTTCAACATGCTTTTAGCACACCATTAACATATTACAACAGCTAGTTGACTATCATTTTCTGAAGGAAGTCAGCATTGGCTGCCTCTATATTACTCTCAACATAGATTTTATTTAACTACAACTTCCAAAATTCAGGCTTTGTTCTGGCTTTCTACTTAATACTGCTTGGTTGATGGCTAGAAGGCTTTGTGCGATAACCACAAATAATAATAATGCACATTACAAAAAATCAATATGATTGTTCTCCTCACCAGCATGTTAAGGTACATTTTCCGTTTGCTATTAGTATGTAAATGTAGAGTATTACTTCCTTCCTCGAGTAATTAAATGCAGAGAAAACTTTAAATAATTCAGAGCTACAGAAATGAAAAGAAAAATATTTTATGGGCCATACATGTCATAGGTTCAATTTACAGATCCCCAAGTAACAGGAATCTTTAGTCTGATTATTGCCAGGAGAGGGCTAAGTGCCATTACTCTAGAATATCATCAATGTTTTCAGACGTTAAGTGATTTTATGCAAAATATAGGTTGTCCTGTGATGGCAGACAGGTACTCTCCCGAAAAATAACCTTTGGAAACTATTTACTTGAAGTTGCCATAGCTACAACTTCCCTCTCCCCAGCATAGTCCAGTAGCTAAAAGCAGATGGAGGAGAATTATTTCTATATAAACAGTACCATAGTGGATGTCTGTCAATACTCATAACTGCTTTCAGTTTTCCATCTGGTGGTGTATATAGGGTTAATCAAATCAAATGATTGGATTGATTTGCTTTTTGCACAGATGTGAGAAATTTAATTCTTTAAACCAGTATTTATAGGATAGAAATAATTGTTTATTACAAAGTTGCCTGTTAACTTACAGTATGTTAGTGACCTAATGCATGAGCCAAACAAATAATGACAGCTAAAAAAGTAGACTAGGTTTCACCCAAAGCTGCTGTGACTCACCAATGTGCTAAAGGGCGAGTCAGATTTCCGTTATGACACTGTGCTCCTTACTGTGTACATGAATGTATTGCTGACAACAAAATCCCCAAAAAATTTGCCTCTTTTCCAATGATATGTTCATATTTAAAGGGCACAAATTATAAAATGTTACCAGTTACAATAAGGCCTAATGCACACAGGATGTTTTTTTTATCACCTGGACACATTTGCTCCTGGCAAGAAAAAGGAGTTTAGACGCTTTCAACATTTTTTCTGCCCAAAAAGCTCCTCTCCTGAATACGCTGGTGGTGGTTTCTTTTTCAGCCTGTAAATGCTTCTCCTTTAATACGCCTGTAAACACTTATATGCGCATGGCCACATAGCATAACACAGAGGTGTTGCTTATAGGCTGAAAAAAAGTCAAACGCCTGTAAAAGCAATTTTTTTACTCTTTGAGTGCAAGAGGCCTTTAGCTTTTTCCCCATTGTCGCAGTTCAGTTTATATTACAAATTGATATAGATTTATGAGGCATGCAGAAACTGTCCTATAATTCATACAGAACTGTGGACCATTTTTCAAAAACTACAGAAGGATACTTGGCTGTTTTGACCATGAATCAAGTTGCAGCCATTTGTTTTACAGCAGTTAGACTTGAGAATAAAGCTAACCATCAATGTCTACACTTGTTCATCACAATGCAAAAAGAGATGTAGCCATCCTGATGGTTTAGCATTTTATGGCTTTTTTAAAAAAAAACCTATGAAGAGAAATATTTAAGCTGTCATTGCTAAACTGTCTTATTGAAAATTCTGGTGCTTGGCTGTAGGGCTTCAATGCTTCCTGAGTCACTTTTCCATAGCAAGAAAGCAGACTATTCATCCATGTTTGTGACATCCAAGTCAATGACTAAACACGTCAACTAGCATCTTTAGGAGGACTTCAGCAATGACAGCCTCCACATTTCTCTGCTTCTTTTGGGGCTTTCTTGTTAACCTATACACAGGCCATACATTAGACAAGTAGATTTTACAAGTGTCCCTGAAGCAATCACTGAGCTGTAAGCACCCTGACTTTTCCTCTGACTCTTGAAGCAATGAAAGACCCATAGTGAAGATGCCCAACTGCCACCCCTCTCTGAAATACATCAAATGGGTTAGTGTCTAATATAGAATATAATAATAATAATAATAGCAACCCACAGCATTATTGTTAGTGCCTACAATTATAACCCCCAGAGTTGATGTAAGTGACTACAATAATAACCTTTAACGTTGATCTCAGTGACTGCAATAACAACCCCACATTGGTGGGCAGTAGCAATGCTATACAAATTGCCTTCATTGTCTGATGTGGCTTCCCAATTGATTATGTCCCCCCATTTTATGTCCTTCAGTATCTTACTCCTTAGCTGTCTGGGACAGGCTACGTATCAATAAGTCTCTATCTTCTCCTCATACCCCCTTAGCCCCTGTCTTCTGTAATCCTGAATTCATACCTGGACTTACACCACCTTTGCTTCAGTGGTGGATTAATAAGGGCCTTCTACATATTGGGGATTACCTGGATGGGGATCAACTGTACTCTTTACAACACTTTTGGGATAATCACCAGCTACCATCAAGTGAGACCTTTGGAAATAATCAAATTGTGTACGTTATACGATCCAAACTTAAGTTATTGATGGGACCCCTAACGCTCACTTCCTTTGAACTATGCTGTTAAGCTACTGGAATGTTGAAAGGTCGAATATCCACTATCTATCCTTCCCTTACTGATCCAAAAACCATTATGGCATTATGGCCGCGGCCATATTTGTGCTCCACGAGCTGTGCAAGGCTACACAGGCACCAAGGGGAGAATGGAGCCCGCCAGTCACAGTCCCGATGTCAGCGGCTGTTCCCGGGACTATGCCTGGTAATCAAGATGGAGGAAACTTCCAGAAAGTATCACCTATGGCTTGGGTGGATGGGGACAATATGATTCACTATCCAGGTGCAAGGCACCAATTACACATTATAAGAGATGGAGGACCCAGCAGGCTATATACTATCATCTATATTAAGGTGGTTTATAGCCCGCACGTTGCGGTGAAGAAACCCCTTGTAGCAGGGCCCAGCCATCTTTATCATCTTTATCTCACTAAGGATACCAACAGTGATTCCTTCATGAATGACTCTGCATCTATACACATGGGCATGTCCACTGTTAATCTGTACATGTTCACTAGAGATGAGCGAATCGAACATGACGAAGTGGAATTCGTTCCGAAGATTTGGAAAAATTCTATTCGCGACGAATCCGAAGATTAGCAAACTTCGGATGCACAAATCGAATTTTCCCAAAAATGGCGGCGACATGTGTGGCGACGGAGAAAATGGACAGAGAAGATGGGGCGGGGATCTCTGGGAAGGCGCGCAGACAAGGCGCGCTGACCCATAATGCATTCATGACATGTGATCGCATTAGCCAATCAGCAGCCAGCCAGCACTGTGTAATGGTGGAGCTATAAATCGCGGCCATCTTAGAATTCTCCATTAGCCTCCGGTCATTCAAGAGAGACAGACCTGTGTGTATTAAGGGACAGAGTTAGGGCCACAGAGACTTTAGGGACACAGAATCGTTACTCAGGGACACAGAATCGTTACTCAGGGACACAGAATCGTTACTCAGGGACACAGAATCGTTACTTAGGGCCACAGCTATCAAAGAATCGAAAATTTAAAGTGACATACACCCTTTTTTTTTTGGTGGCTGTCGTGCACAGTTGGTGCTGCAGTTTGCCGATTGTGCAAAATAAACTGACTTTCTGCTTCACAACCACTATTGTACGTTCAAAGAGTTAAATCCATTTACACGCCGGCTGGCGGTAATATTTTTTGGGTGATTAGTGCATTCCAGTAACACAAACGTACAGTTTCCAGCCAACGGCAAGCTGCAATTGACCGATTGTGTACAATAAACTGACTTTCTGCTTCACAACCACTATTGTACGTTCAAAGAGTTAGATCCATTTACACGCCGGGTGGCGGTAATATTTTTTGGGTGATTAGTGCATTCCAGTGACATAAACGTACAGTTTCCAGCCAACGGCAAGCTGCAATTGACCGATTGTGCTAAATAAACTGACTTTCTGCTTCACAACCACTATTGTATGTTCAAAGAGTTAAATCCATATACACGCCGGGTGGCGGTAATATTTTTTGGGTGATTAGTGCATTCCAGTGACATAAACGTACAGTTTCCAGCCAACGGCAAGCTGCAATTGACCGATTGTGCTAAATAAACTGACTTTCTGCTTCACAACCACTATTCTACGTTCAAAGAGTTAGATCCATTTACACGCCGGGTGGCGGTAATATTTTTTGGGTGATTAGTGCATTCCAGTGACAGAAACGTACAGTTTCCAGCCAACGGCAAGCTGCAATTGACCGATTGTGTACAATAAACTGACTTTCTGCTTCACAACCACTATTGTACGTTCAAAGAGTTAAATCCATTTACACGCCGGCTGGCGGTAATATTTTTTGGGTGATTAGTGCATTCCAGTGACATAAACGTACAGTTTCCAGCCAACGGCAAGCTGCAATTGACCGACTGTGCTAAATAAACTGACTTTCTGCTTCACAACCACTATTGTACGTTCAAAGAGTTAAATCCATTTACACGCCGGCTGGCGGTAATATTTTTTGGGTGATTAGTGCATTCCAGTGACCTAAACGTACAGTTTCCAGCCAACGGCAAGCTGCAATTGACCGATTGTGCTAAATAAACTGACTTTCTGCTTCACAACCACTATTGTACGTTCAAAGAGTTAAATCCATATACACGCCGGGTGGCGGTAATATTTTTTGGGTGATTAGTGCATTCCAGTGACATAAACGTACAGTTTACAGCCAACGGCAAGCTGCAATTGACCGATTGTGCTAAATAAACTGACTTTCTGCTTCACAACCACTATTGTACGTTCAAAGAGTTAAATCCGGTTTTATTTTTGGGGTGCTTATTGAATTAAAGAGTATGTCAGACAACACGCAGAGGAGTGGCAGAGGAGGCAATGTTTCAGGAGCGAGCAGACGTGGCAGCAGAGGAAGGGGTCGAGGCAGCACTAGTCGCAGCCAGAGGCCAGTGCTCCCGGTGTCATCCAGTGGTCGTGTCTCCACCGACAACCCTGCCGTCATCGATTGGTTGACTCGGTCGTCTTCCTCTTCCCAGGTCACCTCTGACACCTACAGCCAACGGTCGGTGGGTACGTCAGACACAACCGTTAGTTGGCATGGCCCGGGAGCAAGCCCACTGAAATCACGTGTCCTCGACCTGTCCCTGTCCTTTGGTGTTCCCTCACCAAGCGAAGTATCGCATGCTGTGGGCTCAGCCCCACTGTACAGTGAGGAAGAGCTAACAGAGGGCGGTCAGGAACGGGGGGAGACATCCGCCTCTTCAGCAGCCAGGCGAAGAAGTACTGGCGAGGAGAGTGGCTCGGTAGCCGGTCTAGAGACAGGTCTGTCTCCTGACCCACACGCAGCCGAGGGGGCTAGTAGTGACGCGGAGACCCTAATTGATGATGATGAGGCTGATCGCACTTGGCAGCCTCGTCATCATCAGGCTATTGCTTCCGCATCATCAGGAGAAGAGGGTGCCAGCTTGCCAGCGAGCAAAACAGTCGGTGGGTTGCCCAGGAGGCAGCAGGGTCGCAGCAGTGTCAGTGGAGGCAAACGGCCACGGAGTAGAGCACCAGCTCCACTGCAGCCTACCACCACGGCCAGTAGTGGTGACGGTGTGCACGGAGGAAGTAGCAGTCAGCCAGTGAGGAGTAGCGGGGGCAAAGTTTCCTACTCGGCGGTGTGGCAATTTTTCGTCAAGCCGCCCGAGGAAGTAAACGTAGCCGTATGTCGACTATGTGGCCAGAAAGTCAAGCGTGGCCAGGGGGCCCATGTTGGGACTACAGCGTTGCGGCAGCATATGCAGCGTCGCCATTCGGTGGCCTGGGAAAACCGTGATAAAGATACGGCGGTTCTGCCTGCCCAGCCCCCGCTCCATCACCCGCTCCGTTACTTGCTCCGTCACCCGACGTCAATCGCCCTCTATCAGCCAGTCAAGGCTCCAACACCTCTGCTGAGGGGAGTTGTTGCTCGTTGGCATCTTCCGCTCGTTCAGATGCTCCTTCTCCTGCTACTCCTCTTCACGGATTCCGTCAGCAGTCTTTCTTGGAATCCGTTTCCAAGAGACAACAGTTTGCGAGCACGCACCCGACGGTGCAGAAGCTGAACGTCCTCCTGTCCAAGTTGCTGGTGCTGCAGTCCCTCCCTTTCCAAGTGGTGGACTCAGCACCTTTCCGAGAAATGATGGCTTGTGCCGCGCCACGGTGGAGAGTGCCAAGCCGTCATTTCTTCGCCAAAAAGGCAGTGCCAGCCCTGCATTCACATGTAGAAGAGATGGTGGGCCAGTCTTTGAGCATGTCGGTCTCTGCCAAAGTGCACGGCAGCGCCGACGTGTGGAGCTGTAACTACGGTCAGGGACAGTACATGTCATTTACGGCCCACTGGGTGAACGTGGTGCCGGCACAGCCGCACCAGCAACTTGGACAGGTCACGCCGCTTTTGCCTCCACGTTTGCACGTCCTTGGTCCAGAAAAGATGTCCGCCTCTACCACCTCTTCTTCCGCCGTGTCCTCAGCCGCCACCCCCGTGCCAAGTCCCATTACCCGACCGGCATATCACATGTGCAGGGCGCAACGGTGTCACGCTGTGCTGCACCTGGTATGCCTTGGCGAACGTAGTCACACAGGGGAGGAACTTCTGAGTGTAATGAACAGAGAAATCGACAGATGGCTGTCTCCGCGCAAACTGAAAATCGGAACCATGTTGACCGACAACGGAAAGAACATGGTGTCTGCTCTGTGTCAAGGAAGGTTGTGCCATGCGCCATGCATGGCTCATGTGTTCAATCTGGTTGTCAAGCGGTTCCTAAAATCCACCATCCCATTGCAAGACATCCTTAAAATGTCACGTAAACTTTGCATGCATTTCAGCCATTCCTACACCGCAAAGCACACCCTCCTTGAGCTGCAGCGGCAGAACGGAATTCCACAGCATCGCCTGATCTGCGACGTTGCAACAAGGTGGAATTCAACCCTACATATGTTAGACCGCCTTTACGAACAGCGAAAGGCCATCACCGATTTCCTAATGTTACAAGCGGATAAAGGTACTCCCTGTGTAACTTAGATGTCAGCCATTGGCAGCTCATGCGTGACACCTGCCGCTTGCTCAGGCCCTTTGAGGAGGCCACGCTATTCGTGAGTCGGCAGGACTATGGGATGAATGACGTCATTCCTCTGTTGCACGTCCTGGAACAAATGCTGTTAACAATGGCTGGTCAGGGTGCGGTAGACGTGGCGCACAGATCTCAACGCCACATGACCCCTGTGGGGGCAGGACAGGAAGAAGAGGAGGAGGTAGAGGAGGACATTGGTGCTCAGGAATTATTGAGTGAAATGGGTGGTTTTTCCACTCAGCGGACAGGAGTGGAGGAGCAGGAGCATCTGGTAGAGGAGGAGGAGGAGACAGAGGACCCAGACGCACCGTGGCAGTATGCTGTGGAGATGGAGGCAGGGAGTCCCTCGCATTCCTTGGCACAAATGGCCCATAGCATGCTCGGTTGCTTGTGTAGCGACAGCCGAATAATAACCATCAGACAGAGGGATGACTTTTGGCTGTCCACCTTGTTGGACCCTCGCTACCGTTCAAAAATGGTGGCCTTTTTCACACCTGCTGAGAGGGAGGCCAAAATAAAGTACTATAAAAACCACCTATGTAGTCAGTTGGTCTCTGCCTTTCTGCGCCAACGTCCATCCTCAGACACTGTGGGCCCTGTGCGCTCGCGTTCCGCTGCCATGGCAGCAGGGGAGGGGTGGGGTGGTAGGAGCAGTGGCAGCTCCACCAGCAGCGGCTGCCTCAGTCTGCAGTCGATGATGAGTAGCTTTCTTCACCAGCGCAGTGAGGAAACTACTAACCAGCCGCAGCAGCAGCAGCATCAGGTGGACCTGGAGCAGGACCTCAAACAACAGGCTTGGGCCTACTTGGACAGCACCCTGCCAACCGAGGTAGACAATCCCCTTGACTACTGGGCAACGAAACTTGACCTTTGGCCCCAACTAGCTGAATTTGCCCTTGAAAGGCTGTCATGCCCGGCCAGTTGCGTGGCATCGGAGCGCGTGTTTAGTGCGGCAGGAGGTATTGTAACTCCGCGGAGGACACGACTGTCCACCCAAAGTGTGGAGAGACTCACGTTTGTGAAAATGAATCAGGCGTGGATTAGTCTGGATTTCAAACCACCAGTTCCTGACACAACTGACTAAATCCGCCATGAATCATGCCCCAAACATGTTATTAGGGACAAATGGAAGACCTCCACCTGATCCGTACATTTGTATATATATTTTATTGAGAGGCTGCTGGTCGGCCGACTCATGTTTTGCACATTTTTAATGACTTATACTCTGCAGGTCGGGCCCCTCATGAATTGGGGTTTTTAAATTATTTATACTTCGCTGGACGACCGTCACATGAATTGAACCTTTTTAATGACTTATACTCTGCTGGTCGGGCCCCTCATGAATTGGTGTTTTTAAATTATTTATACGTCGCTGGACGACTGTCACATGAATTTAAACTTTTTAATTATTTATAGTCGACCAGTTCCAGACCGATGGAATAGCAATTTTTTTAAATATTTATTTGACACGTGTTGTCCATCTCATCAATGAGGTGGACTGTTTATTTATTGGCCACGGTTTGGCCCCCTCCTGTTTCTTACATTGTTAACTTGTTGTATCGGTCACGGTTTGGCCACATGTTTGGTTGTCCTGTTAAGATTTTCTGTAATGTACACAGTTACGCTTGACTTGTCGACTTTCCACAATCTACTAAGGTATAGCATCGCATCAAAGTTTTTTTTTTTTTTTTTTGGTCTAAACCATTTCTTATAATGTCAATTTGTAGGATACGCCGCTGTAAGGCGACCTACTTTTTTGTCACTGTGTAGACATCTATTTATAGGCCGATGTTTGGCCAGAAAGATATATTTAGTAATAACCTAGCCATTCAAGCCGCTCACTGAACACCTCGGGAATTGCTTTGTATATCTGTCGCCTTAGGGGCCGCTGTCTGGCGACATAATTTTTTGTCACTGTGTAGACATCTATTTATAGGCCGATGTTTGGCCACAAAATATATTTAGTAATAACCTAGCCGTTCAGGCCGCTCCCTGAACACCTCGGGAATTGCTTTGTATATCTGTCGCCTTAGAGGCCGCTGTCTGAACAGCTCATGAATTGCTTTCTATATGTGTCGCCTTTGAGGCCGCTGGCTGGACAGCTGATGAATTGATTTGTATATATGTACTTATTGTCCGCTGTCCGGACAGCTCATGAATTACTTTTTGTATATAGCCTTCCAAACCACTCTCAGAATAAGTCATGATATTCATGCTGTGTATAGCCTTATAGGCCAATGGTCAATCAAGTCATGATTGTTATAGTGTGTATAGCCTTATAGGCCGCTGTCTTTACAACTTTATAATTCCATGCAGTATATAGCCCTATCGGCCACTTTCTGGCATCCAGTTGCTGTAGCCCCCATCACCACACTGTGCCACGGGCCCCTGTACCGCCTTCTCATACTGCTGCCAGATCCATCCTCTGCCATGTGCGTCTTTGTCGTCTGCTCACGCTGCTGGGTTCCAGTTTTAAACCTAGGCCTGTGTATGGCTTCCGAATACTGCTGCCTCCACCGCCACCCTGCGCCATGTGCCTCTGTCGTCTGCTCACGCTGCTGACGGCTTCCGCTTTTTAACCTAGGCCTGTGTATGGCTTCCGAATACTGCTGCCTCCACCGCCACCCTGCGCCATGTGCCTCTGTCGTCTGCTCACGCTGCTGGGTTCGTTTTAAACCTAGGCCTGTGTATGGCTTCCGAATACTGCTGCCTCCACCGCCACCCTGCGCCATGTGCCTCTGTCGTCTGCTCACGCTGCTGACGGCTTCCGCTTTTTAAACTAGTCCTGTGTATGTCTTCCGAATACTGCTGCCTCCACCGCCACCCTGTGCCATGTGCCACTTTCGGGTCTCCTCACACTGCTGCCAGGTCCATACTGATTCATGGCCCCCTGTACCGGCTCCTCATGAACGTGGTTCAGCGGGTTTGCATCACTTAACGGCAAATCGTTGACAAATGCTGGGACGTTCAGTGTTGTGCGCATTAAGGCAGACACCAAAGGGCAGCACAGACCTGTTATTACTCGCTCAAGCATGGCTGAACAAAACCAGTCTCTACCACAAATTGGACCCAGACCTGCCCAGGGTCTCGTAACTAGATTGCACGGAGGAGTAGAGTCCGTTATCGGAATTAAATAGACAAAACGCCACACCAAAAAGAGTGGCCATTTCCAACACTTATTCCAGAAAGAGGAACAACCCGTTTCATATACGGCCCGTAGACGTTTCACGTCTGCCACATTCAGTCGATTTAAGACGCAAGCTCCACTTCCTGTGGTCTCTGACCGTCGATATACCTTTAAGTGTCAGCTTTGAAGCTATATTCCCTCCGGAGCACTGACACTGGTGCCCTTCCGTCAACATGCCTTTAAGTTTCAGTTTTCAACCATATTCCCCACAGAAGCCAAACTCTTGGGTATCCCAGAAGCTGCTCAGCGGGTCAGGGCAATAAAGCTCCCGGTTCGCAGGTTGTTCCGTCTTATGGATGGAAGTACGACGGTATATGATCTTCTTCGCACCCACGGCATTACCTCATAAAATTTCTGCATTGCATCTGCAATCACAACGCTGACTTCCCGGATCGCCACTCAGCCATTGGACTCTTGATAGTCGTCTCCCCACACTGCTGCTGGGGGGACTTTTTAACCTAGGCCTGTGTATGGCCTTCAATTGAAGCTGCTTCCGCTCCGCCACTCTGCCATTGGACTCTTGATAGTCGTCTCCCCACGCTGCTGCTGGGGGGACTTTTTAACATAGGCCTCTGTATGGCCTTTAATTGAAGCTGCTTACGCTCCGCCACTCTGCCATGGGCCTCTTGGGTATCCCAGAAGCTGCTCAGCGGGTCAAGGCAATAAAGCTCCCGGTTCGCAGGTTGTTCCGTCTTATGGATGGAAGTACGACGGTATATGATCTTCTTCGCACCCACGGCATCACCTCATAGAATCTCTGCATTGCATCTGCAATCACAACGCTGACTTCCCGGATCGCCACTCAGCCATTGGACTCTTGATAGTCGTCTCCCCACACTGCTGCTGGGGGGACTTTTTAACCTAGGCCTGTGTATGGCCTTCAATTGAAGCTGCTTCCGCTCCGCCACTCTGCCATTGGACTCTTGATAGTCGTCTCCCCACGCTGCTGCTGGGGGGACTTTTTAACCTAGGCCTGTGTATGGCCTTCAATTGAAGCTGCTTCTGCTCCGCCACTCTGCCATTGGACTCTTGATAGTCGTCTCCCCACACTGCTGCTGGGGGGACTTTTTAACATAGGCCTCTGTATGGCCTTCAATTTAAGCTGCTTACGCTTCGCCACTCTGCCATGGGCCCCTGTACCGCCTCCTCTTGCTGCTGCCAGGTCCAGAGTGTGTCATGGGTCCCTGTACGGCCTCCCATTGCTGCTGACTTCATCGCCAGACTCTGCCATGTGCCACTTTCAGGTCTCCTTACACTGTTGGTGGGTTCCATTTTGTGATAGGGTGCTGTATGGCCTTCCATTGCTGCTGCCTCCACCGCCACCCTGCGCCATGTGCCTCTGTCGTCTGCTCACGCTGCTGACGGCTTCCGCTTTTTAACCGAGGCCTGTGTATGGCTTCCGAATACTGCTGCATCCACCGCCACCCTGCGCCATGTGTCTCTGTCGTCTGCTCACGCTGCTGACGGCTTCCGCTTTTTAACCTAGGCCTGTGTATGGCTTCAGAATAATGCTGCCTACACCGCCACCCTGCGCCATGTGCCTCTGTCATCTGCTCACGCTGCTGCCAGGTCCATACTGATTCATGGCCCCCTGTACCGGCTCTTCATGAACGTGGTTCAGCGGGTTTGCATCACTTAACGGCAAATCGTTGACAAACGCTGGGACGTTCAGTGTTGTGCGCATTAAGCCAGACACCAAAGGGCAGCACAGACCTGTTATTACTCGCTCAAGCATGGCTGAACAAAACCAGTCTCTACCACAAATTGGACCCAGACCTGCCCAGGGTCTCGTAAGTAGATTGCACGGAGGAGTAGAGTTCGTTATTGGAATTAACTGTGAGGGACTTTTAAACCTAGGCCTGTGTATGGCCTTCAATTGAAGCTGCTTCTGCTCCGCCACTCTGCCATTGGACTCTTGATAGTCGTCTCCCCACGCTGCTGCTGGGGGGACTTTTTAACATAGGCCTCTGTATGGCCTTCAATTTTAGCTGCTTACGCTCCGCCACTCTGCCATAGGCCCCTGTACCGCCTCCTCATGCTGCTGCCAGGCCCGTAATCTGCCATGGGCCCCCGTACCGACTCCTCATGCTGCTGCCAGGCCCGTAATCTGTCATGGGCCCCTGTACCGCCTCCTCATGCTGCTGCCAGGTCCAGAGTGTGTCATGGGTCCCTGTACGGCCTCCCATTGCTGCTGCCTCCATCGCCACACTCTGCCATGTGCCACTTTCAGGTCTCCTCACACTGCTGGTGGGTTCCATTTTGTCATAGGGTGCTGTATGGCCTCCCATTGCTGCTGCCTCCACCGCCACACTGTGGCTCCACACTCTGGTTTTGGCACCGTGACTGCCCAAATGAGTGAAGTGTGCGGTGATTCTAAGATCGACGGCACTCATCTGCATGTCATACTGACTGACAGTATTATTTCTCTTCCCCAGCAGACTCCAAGGGCATTTAAATTAAAGGTACAGTGTTCTGCACTAATATAAAGGCTCTCTGAAGCCTAGAAACACCCTTTTTATAAGTTAAATTCGCAGCGAATATATTCGGCTCGAAGCGAATTTATTCGGTGAATTCGGCGAATCAGCCGAACCGAATTTTTGAATAATTCGCTCATCTCTAATGTTCACCACTCACTCATGCCCTACATAGGGGCTGCATTGCTATCATCCTGTTATTATAGGAGCATCCGTACCCCCCATTTATATTTTCAATTTTTTTACCCACATTGCCTAGATGGGGTTATGGGTAATTCATTAGTATATGGTGCCTGTTATCAGCCATTATTGCATTACGCTATACAGTAATATACCTGATGGTACAATTTTTTGACACACCCCCAGCTGGTGGTGTAACCAATGTGTTGGTGCTGCAAACACACTAGACAGGTTTCTGCCATTGCTTATGCAGCACATTAATATTAAGACCAGTCTTGATGTTGCTTTTATGTGATTTTAGGTCCTTGTGTATTATCTCATACTGAGGTGATGATGAACCAGGGTATTTACCCTATTGTCAATAATCATTGTGTAATAAAGCATAAGTTTTGGGAATTATTCTGAGTATCGCATTCTGTCCATGATGTAACCACTTTTCTGTGAATCTCTTTTTCACAACCCCTCTTTTTTGTATTAATTATCAACAATCCTGTGAACTGATCACCAATTTACAGGAGGAATTAACTAACACTGCCACTGACTACCAATGTAAGGTGGAGAGCTAATTAACACTTCCACTGACCCCCAGTGCATGAGGGAGAGCCCTAATAACACTACCACTGACTCTCAATGTATATTGAGAGGAATAACAGCATGGCCACTGACCACTAATTCAGTTAAAAAAGAATTCACTAACACTGCCCGCCACCGACCACCAACAAGGGGTGTTTTAAATAAGACTGTCATTGACCATTAATGAAGGAAAAGGGTTAAGGGGGGATTAATAGCATTGCTATTAACCCACAATGAAGGGGGTTTAAATAGCACTGCCAGTGTCCACCAATGTGGGGGATGACTGAGGAACCTCCAAGGATATTGAAAGAAGAAACAAAGACAGAGGCTACAGGAGAGATCCTTAAAGTGTAGTAATTTACAGATAGTTTGAGAGGATAAAATGCAACAATTTACTCACACCTGTGAGCTGCTGAGCTACCTTATGGGGAATCAGACAACCTGAGGTGAAAGCCTGCAGAGAATATAGCTATCCCTGTGCAGAAAGTGGTCACACTTGGTAGGGTGATCCAAACAATTCCTACGCACTGCAGACTCACTCTGGGTTCTGGTGTATTCACAGCAAGAAATCTTTGAGCCAACAAAATATGAGAAAATGGCATCAGCAGAGGTGCCTGAATGTAAAGGATAAACCGATGGATACTGCACTGCTACTGGGAGCACTAATATAGATACCCTGCACACAACTAAGGTTCAGTATCAAAAATCAAACATTAGACTGGTTAGTGGTAAATTAACCTGTTGTATTGTCACAGGTTGCAGTAAATAGCAATATACACATAAATGAGTAAATATATCAATATGTTTACTAGGCGATAGCAGCATAGAATGGTGTTCTTTGCAGCTAAATTACAGTAAACCTGGTAATCCACAACATCAGCAATGAGCAATGGCATTAGAAAACAGTAACAGCAATGTTAATCAATACTGCAATCATTCCTCTGTAAACAGTGGGCTATATCTCCTTTAGAGTGCACTCTATATGAATGGCAGTGATGGCAGTAAAAGACATACCTCTTACAGTACTATGGACATAGGCAAAGTTATTGTGAAGCAGCTATCTAAATCAGCAGTCTTCAAGTTCTTCAGTCGGCTAGCGTTGAGACCTAGTCTTTATAGTGATGCACATGAGTACAGTCCCAGTAAAGTTTGCTTGCAAAAAAAATGCTGCTAATTAGACAGCCAGTCCCTATGTGCTCAGTCTCTGCTAGCAGCAACAGGTTAATGGCAGCAGTGTCCTCTCACTAGTCCAAGCAATAGAGCAACAGGGATCATACAGTTCAGATGTCAGCTCACTTCTGGATCTGCCTGGATCAGGGGCGGACTGACCATTTGAAAACTCGGGCACTGCCCAAGGGCCCAGGGTCAGTAGGGGGCCCCATGAGATGCCCCTGGTAACTTTTTCATAGGCTTTTTTGAGTTTGGGCAAGGACACAGGGGCCCCATGATCCACTATTGCCCGGGGGCCCCATGAGTTGTCAGGCCTGGAGTGACTCTGGTCCTCAGCACACAACTGCAGGCTTGTGGCAGGTTGATTTGCACACAGAAGCATCAATCTGCACACCTCTGTCTCTTAACAACCAAGTTCCTTGGTATTCAGGCTGAGAAAATACAATTCTATCTTCCCTTATATCCAACTTGCATTGGGAATTGTAGTCCAATGGGCCATAGACTGACATAGTAAAGTCTCTTTCCCAAACTCCCATGATTCAGTGCTGTAGCCACCATGTATCTTGAACTCCTTCTGCTTGTCAGCTCCCCCTTTTCGGTGGCAAGGTAATGTTAACCCATTTAGTCCATTGGGAGCACAGAAAGCACCTAGCTACACACAAATTTGTCACCAAGTGTAATTTAGTGTCATTTAGTAATTCTAATTAATCAGCAGGGACAATTGCTCGAGACCACAAAAGTAAATACAGGGGTCTTAATTCACTGTTCATACACTCTGAGTCTACTGAACGTTATATAAAATGCGATAAACATGCAAAATATATACAAACACATATATATATAGTTATTTATTGGCTAGCTCATCCCTTAGCACAGTTCAAATGTCACACTTTGCAAGCAATAAAAACCCAAACTGCTTGAAAATTTTATATGGAAATTAGCTCCAAAACCCACATCTATAGATATATATGTGATGTGTTTATGCATTTGGTGAACTGATTCTAGTTTGCATCAGAACAGGTGCAAAGAATGAGAAAATAATTAGAATGTAGCTTGCAGGATTCACGTCACATGAAGATGAATAATGAGTTTTACTCCAGGACTACCTATACTGGGGAGTAGAAACACAAGACAGCACATTAAATAACACATGCTATGCTTTCTAAACAGATCTTATTGATGGCACACATTTCATTTCAAGAGAACAGTCTGTGGGAACATTAAGTGGTCGAGCAATCATTTTTATTTCTTTTTCGTTCTTTTCCTTAAATCCAAAACCTTTTTTTATAATCATTTGTTTACTTGTATCATTTCAGTTTCCTTTGATGTGTTAATTAACGACTGTGAAATAAACATTGTGCATGTTTGCAGATGATAGTAATTATGTAAGATAATAAACTCAATCAACATCACATTATGCAAATGATAATAAATGATAATACATTTGCAATGTTTGTTTGGTCAATAAGTGGACAGATTTTAGAAAAGGTAAAGAAGGACATTTACCTTAACCTGGACATCCATGCTACAGTCTGATTGTATACTTCATTTCATATTTACCAATAACCATTTAAAAAGCAGGCCAACCTGCAGAAATGCTGTTTTTTCTTCTTGCATGTGATTGTGTATTATTTGTAAATTGAAGCTTTCCCTCATTTACTAAGCTCAAGAGCAACTGCACTTGCAAAGTTCACAGGCTGTTTGCCTTTAGTAAATCAACCCCATGGCCCTCTGGGCTCCTGGCTGTAGTCTTTTCTATCATAGAATAATGTTCATTCTTTCCATTCCATTTCCATTTCATTGAAGGGGTTTTTTAATGTGTGCCAATGGTGGATGGCCTTTCTATAAATATGAATGGATATTCTACGGCCCAGTTGGAAGATCTTGGAGGATCAGGAGCTAGTAAGCATGTCATTTTGGGCAAATGCTGATGGCTATTCTTAGTTTCTGTTATAAAATGTAGCAAATAAGTAATTCTGAAATGCAATGGACAGCATGAGCTTTGTGGTGTGCTGTAGCGCCAATGCCTTGCTCAGTACTATACCAGTGCATTTGGGTCTCTTTCAGAATTAATGGCACTGCATAACACGCACAGCATTGAATGTGTTACTGTACAGTGCAGTAGCATACAGGAAAACATGTGTTTTATGCTTGGTAATTCAACCAAAATTTTCAATACAAAGCTAATTGCGGCCCTCTACGCCTGTCAGGGGGCTCACTTGAGGCCCCCTATAGCTATTAAGTTGACCACCACTGCTTTGAAAGAACCTTTTTTTTGCCAATGCTTACTATGTGTGTTCCATGAGGACCAATTATTCTGCCATTGCCATATTGTCACTTGCACAAGAAAAGGTGGAGCCAAGATGTCAACCAAAGTCATCTTTTATTGCTATCAGCCTAAATATCAGTGGCTGTGTTGAATAGTCAGATAAGGAAGAACCAAAAGCTGAACATCTACATATAAAGTAACTCTAAGTGGAATGTGTATAAAAAAAATTGCAATGTGGATGTTTAAAACATTTGTACAGGTGCAACAAATGATCCCTAAATTGTTTGTATTTTGATTGTCTCCTATGATTGTCAGCGCCACATACTGCCCATAAAGTGGTATTTTACCTCAATAAAAAAAGGGAGAAAAAGGATTATGGCCACTAGATGGAGCTGACCATCACAGGAAATATTCCTATTGCCAACAAAGCGGGGATCATTTGTTGTGCCAGTGCGAATGCTTAAGACATCTGACTGCATGGCAAATTTTTTATAAATAGAGCAGGGATCTCCAAACTGTACAGTATGAAGGCCACATCATATATTTTACAAAAATTCATGGACTGAAAAAAGACAGTTTTATAAATAAATTAATACGATTCAGGCATCTTTCACATGACTGTTTACATGTAGTCACGGCAAAAATCATAAAATGCTTGTGGCTGGGATGATTGGGGCATCTGAACAGCAGCTGCATCTCAAATTATTTAACCATTTCAATATTGGGTACTTTTACCCCCCTGCCTGCCCAGGCCAATTTTCAGCTTTCAGTGCTGTCACACTTTGAATGAAAATTGAGCAGCCATGCAACACTGTACCCATTTAAACTTGTATCAATTGTTTTCTTTTGTTGGTATTTAATCACCACTGGGTTTTATTATTATTTAACAAACAAAAAAAAAGACTGACAATTTTGAAAAAAAGTGTTGGTTATAAAATTTTGCAGATAAATAATTTTTCTCCTTCACTGATGTGTGCTGATGAGGCTGCACTTATGGGAAGTGATAGGCTGCACTAATGGGCACTGACAAGCTGCACTGATGGACACTAATGAGGTGGCACTGATGAGGAGGCACTGATGGGCACTGATAGGCGACACTTGTGAGGGGGCACTGATGGGCACTGATGGGGCTGCACTGATAATCAGGGGAAAAGACTGCCAATAACCAGCAAGTCGGGTTACAATGTGATCAGTTGTGACTGGATACAGCTGATCACATGGTAATTTTCTAGTGTGAGTGGCCTCGGTGCATTCCCACAGGGTGTACGGGGTGGCGTGGTTCTAGGAGGGCGTCTATAGAAGCCCCCCCAGAACTGGATGACCTCACTGCAGCTGTCTTTTGGCTATAACACAGTCGGAAAGAGGTTAAACTAATGACAGGCTGACAGCGGTTGCTGCTGTTCGCATGTAGCCGCACACAAAGCAGTTACTTGTGGTTAGCGACAGATGCCCAAGCCTGGATGCAGCTGTGATTAGGCAGTACTGTACCCTTAAGTATAACCATCCTACTATCTTGCCGTAATTTCTCTATATGAAATGCATTCTGTCTTGAATTATGTAAAAGCTTCCAGTGCTACAAGCAATCAGAAAAATAACCAGATATGCATGGAATTGATCAAGTTAAAATGATTATGACTCGGGCCTTTGCATTTTCCTCTGTCTCAGCCTCCAGCATGTTCAAAAAACGCATAAATAAAAAAGAGCTTTATATCATGAGTTATTTTAAGTTTTATTTAATATTTTAAAGGGCAAATATTAACTCATTAAGGTTTTCAGAAAACCTGAAACTGGGTGTCAGTAGATATTGGATATTCCATGAAATACTCAAACACGGATAGTGTCAGATTTCTGCTTCCCAGCCATAAAAGATCCTCAAGCAGCTTGATGCATCGAGCATGAAAACAATAATTAATACCTGTAGGCTACGCTTTCTGCATCACTGCTATGCTATTGCCAACATCACAGCGCCACCTATTGGTATGAAAAGCTGTACAACATGCTCAACATAAAGCAGCCTATCTATATAGTCTACAATGTTAGAAATCTGTCTTTTTGGCATATTTAAAGTGTATCTAAAACCAGTCACTTAAAAAAAAAAATTAGTTTTTTTGCACTGTAGTTGGATTGCAGAATACTATTTTTGTTAATATTATATCCACAAACACAATCAATGATGAAACATAAACATCCTACAAATAATATACACAAGTTTAATAAGTACGCAATCTTTCCGTGTAAGGCCCCTTTCAGATAAGGTGCATTCCATTCCAATCAGTAGGGATCTGCTCACAGATCTCCTGCTGATCGGAGCAGAGCTGGTGGATGACACATCCATGTCTGCTCAGTTTATGCAGGGCAGACACGGACAGAGCCCGCTCTACTCTATGGGTGTCTGGGTGTAAACGAACTCTGCTGGATCCCCTTCCATTTTTTAGGCGGACCGGGGTTTGGACCCAGAAGTAGGAGGGAGTAAATGGACACAAGTCTGTTTACACCCACCTGCCCATAGGGGTTATTGGACTATCCAACAGGATGGACCTGATAGGATCTGCCATGTGAAAGGGACCTTGCTGTGTTTCATTCACCACACAAACAATGTCCTTGAAAATGGATCTACCACAGTGTTACAATGTACAAAATATATCAAAGGTATATGGAAGAAACTGATAGAAACTATTTACTCTAAGGTCAATGAAGAAGACATCTACACAAAAAATGTCAACAGTCCCAACCTATAACCAGCCTTAGCAGTAAGGTGCACATGAAAGGGCAATGCACATGGCAAACAAACAAAGGATTTCCCAACACTTACTAGCCAGCCTGCTAAACAACCAATTTGGTCCTGTCTAAAGGTTTGCGTTAAAAACAGAGGGTTTTGTTTGCACACATTTGCAAAATACATGCGTAAGTCACAGTCCCATGTCAAGGGTCCTCTGTATACTGTGGAGCTAACTAAAGTTTTCAAAGCCTCAATAGTAGGAGCACATGTATCAATGGATATGTTAAGGGCAGGTATGTGTCAGGGCAGGAGCTGAGGAACGGACAGGCAGGCCTAACAATGTAACGCACTGGCTGACGACAACCACCACCCACAGACCAAAGTCCCTCAGGGCGCGGAGTCTAAGTCCCAGGCTGCCCTTCACCAGTGCCCCTGATGGTGGGGATGGACTTGACGCAGCCAGGAACCAGGTCGCGGCCCCCGAGACACCTCAGCTGCGGTAATGGCCGCCGCCAATGGCGTGTAGCTGGTGGAAGAGACAAAAGAGTAGTCAGACAAGCCGGGGTCAACAACAACAGGACAGAACAGTACAGGACAGCAGACGAGAATCACAGGTCACGAGCCGGGTTCAGCAACAGAGGGTCAGATCAAAGGAGAATACAAAGAATAGTCAAGACAAGCCGAATCAGATACCAGGAGAGTCACGAGAGTCAGAACAGAGTAACAGCAACACAAAGACACAAGACACAAGTGCAAAGAGCATGTGCGGGCCACAGGCTTATATGTCATCAGCCACACCCCTCTGGAGGATGGACCACAGAAACCTGAAGGCATAAAAGGGCTCCCATCATGCACAGCAGAATCCAAGATGGACACCAGCACATGAAGTAACATAACCACAGGAAAAAGGTAGGACCTTGACAGTACCTCCCCCTCAAGGGCCCCTCCCCCTCCGCGGCTCAACAAAAGGTTTCTGAGGGAAGCGGGTATGAAAAGCGCGGAGGAGGGCAGGAGCATGGACATCCGCGGAAGGAACCCAGGAACGCTCCTCGGGACCATAACCGTGCCAATGAACCAGGAACTGTAATTGACCGCGCACCAATCGAGAGTCCAGGATTCGGCTCACCTCATACTCCTCATGACCGTCAACCCGGACAGGACGGGGCCGAGGAAGAGAGGTAGTGAAGCGATTGCAGATCAGAGGTTTCAACAGGGAAACATGAAAGATATTGGAGATCCGCATCCCAGACGGAAGGGCAAGTGCATAGGCCACTGGATTCACTTTGCGGAGAATGCGGAAAGGACCGACAAAACGGGGAGCCAGTTTGGGTGTGGGCACCCGAAGATTGAGGTTGCGAGTAGACAACCACACCCGATCGCCGACCTGGTATGAAGGAGCGGGCAACCGTCTGCGATCAGCCTGGAACTTCTGGCGCTGAGCTGAGTCCCTCAAGGCCCTCTGGATCTGCCCCCAAGAAGAACGCAGGGCAGCAAGATGGTTCTCCACAGCCGGAATGTCCTGTGGTGAGAACCTCTCAGGTAATACCGCGGGTTGAAACCCATAGTTGGCCATGAAGGGAGACATCCCGGTGGAGGAGTTGACCGCCGAGTTCCTGGCAAACTCTGCCCACGGCAGGAGATCGGCCCAATCATCCTGATGGTCTGAAATATAACACCGAAGGAATTGTTCTAAGGCCTGATTGGAACGCTCCGCAGCCCCATTGGACTGCGGGTGGTAGGCTGATGAAAAGGAGAGACTAATACCCAACTGGGAGCAGAAGGCACGCCAGAATCTGGACACGAACTGACTCCCGCGGTCTGAGACAATCACCTTAGGTAACCCATGCAGGCGAAAAATCTCCCTGGAAAAGACCGTGGCCAGTTCCTGCGCTGTGGGTAATTTCCTGAGTGGAATGCAATGGCACATCTTGGAAAACCGATCGACGATCATGAGGATGACCGTAAGACCCCGAGACACCGGGAGGTCTACAATAAAGTCCATCCCTAGATGTGACCAAGGACGCTCCCCATTGGGAATGGGTTGCAGAAGACCCAAAGGGAGATGCCGTGGAGACTTATTCTGGGCACAGATCGAACATGCCGCTACATAAGAGGCAATGTCGGCACGGAGGGTTGGCCACCAGAATAAGCGAGAGACGACCCAACACAGCTGGTTCTTCCCAGGATGCCCGGCAGTTTTGGCGTTATGGTAGGTACGCAGCAGGCGGGTGCGCAATCCCTCGGGTACGAAACATCTACCCTCCGGCCTCCCGGGAGGAGCATCAGTTTGAGCCGCCAAAATCTGCTCCCCAAGGGGAGAGGTCAGACTGGTGCGAATGGCAGCCAGGATCTGATCTGGAGGTATAAGTGAGATTGGCTCAGAGTCCTCCCTGGACAACTCAGAGTATTGCCGTGATAACGCATCAGCCCTGACATTCTTGGAACCAGGCAAATATGAAACCACATAGTTGAAGCGTGACAAGAACAGAGCCCATCTGGCCTGGCGGGGTGTCAATCTCTTGGCCTCCGAAAGATAAGTCAGGTTCTTGTGATCGGTAAGAATGAGGACCGGAACCGCGGAACCCTCGAGCAGGTGCCTCCATTCCTTGAGAGCCAGAATGATGACCAACAACTCCCGATCTCCAATCTGGTAGTTGCACTCAGCCGAGGAAAGCTTCCTGGAGTAGAACCCGCAGGGAAGTAGGGGTCCATCGGGCGACCGACGCTGAGACAGGAGAGCCCCTACTCCCGTCTCGGAAGCATCAACTTCGAGGACGAAGGGCAACCCAGGATTGGGATGCGAAAGAATCGGAGCCGAAGCAAAGGCAGCTTTCAGAGCCTCGAAAGCTCTGATGGCCTCGGATGGCCACTCGTGAGGGTTACTCCCTTTCTTGGTTAGGTCAGAGAGAGGCTTTGCCAATGTGGAGAAGTTCCTGATGAACTTCCGATAGTAGTTGGCAAAACCCAGAAAGCGCTGAATGGGCCGAAGACCATTGGGACGAGGCCACTGCAGAACTGCCGCAACCTTCTGAGGGTCCATGGAAAATCCCTCCGCGGAAATTATGTAGCCCAAAAAGGCAACCTGGGATCGATGGAACTCGCACTTCTCGAGTTTACAAAAGAGTCTGTTCTCACGCAATCGTTGCAGCACCTGCTTAACATCCTGGACATGGGACTCCATGGAGGTAGAGTAAACCAAGATGTCATCCAGGTAAACCACTACGCATTGCTGCAACAAATCACGAAGGACATCGTTTATGAATTCCTGAAAGACCGCGGGCGCGTTACACAATCCGAAGGGCATCACCAGGTATTCGTAGTGCCCAGTTCTAGTGTTAAACGCGGTCTTCCACTCATCCCCCTGTCTGATCCGTACGAGGTTGTACGCCGCCCTAAGGTCGAGTTTGGTAAAGACCGTTGCTCCCTTAAGGCGGTCGAATAACTCAGAAATCAAAGGAATTGGATATGCATTCTTAATGGTAATCCGATTGAGACCCCTATAATCGATGCAGGGCCTCAATTCCCCACCTTTCTTCTTTACGAAAAAAAACCCCGCTCCTGCTGGGGAAGTAGACTTACGAATGTGCCCCCGGGAAAGCGCATCCACCACGTACTCCTCCATGGCCTTATTCTCCGCAACCGAGAGAGGGTACACCCTGCCACGTGGAGGAGTGGCCCCGGGTTGCAGGGATATGGCGCAGTCGTAAGGACGATGCGGTGGTAAGGTACCAGCGCGTACCTTATCGAACACGTCCCAGTATTCCCCATAGTCGGTGGGCAACGCAGAGTCCGAGGAGGCACACAATACCTTAACCGGCCCCCGGATGCACCCGGCCCCACACTGTGGAGACCATGAGAGAATCTCGGCTGTTTGCCAATTGAAGGTTGGATTGTGCCTCTGGAGCCAGGGATACCCCAAAACCACCGAATAGTGTGGGGAAGAAATCACCTGAAAACAGGCCAACTCCCTGTGAACAGCCCCAATGGCTACCTCTATTGGCAGGGTCTCGTGGGTAACCTGCGGCGGCTGCAGGGGCCTGCCATCTATAGCTTCGAGAACCAATGGGGCAGCACGAGCCTGCAGGGGAACGGAGTGCTGCGCAGCAAACGAGCTGTCCAAGAACAACCCACCGGCCCCAGAGTCTACCAACGCCTGGGCCATCACCGAGCCCCCTGTCCAAGAAAGGACCACGGTGATCAGTGGCTTATCCTTGCGGAACGCCGGGGACGAGGAAACTCCACCCAAGATCTGTCCCCGACATGATCTCAGGTGCGAGCGTTTCCCGGACGGACCGGACAAGACTGCCAAAAGTGCCCACCGAGGCCACAGTACAGGCAGCGACCCTCCCGACGCCGAGCGGCCCGCTCCCCCTCGGAAAGGCGAGCAAACCCCAGCTGCATGGGTTCCCCACCAGACAAGCTATCCCCAGGAGGCGTGGGAGGAGAGGGAGGAACGGGTGGGACAGAAAACGCAGGTGCCAGTCGATTGGAAGGCCTCCGCAGGCGTTCCTTGAGTGAAGGCCTCTCCCTGAGCCTGGTGTCAATCAGGATCAGGAAAGAGATGAGCTCCTCCAACACCACAGGCAGTTCCTTAGCTGCAATCTCGTCCTTCAATGAGTCAGAAAGACCATGGGAAAACGCAGCCACCAGAGCCTCATTGTTCCAACCGACCTCAGCCGCCAGGGTACGAAACTCTATAGCGTACTCGGCCACGGTCCGTGAACCCTGATGCATGGTCATGAGCAGCTTGGCCGCCGAGGCGGAACGAGCCGGTACGTCGAATACCCTACGGAAGGCATCGACAAAACCAGAAAAATCTTGAATCACCGGGTCGTTCCTCTCCCATAAGGGATTTGCCCAGGCCAAGGCCTTGTCTGAGAGTAGTGAGATGAGGAACCCCACCTTTGACCTCTCAGACGGAAAGGCGTGGGGTATTAATTCAAAATAAATACCCACCTGGTTGAGGAACCCACGACACTGACTCGGCTCACCCCCAAAGCGCTGTGGAAGAGGGGCTGAACCGGTCATACCTCTGGACACCGCGGGTGCCGCGTCAGCCGCGGCGGTAGGCACAGCAAGCGGAACAGCAGCGGAAGCGACCACCGGAGCGACAACCGGCCTAATAACACCAGGAGTAAGGTGCGCGGTGCGTGCAAGCAGAGTTTGCAACGCCTGAGCAAACTGATCCAACAGGTGATCCTGTTGATCGAGTCTGGCGACTAGCATTGGGAGCGAAGGCGTGCCTGCACCGTCAGGGTTCATGGCACTTGTGTAATGTCAGGGCAGGAGCTGAGGAACGGACAGGCAGGCCTAACAATGTAACGCACTGGCTGACGACAACCACCACCCACAGACCAAAGTCCCTCAGGGCGCGGAGTCTAAGTCCCAGGCTGCCCTTCACCAGGGCCCCTGATGGTGGGGATGGACTTGACGCAGCCAGGAACCAGGTCGCGGCCCCCGAGACACCTCAGCTGCGGTAATGGCCGCCGCCAATGGCGTGTAGCTGGTGGAAGAGACAAAAGAGTAGTCAGACAAGCCGGGGTCAACAACAACAGGACAGAACAGTACAGGACAGCAGACGAGAATCACAGGTCACGAGCCGGGTTCAGCAACAGAGGGTCAGATCAAAGGAGAATACAAAGAATAGTCAAGACAAGCCGAATCAGATACCAGGAGAGTCACGAGAGTCAGAACAGAGTAACAGCAACACAAAGACACAAGACACAAGTGCAAAGAGCATGTGCGGGCCACAGGCTTATATGTCATCAGCCACACCCCTCTGGAGGATGGACCACAGAAACCTGAAGGCATAAAAGGGCTCCCATCATGCACAGCAGAATCCAAGATGGACACCAGCACATGAAGTAACATAACCACAGGAAAAAGGTAGGACCTTGACAGTATGCCTGGAGGAGCCCATCCCTCCTTAAAGGTACAGGGACACACGTGACACCCAGCTATACCAAAATGAGCCAGTGACACAAAAAATGGCAACCATCCCAACCTATAACCAGCCTTAGCAGTAAGGTGCTCATGGAAGGGCAATGCACATTGCAAACAAACAAAGGATTTCCCAGCAACACATGCAGCCATAATTTGAGATTAGAAGAAAGGAGGCTTAACCTTAGATTGAGGAAAGGATTCTTTACTGTTAGTGCAATAAAAATGTGGAACTCCCTAGCTGGTACTAGCTGAGAGTGTCGACAACTAGAAAACAAAAATCATACACACATAGGTTGAACAATTATGGGCATTGGACAAGGTCTCACCCTATTCTCAGGGTGGGGACTTGAACAAAATACTGCCGCAAACGGAGATGTGATGTGTTTGCTCTCTCAGGGCCAATTCTAAACTCACTGAATGACATACTCAGTTTCAAGCCCTTTTTGGGGGATTTCTTGGGGGGGTGTCTGAATTTGGCATGTAATTGACTTTTTCCCCCTTTCTTCTTTTTAATAACAAATATTTTTTTCTTTATCGTACTTTCTTTGCTAGTTCATTTTGTTTGCGCATTTTGGTAGGGTTAGCATTGTTGTCCCCCCTGTGCCTATGTGGGTTTTTTCCAGGTACTCTGGTTTCTGTCCATACTCCAAAGAAATACTGGTGAGTTAATTCGCTCCTGTCTAAATTGACCATAGTATATGTATGTATGAATGTGAGTTAGGGCCCTTAGATTGAGAGTGCCTTGAGGGTAAGGGACTGATGTGAATGTGAATGTGAAGTGACGTCTTTTGTCTCGCCAGAAGTTGGGTAGAAGATCCCAGTGATGAGGGATGTTTTCCTCCTATTTGACATGGTGGGCACACACATGGCATTTGGACACCATTTCTTTTTTATTGTTTGGTTGCAGTTTTGTTGTGATTGGCTATCAGTCCCCAGCGAGAACTTTATAACCAGTAGCACACTGCGCACTCTTTATTGATGTTCTGGATTTGCTGACCACAGGACAGCCATTGTTCCATCTTAATTATGGGCTAGTGAGTGTGGCATTTTTCTCTTTCATGCCAGAGAGATTCTGTAGCCACTCTTCCTGGGCTCCTATATAATCTTTATTTTTACTTTTCTAATCTACTATAACTGATGATTCCCACATATTATCACTTTTTTATTTATTGTTTTGTATATTTCAGGCGGGGAATTCCAGTAACTTCTTGTATTTACAACTTTGAATCCCCGCATTCCTTTTCCCTTTGATATAATATTGTGTAGATGAACATTCTGGGTTACCTAGCTCTGGTGGATTCACAAGTCTCTTTTGTTTATTCAGTATAAGCCCCTGAGGTATCTATGCAATTTTTATTTTCATATATCATAACAGTTTTTTTCCCTATTTATGGCATGTGTGTGGTTTCTGCCTAGTGGCACAATCATCCTTTGTTCATGTCCTTTGTGCCCATGCATCCAGAACTCAGGGTTGAATCTTCACCCCTTGGGAAATGTCACAGTTTTGCAAGCTTGGTCCAGTAAGTGATTCTATGATTAATTATTAATATGGCCTTGACCTAACAACTTTGTATATACTATAGTTGTGATATATATGCTTATTCCAGAAATAACCACCTCAACTTTACCACCTGATGCAGGTTTGTATCAAGAATTGAAACACGTTGGGGTTGTCATATGTTTTATCAATTTCATATGCTTAATGGTGGTCTTATGCCTTTTCTTTGGACCAAAGTCTTTTTATGATGTAATTATATGTACAGTGTTTTACTATTTTGTAATAAACTTCTTGAGTTGTAAAATGGTATGAATATTTTTGCTCTGGTTTTTATTGACTCAACTTTGAGATGTGGCACCTGGCCTAACCGGATGGGGCTCTTCTTCTTTTGTAAAACATGAATAAAACATTACATAAGTGCACTGAGCACTATAATAAACAGCATGCAAATTAGGAAAGATTGTTATCTGTATAGGGTCCCACCACAACATGAATACTATGGCTCTGTTAGTGATATATCCTAGGCTTGTCCTTATATTCAGAGTAGGTACCATGAATCAGCATGATGACATCACTTGCCTCTATGTATTTTGTCAAATGACTTCATCTGGAGCATCCTGGAGTCATTGCTCATGATGGGGTCAGGATCAGCATAAAAAATGTGACTAGCATATTGAGCTTTGTTCCTCAGTGAATTTTTCAGAGGGGTGTTATTATACATTATATCACGACAGGCAGCACAACCTGGCAGTGGCCCAGAGTAAGCTAAATGAATTCCAGCAGAAGAGTACTCCTCCAGCACCTGCAGGCAGCAAGAAGAAGAAAAAGGGAAAAGAGTCAAACAACCATCCTGATACCCCAAATCGCCTCTCTCCAGATCCATTCTTTCCAGAATGAAGTGAAGGAGAAACTGTTTGTGTGAAGATTTAGCGTGGAGGCTCCTACTTCCCAACTGCTCCTATTTATCACGCCAAATGATTTTTTTGCTTTGGTTTATTTCACGGACATTGGTGTTGAACATTCTCTATATTTTTTTTGAGTATGGGACTATTTTTATGATACATGCTATCACTGGAATGAGATTTCTTTATGTAATATAGTGTGTGTTTATTAATTTTTCGGCTGATTGGCACTGTAGCACTGCACATTTAAATGTAATATTTGTTGGGGATTGGTATCATATCCTTTGTGCTGGTTGCTTTTTTATGTTTTTCACCTAAGCGCAGAGTTTTCCCACACTTAAATAAGTTACATTAACATTATTTTCTATGCAAGTTATTTATAAATGGTCAAAGCTATTAGTTTCCCCCTGCTATTGATTTTCTTTTGAAAGCTATTTTCACTGTGAATACCTGTTATTATGTATATAAGGGCCAAAGGGAGGAATCACAGTGCTTGGTGGGGGATGCATCTGGCATGCCAGGTATTGTTTTGGATGTGAGAATACATTGAGTGTTGTAGCTCTGCAGCAAAGATCACTGATCAAAAAGTGTTGCTTCCTGAAAAACCTGCTGATTATGATATACACCTTCAAACTGAACACACATTTAATTTTAGAATGACCGTATCACTTAAGAATCTTGAGAAATATGAAATTAAATGGATTCTAAAGGTTGCTGTCTCAACCAATGAGGAGAGGGAGTCCTGAGATAGCCAAGACTCCAGTGCACATCGTTGAATTGAGAGAGGGCTTAGGTGATTAGGGGGAGCTGGGGGGGATGCTGCACAGAGAAGGTATTTTACCTTCATGCATAGAATGACTATAATGTATTTAATCACATAATATTTCTGACATGCTACATGAGTTTAACAGGGCTAAAAGTGTTTTGCTACTGCTCTTTGTACTTAGTGTCTGGTACATCTTGTTGCACTGTCCAACAATAGTCAGTCAGCATAGATGGATTTCAGTTGCCCTGATTCTGTTTTTCCATTGTGTAATGTCCTGGTGAATACATTTACCATGTTCATCACTAACTGCTAGATTTTTGGGAAAGAAGTCCAAGTGTGAATGCAGAAAATGAATCCTCAGTGACATTTTGCACTTCATGGTTTTGCATGCCATGAGAAGTTTGTTAAAGAGCTGGAGTGGAATGTACTTTGGTGCTGTCACGTACTTGATAGGAGACTGAAATGACGAGGTTGGCCTCACTTGTGTCACTAGCCCTGACCCCACTGGAGGTGGAACAGAGGGTGTCTAGGGACCAGGGGGACAAGAGCGCCAGCAGATGTTGTTTGCAGATCTTGCAGTTGGAGACTTTGGAAGACTGATGAACCTCTGATTCAGGCACAGTAGTAATATTCAGAGCTGGTATGGTAAATCGCCAGGTGTGCACCAGAGCAAGTCAGGAAGCTGGGATGGGAAACAGGAGCAATGGAGTCATAGGAATAGCCAGGCTCATCAACGGGGGGACAGCGAGGCACCAAATCAGAAGCAAGCCAAAGTCAGGAGCAGAGCCAAAGTCAGGAACCAGTATCAAGCAGGAGAGTAATCAGAGTCAGGTCAGGAACAAGCCGGGTCAGCAACAAGGAAATCACACAGGAAACGACGAGGAAACGGGGAACAGCTGAACACCAGTCAGCACTCAGCACAGGCAGAGGCACCTTTTAAATAGTCCGTCTGGCGCCAATCTTCGCCGTAAGTGTGCGCGATCGCGCATTTCTGTGCGCATGCGCACGTCTATTTGCCAGCTGTCTCACGGGAATTCCCTTACAGGCGCTCTGTAGTTGCCAAGAAAATTCTCAATTATATCCTAGAATGCTTTCCAGGTGATTTTCTCTGGCTCCACTAACAAATTTTCGAGCTGCTTGTCATGGATGACTTATCTGAGGACCACTGAAAATGCCTTATTAATCTTGGCATGGAGTTAATGTGAGAAACATCTGCCTGAAACAAAAACCTTGTACTATGTTCAACTTTTTCATTAAAATCTTCATCAATCCAAGCCTTATGTGGAAGTGGAGGCAAAAATATCCTTGTCAAGTGAACATGGAAAATGGTTTAAAAAGGAGGATATTCAATTGAGGGATATTATGGAAGGGCAGGAACTGAGAACACTTAAGGACTTGAAAAAGGACAAAAGGGAACTTTTCATTAAGATAGACGAGTGGAGATATCACCAATTAAAACACTTTGTCGGGAGTCTTCCGAAACCTTTGAGATTGAGAAAGGACTGGAATTTGTTTGAGAGGTTGTTGGAATCATGTGGAGATGGGAAGCGGGGCACTGCAAAAGTTTATAAGATTCTCACTGAGTTAGACACACACACAAAGCCAATGTACATAGCAAAATGGGAAAGGGATTTGGGAATAGAGATAGATGAAGACAAACAGAGGAAAATATATAGACTAACACATGAGAACGTAAGCATAAGAGAGGTGGAGGTAAATTATAAGTGTTTAATAAGATGGCACTTGAGTGTTGGCGGGGCTGTGGAAAGATAGGTACGTTATATCACATATGGTGGGAGTGCCCAAAGATTCAAGGTTTTTGGGAGACAATAGTTCACTTAATTGGGATAATCTCTGAGATAAAGATAGGATTGGATCCAGAGTTGTGTCTATTACATAGTACAGAGCTATCAGTGAACAAATACAAGGATTCGGGTATATGGTATTATCTAAATGCGGCAAAGGGTCTGATATCTAGGTATTGCCATAGCTCAGAGGTGCTGAGAGAAGAGGATTGGGTGGAAAGAGTGAATCAGATATGTAGGATGGAGAAACTGTATTATATGCAAGAAGACAAGATGGGGTTATATTATTGGAGGTGGGGAAAATGGGAAGACTTTGTGCCCAAGGTGAAATACATGAAGCAGTAGAGTGGGATATGTGAAAGTACCCCTTACTTAGGAAAAGATGTAATGGAGAAATGCAGAGTGGGTGGTTTTATTTTTGTGGGTGGGTAGGTTTCAGGGTGGGTGGGGGTATTAGATAGGTGGAGGGGAGGAATGGAAATAACGATAGAAAGGGATATAACTGATGGTTTTGTATGTTATATGAGAGTAATGATGGAACATGTATTTTATATGGAAAATGAATAAATATTTAAATTAAAAAAGAAAGAAAAAAGGAAGTTCAGATTAACGGCAGTTCAGATTAATGGCAGTTCAGATTAAACAAGGCAGATCAGCTCAATGGCAGTTAAGATTAAACAAGGCAGTTCAGCTCAACTGCAGTTCAGATCAAAGGCAGTTCAGATCAACGGCAGTTCAGATCAACGGCAGTTCAGATTAAAATAAGCAGTTCAGATTAAACAAGGCAGTTCAGCTTAACGGCAGTTCAGATCAACGGCAGTTCAGATCAACGGCAGTTCAGATCAACGGCAGTTCAGCTCAACGGTGATTGAAATAGGCAGTTCAGATTAAAATATGCAGTTCAGATTAAACAAGGCAGTTCAGCTCAACGGCAGTTCAGATCAACGGCAGTTCAAATTAAACAAGGCAGTTCAGCTTAATGACAGTTCAGCTCAATGGCAGTTCAAATTAAACAAGGCAGTTCACCTCAACGGCAGTTCAGATCAAAGGCAGTTCAGATTAACCGCAGTTCAGATTAACCGCAGTTCAAATTAAAACAAGGCAGTTCAGTTTAATGGCAGTTCATCTCAACGGCAGTTCAGCTCAAAGGCAGTTCAGCTCAAAGGCAGTTCAGATTAAACAAGGCAGTTCAGCTCAACGGCAGTTCAGATCAAAGGCAGTACAGATCAATGACAATTCAGATCAAAGGCAGTTCAGACTAAACAAGGCAGTTCAGCTTAACGGCAGTTCAGCTCACCGGCAGTTCACCTCAATGGCAGTTCAGCTCAGTGGCAGTTCAGCTCAACAGCAGTTCAGATTAAACAAGGCAGTTCAGCTCAACGGCAGTTCAGATTAAACAAGTCAGTTCAGCTCAACGGCAGTTCAGATTAAACAAGGCAGTTCAGCTCAACGGCAGTTCAGATTAAACAAGGCAGTTCAGCTCAAGAGCAGTTCAGATCAAGGGAGTTGAGATGAAAGGCAGTTAAGCTCAACGGCAGTTCAGATTAATGCCACTTCAGATTAACGCCACTTCAGATTAAAGGCAGTTCAGATTAACCGCTTGCCGCCCTGCCACTGTGTATATACGTGTGCAGGGCGGCAGTGGAGCGCAAAACCACGTTTAAAAACGGGTTCCGCGCTCCCGACACTTTCGCCGGCAGGGGGCACGCGCGCGCGCTCCCGCCGACCCGCGGGTGACACTATTTGATCCAGGAGGGATCAATCATTAGATTTCAGCCAGTGATTTCTGGCTGAAATCACATGATCGGTCCCTGTCCTATCCTGTCCTGTGTTGACATACACAGGGCAGGATATGATGTCATTCTTCTCTGCCTGGACACATTCCGTTCCAGACAGAGAAGAAGACATCCAAAAAGTGAGTACACAAGCACTACACTACAGTTAGAACACTCTAGAACACATTTAACCCCCTGATCGCCCCCCCCCCCTCCAGTTAACCCTTCACTGCCCTGTCACCAGTGTTACTGATCAGTGAAGCGATTTTTACTGATCAGTGTCGCTGGCGACTTTCAATAGAGTTAGCGCCCCTCCCAGATAGCGCCAGATTGCCCGCCAGTACACCAGTAATCCCGTTTAACCCCTTGATCACCCCCCCCTCCAGTTAACCCCTTCACTGCCCTGTCACCCAGTGTCACTGATCAGTGAACCAATTTTTACTGATCACTGTATCAGTGTCGCTGGCGACTTCCGATAGAGTTAGCGCCCCTCCCAGATAGCGCCAGTTTGCCCGCCAGTACACCAGTAGTCCCGTTTAACCCCTTGATCGCCCCCCCCCAGTTAACCCCTGCACTGCCCTGTCACCAGTGTCACTGATCAGTGAACCAATTTTTACTGATCACTGTATCAGTGTCGCTGGCGACTTCCGATAGAGTTAGCGCCCCTCCCAGATAGCGCCAGCTTGCCCGCCAGTACATCAGTAATCCCGTTTAACCCCTTGATCGCCCCCCCCCCAGTTAACCCCTTCACTGCCCTGTCACCAGTGTCACTGATCAGTGAACCAATTTTTACTGATCACTGTATCAGTGTCGCTGGCGACTTCCGATAGTGTTAGCGCCCCTCCCAGATAGGGCCAGCTTGCCCGCCAGTACACCAGTAATCCCGTTTAACCCCTTGATCACCCCCCCCCAGTTAACCCCTTCACTGCCCTGTCACCAGTGTCACTGATCAGTGAACCAATTTTTACTGATCACTGTATCAGTGTCGCTGGCGACTTCCGATAGTGTTAGCGCCCCTCCCAGATAGCGCCAGATTGCCCGCTAGTACACCAGTAATCCCATTTAACCCCTTAATCTCCCCCCCCCCCCAGTTAACCCATTCACTGCCCTGTCACCAGTGTCACTGATCAGTGAACCGATTTTTACTGATCACTGTATCAGTGTCGCTGGCGACTTCCGATAGTGTTAGCGCCCCTCCCAGATAGCGCCAGTTTGCCCGCTAGTGCACCAGAAATCCCATTTAACCCCTTGATCGCCCCCCCCAGTTAACCCCTTCACTGCCCTGTCACCAGTGTCATTGATTACAGTGAACAGATTTTTACTGATCACTGTATTAGTGTCACTGGTGACTTCTGATAGTGTTAGCGCCCCTCCTAGATAGCGCCAGTTTGCCCGCTAATGCATGGGATTTTTTTTACCAAAAACATGGAGCAGAATACATTTTGGCTTAAATTTATGACTAACTTTGAGTTTACGATATATTTTTTATAGCTGAAAGTAGAAAATATTGTTTTTTTTCAAAATGTTTGTGGTTTTTTTGTTTATAGCGCAAAAAATAAAAAGCGCACAGGTGATCAAATACCACCAAAAGAAAGCTCTATTTGTGTGAAAAAAAGGACGTAATTTTCATTTGGGTGCAGCATTGCATGACCGCGCAATTATCATTTGAGTTAGTGCAGCGCTGTATAGCAAAAAAAGGCATAAATTACAGTATCTATACCATAGTTTGTAGACGCTATAACTTTCACACAAAGCAATCAATATACACTTATTGGGATTTTTTTTACCAAAAACATGTAGCAGAATACATTTTGGCTTAAATTTATGACTAACTTTGAGTTTACGATATATTTTTTATAGCTGAAAGTAGAAAATATTGTTTTTTTTCAAAATTTTTGTGGTTTTTTTGTTTATAGCGCAAAAAATAAAAAGCGCACAGGTGATCAAATACCACCAAAGGAAAGCTCTATTTGTGTGAAAAAAAGGACGTAAATTTCGTTTGGGTACAGCATTGCATGACCGCGCAATTATCATTTGAATTAGTGCAGCGCTGTATAGCAAAAAAAGGCATAAATTACAGCATCTATACGATAGTTTGTAGACGCTATAACTTTCACACAAAGCAATCAATATACACTTATTGGGATTTTTTTTACCAAAAACATGTAGCAGAATACATTTTGGCTTAAATTTATGACTAACTTTGAGTTTACGATATATTTTTTATAGCTGAAAGTAGAAAATATTGTTTTTTTTCAAAATTTTCGTGGTTTTTTTGTTTATAGCGCAAAAAATAAAAAGCGCACAGGTGATCAAATACCACCAAAAGAAAGCTCTATTTGTGTGAAAAAAAGGACGTAAATTTTGTTTGGGTATAGCATTGCATGACCGCGCAATTATCATTTGAATTAGTGCAGCGCCAAACAGCAAAAAAAGGCCTGGTCATTAAGGGGGGTAAATCCTCTGGGGCTCAAGTGGTTAAAGGAAGTTCAAATTACAGGCTTGCCTGATTGAAGGCTCCTCTGGTGGATCGGTGTGTCTGCTGGCTGGGCTGCTTTTCAGGAGCAGGGCGGAGCACAGCTGCTTGCTTGGTGGGTCTGTCCATGCATTACAATTGTGAATGACTAATGGCGATCCTAGGAAAATAAACAGAGTGCATATAAGATACCACAGTGACAGTCAAAACTGGGAGGGCACTGGTAATTTTCACCCCTACCATATGAGGATGTGTTCCTAGGCATATTCAGCTACCAATTTTTTTTTTTATTACATTGGTAGCTGATTGTGCATAGGTGTGCTGTTTTTTGTTTTTTTTTACTTTTTGAAATATTTAGGCGCCAAAGAGCAGTACTAAAATGGTGTGGTTGTTTTTTTTAAGGTTATTTGTTTGTTTTTTTTACTCTTTTCCAAATCATTTTGCCCCCAGAGCATAGCACAAAAAAATGTCATTTACCTTTAGCTGGTATAGTGATGGGCACCATTGTAGAGCAGGCCTCTCCTCGTGTCCCCCAAGGCGCTGTAGAGCGGGCCTCTCCTCGTGTTCCCCAAGGCAGTGTAGAATGGGCCTTGTGTCCCCCAAGGCGGTGTAGAGCGGTCCTCATTTCCCCCAAGGTGGTGTAGAGTGGGCCTCGTGTCCCCCAAGGCGGTGTAGAGCGGGCCTCGTGTCCCCCAAGGCGGTGTAGAGCGGGCCTCGTGTCCCCCAAGGCGGTGGAGAGGGAGCCTGTTGTCCCCCAAGGTGGTGGAGAGCGGGCCTCATGTCCCCCAAGGTGGTGGAGAGTGGGCCACGTGTCCCCCAAGGCGGTGGAGAGCAGGCCTGGTGTCCCCAAAGGCGGTGGAGAGCGGGCCTCTTGTCCCCAAAGGCGGTGTAGAGCAGGCCTCGTTTCCCCCAAGGTGGTGTAGAGCGGGCCTCGTGTCCCCCACAGCGGTGGAGAGTGGGCCTCAAGTCCCACGCGGTGGTGAAGAGGGTGTCTCCTCTCAGCGTAGGAGAGCGGACCTCTCCTGCACGTGTCCCCTCAGCGGCGCTGCCACTGTAATGGCAATGCCGTGGAAACCGGAAGTTGTAAACCGGAACTCGGCTTCACAATGAGGCTTGGAGCACATGTGCAGTCGCTCCATGCTTCTTCATCTGTGCTCGCCAATCGCAGGCACTCGCCACAGAGGAATTTCTCCTCGCATTTTGGGATAGTACACCTTCATCTTCTACTATAGAAAATTCTGATAAGGCTAGTGAGGAAGAATTACAACATTCTGAGTCCTTTGCATGCACCAGAACAGTACTTGACCCCAAAAATGTCTGCCTTTACAGTGAAAGTTACCTGACTATGGGTTTTTCATGGACAGGTGATCCACATTGTCCAATTCCATTGCGCCTTATCTGTGGCAAACAGCTTACAAATTCAGCAATGACTCCAGCAAAACTGAAAAGACACTTTATTACAACCCACAGCCATTTGGTATCTAAAGGTGCTGATTATTTCAAAGGGCTATTGGAATTTCAAAGCAAGCAAAGTACAGCTTTTGTTAAAAAAAGTCTCCATTAGTAAAAAGGCTCAGGAAGCAAGCTATTTGGTGGCAGAAATTAATGCCCAGAAAAGGAAAAGTCACACAGTTGGTGAGAATATAATAATGCCAGGTTGTAAAATTATTGTAAATCACATGCTAGGAGCAGCTGCATTAAAAGAAATTGAACAGGTTCCACTCTCAGACAGTACAATAAGTCGGCCTATTGATGATATGTCATATGTTGTGAAAGAGGTCTTGTGTGATATCCTGAACAAAAACTGCTTTGCTATCCAGGTTGATGAGTCCACTGATATCACCAATTCATGCCATCTTGTGGCATTTGTATGTTTTGAAAGCAGTGGTGAAATTCAAGAAAACTTTTTCTGCTGCAAGGAGCTGCCTCAAACAACCAAGGGTCAAGATATATTTCATGTTTTGTCTGCCTATCTGGAATCACAAGGCCTGTCTTGGAATGGTTGTGTTGGAATCTGTACTAATGGTGCCCCATCAACAGTTGGGTCCATGAAAGGCTTTCCCTCACTTGCAAAAAAAGAAAACCCTAATGTTGTCACAACACACTGCTTTATTCATAGAGAAGTGCTCATGTCCAAAACTCCTGGTGCAGAACTGAAAAGTGTTCTGGATGATGCAACAAAAATGGTTAACTTTATCAAACAAAGACCAGTCATTCAAGAATGTTTCAAAAACTTTGTGAAAGCATGAAGAAGGACCATGCAACTCTCTTGCTACATGCAGAAATCAGGTGGCTTAGCAGAAGACGAGTTCTCCACAGAGTGTTTGAGCTAAAAGAAGAATTAAAAGAGTAGTTTCAAGAAATTAATAGGTCAGATTTTGCTGAATGCTTTGAAGATGAAGAATGGCTGCTGAAACTGAAATTGGATCTTTGGAAAAGCCATGTTGTTAAATCTGGAGATGTTTCTTATGTTGCTTGGCCTTGGAAGTGAGGAAGGATACCAGCAAGTTTCAAGTCTAGTTGAAAGCCACTTGGATGTACTGCAGAGAAAAATTGAATATTATTCTTCTTCTCTTTCAACACAAATGTATGATTGGGTGATGAGCCCTTTCTCTGAGTCTTCTGTTCAGTCAGAGAACTTGAGTCTACGTTTGTGATCTGCAGTCTGACCGTACCCTCAGGATGAGGTTTGATGATGTATCCTTGGACAAATTCTGGATTTCAGTTAAAGAAGAGTATCCTGCCATTTACAGAAAGGCTTTAAATGTTTTGCTACAGTTTTCTATTTCCTTCATGTGTGAGCAAGCTTTTTCCTGTTTAACAAGCATCAAGAGAAAGGAACTAAATCATTTAATTTCAGTTGAAGATGAAATTCGTGTGTGCTTATCTCAAGTTCAACCCAGAATTGAGCATCTGTGCAGAAAAAGAAAGCCCAAGTTTCACATTAAGGAGGTAAGTTTTTTTTATATGTGATCTATTATTTGATATGGTTTCTTAATTGCTGTTATATGTACAGCTCGCTGATCCGATCCAATTTTCTGTGCTCTGTAGATGTGACTTTTTTTTCCAGGGGTTACCCGAGATCTCAGTCCTGTTACCAAGGGTTTCCCGAAGGCAAAAAGGTTGAGAAACACTGCACTACATAGTTGTGATAATATGTACAGTTTTTTTAAAACATGTCAAAGATGCAAAATTGTGTTTTGGCATTAAATTTGTTTTAGCCTCTATCATGAAGCAGTTAAGATAAACTTTTATAATGTAGGATTTCAGACTTTTTTCAGGATTTTTCTATCTAATAAATCATTTTGTGTGTGTAAGGAGGGTAAGAGTGGTAAACTTCATTATGTTTCCTGATTATTTTTTGCATGTTTTACATAGCTCTTCACATTCTAGAATTTAGTGATTGCAATAGCAATTGCCTCTATTTCCTAAACATAAAGGTAAAAGAAAATTGCCCCTGCTTCTGATATTCACCTGTCAGGACACCTTTACGAATGATGAGAAGGAAAGGGTACAATGGAACTCCATTTTGACAAGAAAAAAAACAACCAGTTGATCTATATACATTGCATGACTTATTTTAAACATATTGCTACATATTGATACCTTTCTGTGTTCTGAAGATCTACATGTCTCTCTTTATTTTTAACTAGAAGGATCAGTCTTCATGATAACCACCTGAACAAATCACAGTATTCTAATAAAAATGCTGCAACGTCCGCATTCCTTTATAAGGGGTCAGGCCTTAACCTCCCTAGTGGTCTGAATATGTCTATATTTCTGTGCTCAAAGCGGTAAATTTTTTGCATGGAAATATGTATCTTTTTTATTGTAGGCCTGTAATTTTTAGGAATAACTCACTCATGTCCGAACAAGAGTCTAGTAAACATCCCGGGTATGATAAAATTTGAAACACGAAATCATAAATTATAATTTAATAAATAATCATAAAAAATAATAATATAATATTAATAAATTCAATTCAATAATATAATCAAACCAAAAACACTGAAATTTGAAATATAGTGCCAAATTCGCACATCACTGAGCAAAGTCACAAAATCGTTTTCAGTGTCTGATGACGAATTTCCCCACTAATCATTATCACTCAATTCTGCAAGTAGTTCTAATTTACTATCGATGTTCTCTAGCTGGTCTAAAACCGATTTTGACCTAAAGGGACGCTTTTTGGACGCTATGGACGTTTCTCAGTTTCCAGGCTGAAAGAACAATAAATATGCAGGCAGGGCACAGGACAAAGCACTAGGGACAAAATGTATGTGAAATGGTTTGATACATCAATGTTATACTATGTGATTTTAGTGTATTTAGTGAATGTCACTTTTTTGTCATTTTCAAATTTCCCGCCAGCTCCGTCCCCCGTAAGTCCCAACGTTGCAGGGGACGGAACCCAGAAGACAGATGACGGCATCCGCCGGAGAACATTGCCGGGGACACTGTAGGAGGGACATCGCGGGAGTGCAGGACAAGGTAAAAGAAGAACAGATCCAGGAGCAGCTCCGCATGGTAAGCCCGAGTGTAGCTCGGGGTTACCGCTTTTGGTACTGAAACTTTACCTCGAGCTACACTCAGGAATACCGCCAGGGAGGTTACAGCCAAAGTCCAGGTCTCCTGTCACATTAAATAGTTTGTTTGGACCAATATGGCCCAAACAAACTTTTTCTATTACTAAGTTATTCAGTGACTGTGAGTACTTTTTCAAACAATAGTAGTATCAGCTACATACAGTAGAGTATGCAGTGCAGTGTTCTGCGACAACACAAGCGAGTCTTTATCTGTTGCCAGAACTAAATAGAGTGGGGCTGAATGCTTCCCAGCCAATCACAGCAAATCTTGTATTTTTATCAATATTGTGGCGTCATCTGCCTGCCTCTTCACTTCCACTAATCAGCAGAAGCATTGTATTCAGTGATAGAAAAATATGAGGCTTCCATTGAATGGCTGAAAAGCACTCAGCCGAACTCAAAAAGGATTCTCTGCATAAGGTAGAGTTCAACAAATCTGCAACATTAAGCTGGGCAGGTATGTCACAAGAATGTGGGTTCTCTAGTGGAAATGACTGCTCAGGTAGCACACTGGGACTGATCCAAGGTGATATATTCATAAATATAGTGGAGAATATTACCCAGATTGCTATGCGGGATTGATCTAATAGGGTGCTGCTTTCTAGCATAAGACAGAAAGTTGCCCATAATACTGCTTGAACACAGAGCTCCATACTGTTTGTAGCTGATGCTACTACATTATAGTACAGTGATCATAGCTGCTTAATAATGTGATTATGGAAAAAGTTTACTTTGGCTAGCTTGGCTCAAATGTAAAGCCACAGGGGTTTAAAAAGGACTCTTTAGTCCAATACATATAGAGAAAAACACAACACAATAAGTGAATCAACTGGTAGTAACACATATGATGGGCAACAGCATACCACAGTGTATGGCTATTGTGTAAATACATCACATTACTGAAAAAGGTTATGAAACCGTCTATGAACACACTGTGTCATGCACCTATGGTAGTGAGCCCTTATAGATCACCAACTCTGTGTTCCCGAGAGCACGGAGTCTAAGCCCCAGCCTGCTTCTTCACCAGGGCCCCTGATGGTGGGGATGGACCTGCAGCAAGCTAGAACAAGGTGGTGGCCACCAGGTACACCCAGCTGAGGATGCAGAGACCACTTGCATGAGCAGAGTACAACAGCAGAAGACAACAGGAACTCCAGTAGACAAGCAAAGATCAGGACAGGTGGCAAACAAGCACAGACGGTCGATGAAGCCAGGATCGATACACGGGTAGTCAGACACAGGATACACAAGTAGCAAACGAACAGGAGCTCATAGAACTGTAAAGTTGTTCAGGCAATGTGGGCTAGACTTAGCAAGTCTTAATTAGGCAAGCAAACTAGGTGGTTTGCCAGGAAGTGATGGAAGGAAAGGAAATAAAACCTGCAGAATAAACCCCATGGGTGAGCATAGCCAAACCACACATGTGAAATATATCAGAGTAGGAAAAGCACTGCAGCAAGGAGGTAAGAATACACAAGCAAAAAACTGCAGGCTAACTTGTGATACACTGATTACAGATGTGACACAGATGGTCTGTAGTCCTTCAACACCTTTCACAATGAGCTTAATCAGGAAATGCACTACATAACATGGAAAATCAGCATTTAAATACATACAGTATATGCACTTCACAATCATCCATTATCCATGAAATCGGTACCACACTCAGGTATTGCACCCACTCAAAGGGTCCTATAAAACATCAAAGAATCCAAACCAGAAGTGGGGAAGGAAGCAGGGAAAAAAATCAGCTCTAGAGATGTAAAAAATAAATAAATATATATATATATATATATATATATATATATATTACAGCAGGGCTTGAAAAAGCCGCTCGCCCGCTCATTAAATGCGAGGAGAAATTCCTCTGTGGCGAGCGGCTGCGAGCGGCGAGCACAGATGAAGAAGCATGGAGCGACTGCACATGCGCTCCAAGCCTCATTGTGAAGCCGAATTCCGGTTTACAACTTCCGGTTTCCACAGCAGCGCCGCTGAGGGAACACGTGCAGAAGTGGTCCGCTCTCCTATGCTGAGAGGAGACACCTTCTCCACTGCCGCAGGGGACTCGAGGCCCGCTCTCCACGACCATGGGGGACACGGGGCCCGCTCTCCACTGCTGTGGGTGACACGAGGCCCGCTCTACACCTCCTTGGGGGACACGAGGCCTGCTCTACACCTCCTTGGGGGACACGAGGCCTGCTCTACACCGCCTTGGGGGACATGAGGCCCACTCTACACCGCCATCGGGGACACGAGGTCCACTCTCAACTACTTTGGGGGACACGAGGCCTGCTCTACACCGCCTTGGGGAACACAAGGAGAGGCCCACTCTACAGCGCCTTGGGGCACACGTGAAGGAGAGAACCACCAACAGTGCACATCACTACACCCGCCAGCTTAAGGTAAATGACATTTATTTTTTTGTGCTGAGCTCTGGGGGCAAAATGATTTGGAAAAAAGTTTAAAAAAAACACCAATAACGGTAAAAAAAAACTACCACATAATTTTAGTACTGCTCTCTGAGACCTAAATATTTCAAAAAGTAAAAAAAAAAAAAAAGAAACAGCACACCTATGCACAATCAGCTACCAATTTAATTTAAAATAAAAATAAAATTGGTAGCTGACTATGCATAGCAAACATATCCTCATATGTTAGTGGTGAAAATTACCAGTGCCCTCCCAGTTTTAACTGTCACTGTGGTATCTTATATGCACTCTGTTTATTTTCCTAGGATCGCCATTGGTCCTTCACAATTGTAATGCATGGACAGGCCCACAAAGCAAGCAGCTGTGCTCCGCCCTGCTCCTGAAAGGCAGCCCAGCCAGCGGACACACCCATCCACTAGAGGAGCCTTCAATCAGGCCAGCCTTTAATCTGAGTTGCCTTTAATCTGAAGTGGCGTTAACCTGAACTGCCATTGAGCTGAACTGCCGTTGAGCTGAATTGCCTTGTATAATCTGAACTGCCAATGAGCTGAACTGCCGTTAAGCTGAACTGCCTTGTTTAAAATGAACTGCCTTGTTTAATCTGAACTGCCTTTGATCTGAAATGCCGTTGAGCTGAATTGCCTTGTTTAATCTGAACTGCCGTTGAGCTGAACTGCCGTTAAACTGAACTGCCTTGTTTAAGATGAACTGCCTTGTTTAATCTGAACTGCAGTTAATCTTAACTGCCTTTGATCTGAACTGCCTTTGATCTGAACTGCCGTTGAGCTGAACTGCCTTGTTTAATCTGAACTGCCGTTGAGCTGAACTGCCTTGTTTAATCTGAACTGCCGTTGAGCTGAACTGCCTTGTTTAATCTGAACTGCCGTTAATCTGAACTGCCATTGAGCTGAACTGCCTTGTTTATTCTGAACTGCCGTTGAGCTGAACTGCCTTGTTTAATCCGGACTGCCGTTAATCTGAACTGCCTTTGATCTGAACTGCTGTTGAGCTGAACTGCCTTGTTTAATCTGAACTGCTGTTAAACTGAACTGCTGTTAAAATGAACTGCCTTGTTTAATCTGAACTGCCGTTAATCTGAACTGCCTTTGTTCTGAACTGCTTTGTTTGAGCTGAACTGCCATTGACCTGAACTGCCGTTGAGCTGAACTGCCTTGTTTAATCTAAACTGCCGTTGATCTGAACTGCCTTTGATCTGAACTGCCTTTGAACTGAACTGCCTTTGAACTGAACTGCCTTTGATCTGAACTGCCGTGGAGCTGAACTGCCTTGTTTAATCTGAACTGCCCTTGAGCTGAACTGCCGTTAAGCTAAACTGCCTTGTTTAATCTGAACTGCCGTTAAGCTGAACTGCCTTTGATCTGAACTGCCGTTGAGCTGAACTGCCTTGTTTAATCTGAACTGCCCTTGAGCTGAACTACCGTTAAGCTGAACTGCCTTCTTTAATCTGAACTGCCTTGTTTAATCTGAACTGCCGTTGATCTGAACTGCCTTGTTTAATCTGAACTGCCGTTGAGCTGAACTGCCTTGTTTAATCCGAACTGCCCTAGAGCTGAACTGCCGTTAAGCTGAACTGCCTTCTTTAATCTGAACTGCCTTCTTTAATCTGAACCGCCTTGTTTAATCTGAACTGCCGTTGATCTGAACTGCCGTTGATCTGAACTGCCGTTGATCTGAACTGCAGTTGATCTGAACTGCCGTTGATCTGAACTGCCGTTGAGCTAAACTGCCTTGTTTAATCTGAACTGCCTTGTTTAATCTGAACTGCCTTGTTTAAACTGAACTGCTATTGAGCTGAACTGCCTTGTTTAATCTGAACTGCCTTGTTTAATCTGAACTGCCTTGTTTAATCTGAACTGCCGTTGAGCTGAACTGCCTTGTTTAATCCGAACTGCCCTTGAGCTGAACTGCCGTTAAGCTGAACTGCCTTCTTTAATCTGAACTGCCCTCTTTAATCTGAACCGCCTTGTTTAATCTGAAATGCCGTTGATCTGAAATGCCGTTGATCTGAACTGCAGTTGATCTGAACTGCCTTTGATATGAACTGCCTTTGATCTGAACTGCCGTTGAGCTGAACTGGCTTGTTTAATCTGAACTGCCTTGTTTAATCTGAACTGCCTTGTTTAAACTGAACTGCCATTGAGCTGAACTGCCTTGTTTAATCTGAACTGCCTTGTTTAATCTGAACTGCCTTGTTTAAACTGAACTGCCGTTGAGCTGAACTGCCTTGTTTAATCTGAACTGCCGTTAATCTGAACTGCCTTTGATCTCAACTGCCTTTGTTCTGAACTGCCTTGTTTGATCTGAACTGCCCTTGAGCTGAACTGCCTTGTTTAATCTGAACTGCCATTAATCTGAACTGCCTTTGATCTGAACTGCCTTTGATCTGAACTGCCTTTGATCTGAACTGCCGTTGAGCTGAACTGCCGTTGAGCTGAACTGCCTTGTTTAATCTGAACTGCCGTTGAGCTGAACTGCCTTGTTTAATCTGAACTGCCGTTGAGCTGAACTGCCTTGTTTAATCCGAACTGCCGTTAATCTGAACTGCCTTTGATCTGAACTGCCATTAAGCTAAAATGCCTTGTTTAATCTGAACTGCCCTTGAGCTGAACTGCCCTTAAGCTAAACTGCCTTGTTTAATCTGAACTGCCCTTGAGATGAACTGCCGTAGAGCTGAACTGCCGTTGAGCTGAACTGCCTTGTTTAATCTGAACTGCCCTTGAGCTGAACTGCCGTTGATCTGAACTGCAGTTGATCTGAACTGCCTTTGATCTGAACTGCCGTTGAGCTGAACTGCCTTTGATATGAACTGCCTTTGATCTGAACTGCCGTTGAGCTGAACTGGCTTGTTTAATCTGAACTGCCTTGTTTAATCTGAACTGCCTTGTTTAAACTGAACTGCCATTGAGCTGAACTGCCTTGTTTAATCTGAACTGCCTTGTTTAATCTGAACTGCCTTGTTTAAACTGAACTGCCGTTGAGCTGAACTGCCTTGTTTAATCTGAACTGCCGTTAATCTGAACTGCCTTTGATCTCAACTGCCTTTGTTCTGAACTGCCTTGTTTGATCTGAACTGCCCTTGAGCTGAACTGCCTTGTTTAATCTGAACTGCCATTAATCTGAACTGCCTTTGATCTGAACTGCCTTTGATCTGAACTGCCTTTGATCTGAACTGCCTTTGATCTGAACTGCCGTTGAGCTGAACTGCCGTTGAGCTGAACTGCCTTGTTTAATCTGAACTGCCGTTGAGCTGAACTGCCTTGTTTAATCTGAACTGCCGTTGAGCTGAACTGCCTTGTTTAATCCGAACTGCCGTTAATCTGAACTGCCTTTGATCTGAACTGCCATTAAGCTAAAATGCCTTGTTTAATCTGAACTGCCCTTGAGCTGAACTGCCCTTAAGCTAAACTGCCTTGTTTAATCTGAACTGCCCTTGAGATGAACTGCCGTAGAGCTGAACTGCCGTTGAGCTGAACTGCCTTGTTTAATCTGAACTGCCCTTGAGCTGAACTGCCGTTGATCTGAACTGCAGTTGATCTGAACTGCCTTTGATCTGAACTGCCGTTGAGCTGAACTGCCTTGGTTAATCTGAACTGCCATTGAGTTGAACTGCCATTGAGCTGAACTGCCTTGTTTAATCTGAACTGCCGTTAATCTGAACTGCCTTTGATCTGAACTGCCTTTGATCTGAACTGCCTTTGTTCTGAACTGCCTTGTTTAATCTGAACTTCCGTTGATCTGAACTGCTGTTGAGCTGAACTGCCTTGTTTAATCTGAACTGCCGTTGATCTGAACTGCCGTTGATCTGAACTGCCTTTGATCTGAACTGCCGTTGAGCTGAACTGCCTTGTTTAATCTGATCTGCCGTTGAGCTGATCTGCCGTTGAACTTACCTGCCTTGTTTAATCTGAACTGCCTTTAATCTGAACTGCCTTTAATCTGAACTGCCTTTGATATGAACTGCCGTTGAGCTGAACTGCCGTTGAGCTGAACTGCCGTTGAGCTGAACTGCCTTGTTTAATCTGAACTGCCGTTGAGCTGAACTGCCTTTTTTAATCTGAACTGCCGTTGAGCTGAACTGCCTTGTTTAATCTAAACTGCTGTTAATCTGAACTGCCATTTAGCTTAACTGCCTTGTTTATTCTGAACTGCCGTTGAGCTGAACTGCCTTGTTTAATCTGAACTGCCGTTAATCTGAACTGCCGTTGATTTGAACTGCCTTTGATCTGAACTGCCGTTGAGCTGAACTGCCTTGTTTAATCTGAACTGCCGTTGAGCTGAACTGCCTTGTTTAATCTGAACTGCCGTTAATCTGAACTGCCGTTGAGCTGAACTGCCTTGTTTAATCTGAACTGCTGTTGAGCTGAATTGCCTTGTTTAATCCGAACTGCCGTTAATTTTAACTGCCTTTGCTCTGAACTGCCGTTGAACTGAACTGCCTTGTTTAATCTGAACTGCTGTTAAAATGAACTGCCTTGTTTAATCTGAACTGCCGTTAATCTGAACTGCCTTTGATCTGAACTGCCTTTGATCTGAACTGCCTTGTTTAATCTATACTGCCGTTGAGCTGAACTGCCGTTGATCTGAACTGCCTTTGATCTGAACTGCCTTTGAACTGAACTGCCTTTGAACTGAACTGCCACTGAGCTTAACTGCCTTGATTAATCTGAACTGCCCTTGAGCTGAACTGTCGGTAAACTAAACTGCCTTGTTTAATCTGAATTGCCGTTGAGCTGAACTGCCTTTGATCTGAACTGCCGTTGAGCTGAACTGCCTTGTTTAATCTGAACTGCCCTTGAGCTGAACTGCCGTTAAACTGAACTGCCTTCTTTAATCTGAACTGCCTTGTTTAATCTGAACTGCCTTTGATGTGAACTGCCTTTGATATGAACTGCCGTTGAGCTGAACTGTCTTGTTTAATCTGAACTGCCGTTGAGCTGAACTGCCGTTAAACTGAACTGCCTTGTTTAATCTGAACTGCCTTGTTTAAGCTGAACTGCCGTTGATCTGAACTGCCATTGATCTGAACTGCCTTTGATCTGAACTGCCTTGTTTAATCTTAACTGCCTTGTTTAATCTGAACTGCCTTTGATGTGAACTGCCTTTGATATGAACTGCCGTTGAGCTGAACTGCCTTGTTTAATCTGAACTGCCCTTGAGCTGAACTGCCGTTAAACTGAACTGCCTTCTTTAATCTGAACTGCCTTGTTTAATCTGAACTGCCTTTGATGTGAACTGCCTTTGATATGAACTGCCATTGAGCTGAACTGTCTTGTTTAATCTGAACTGCCGTTGAGCTGAACTGCCGTTAAACTGAACTGCCTTGTTTAATCTGAACTGCCTTGTTTAAGCTGAACTGCCGTTGATCTGAACTGCCATTGATCTGAACTGCCTTTGATCTGAACTGCCTTGTTTAATCTTAACTGCCTTGTTTAATCTGAACTACCTTTGATCTGAACTGCCTTGTTTAATCTGAACTGCCTTTGACCTGAACTGCCTTGTTTAATCTGAACTGCCATTATTCTGAACTGCCTTTAATCTGAACTGCCGCTGAGCTGAACTGCCTTGTTTAAGCTGAACCGCCGTTGAGCTGAACTGCTGTTAAGCTGAACTGCCGTTAATCTGACCTGCCACTCAGATGACCTGCCGTTAATTTGCCTTCAAGCAGACCAGCCTTTCAAGCAGGCCATCAATCAGACCAGCCAGCAGACCAGACTTTAATCAGGCCATCAATCTGACCAGCCAGCAGACCAGAATTTAATCAGGCCATCAATCAGAACAGCCATCCATCAAGCCAGCCATCCATCAATCAAGCCAGCCAGCAGACCAGCGTTTAATAGGCTCAGCCAGCAGAAAGGACTATAGGCAGCCAAGACCGGCCTTGACAGTGCAGCTAGCATGATCACATGTCATGGAAGATCTTCCTCAGCCTCAGTCATCTGTGGCAGCCCAGACATAATACAAAAAGTGGTCCTAATTTTCAGTATTCAACCCATATCTCATGCCTGTGAGTTTTTCATAATTTTTTTTTTTGGTCTCCTTGTTTACACTGCAACATGAAACAAAGCAAATTATCACTTTTTTTACAGCAAAATATTATCCTACTATTGTGGAGTCCCACTCAAACCCTATCGAAAAAGAGAATGAATCAATATCTAATTCAGTTGCTAGTTGTAGTTTGCCACAAACTTCCACTGCCGTAATAACTCAAAAGACAAATGATGATGATGCTGGAAGACCATGAAAAAACACAGTTTTAGTACACATTGGTTGGATCAGTTTTCATGGCTTGCTTATTCCAAGGAAAATGATACAGTTACATCTAAAGTTTGCAGTCAGTTACCCCAAATTTCAGATGAAAAATGGGCAAATGGCGTAAAAGCTCCATTTAAAAGGGAAACTTTTGTATGGCATGACAAATGTAATAAACACAAAGAGAATATTGATAAGGCAAAGGCTAGAGACAATCCTGAAGAAAGACCTTTAGCTACAGTTGTGTCCAAAATTATTCAACCCCCACTGAAATTGAGTGTTTTGGCCAGTTTGACATTGCTTTTGATCATTCAGTCATCTTGCTTACATTTACATTAAAGAGGCACTTGTAGGTCAGACAAATATAACATAACAGTTATAATGAAATAACCACAAATGTCTTTTCTGTGCTCACAGCATTATCAGTTTTATTCAACCCCCAAGTGACATTCAATCTTAGTACTTAGTACAGCATCCTTTTACAGTTATAACAGCTTTTAAACGTGAAGCATAGCTTGACACAAGTGTCTTGCAGCGATCTACGGGTATCTTCGCCCATTCTTCATGGGCAAAGGCCTCCAGTTCAGTCACATTCTTAGGCTTGCGCACTGCAACTGCTTTCTTTAAGTCCCACCAGAGGTTCTCAATCGGATTTAAGTCTGGTGACTGCGATGGCCACTCCAAAATGTTCCAGCCTTTCCTCTGCAACCATGCTCTAGTGGACTTGGAGGTATGCTTGGGATCATTGTCCTGTTGAAAGGTCCAACGTCTCCCAAGCCTCAGGTGTGTGACGGACTGCATCACGTTTCCATCCAATATCTCCTGGTACTGAAGAGAATTCATGGTACCTTGCACACGCTGAAGCTTCCCTGTACCTGCAGAAGCAAAACAGCCCCAAAGCATGATTGACCCTCCACCATGCTTCACAGTAGGCAAGGTGTTCTTTTCATCATAGGCCTTGTTCTTCCTCCTCCAAACATAGCGTTGATCCATGGGCCCAAACAGTTCTAATTTTGTTTCATCAGTCCACAGAACACTATCCCACAACTTTTGTGGTTTGTCCACATGGCTTTTGGCATACTGCAGTCGACTCTTCTTATTCTTTGGAGACAGCAAGGGGGTACGCCTGGGAGTTCTGGCACGGAGGCCTTCATTACGCAGTGTGCGTCTTATTGTCTGGGCTGAAACTTCTGTACCCACATCTGACAAATCTTTTCTCAGTTCCTCAGCAGTCACACGGGGACTTCTCTCCACTCTACGCTTCAGGTAGCGCACAGCAGTCGAAGTCAGCATCTTCTTTCTGCCACGACCAGGTAGCGTTTCAACAGTGCCCTTTGCCTTGAATTTGCGAATGATGCTTCCTAAGGTGTCTCTTGGTATGTTTAACATCTTTGCAATCTTCTTATAGCCATTGCCCTTCCTGTGAAGAGAAATCACCTCTTCTCTTGTCTTCCTGGACCATTCTCTTGCCTTCACCATGTTTGTAACCACACCAGTAAATGTCTAGAAGGAGCTGAGTATCACAGTCATTTTAAAGCTGCCTAATTGGTGCTTATTATGCTTGATTGCTGCTCGGTGACATCCACAGGTGTTTTCAATACCTGATGGAAAGCACCTGTATGAACCTCTGTTCTTCAGAGTGGTAGTCTTTAAGGGGTTGAATAATTGTGGCAATGAAGAAACCACATAAGAACCATTTACTACTGTATTACATAAACAATTGATGTCATTTTAGTTGCATTTGGGTAGTTACAACGTCCTTGTAGGATTTGATTCTGAATACAATTCCAAATGTACACTATAGTCCCTAAACCCCTTTACAGCATTGGGGGTTGAATAATTTTGGACACAACTGTATGTGTATCAGAAAAATGGACGCAGCAATGTTTCAGCACATGACACACATGTTTTAACTTTGCTTATAACGTAGCTAAATGTGAAAAGCCATTTCTAGATTTCCCCGATTTATTAACATTAAGTGCCAAACTAGATGTGCCAGTTCTGCAGAAATATGGAAGTAATGTTCAATGCAAACAATTCATTCATTTCATTGCAAGAATAATAAGAGAAAGTCTTGTGGCAAACATTAAAAAGTCACCTTTTGTTGGCATCATGATTGATGGATCTACAGCTCGAACCTACACTGAACATGCAAACATTTATGTCCGTTATGTTTTAGAAGGAGACGTCAAAGAAGATTTTTTGGGTACATTTGCACTCGAAAATGCTACTGCCGAAGGTTATTTCAAAGGATTGACTGCCTTTATGGATAATTTGCATCTTAATTACAGAGGCTCTTCATGGGTTGCAGGCTTGGGAACGGATGGAGCTGCAAGCATGCTTGGCCACAAGTCAGGTTTAGCAGTCCAGATGAAAGAAGTCTGCCCACAGATGATCAGCATACATTGTGTGTCTCATCGCTTGCAGCTTGCAATCTTGGATGTGTGCAAGGAAATGCCATACCTACAAACATTCGATGAGGTGGTGCGGCGTGTTTTCAAATATTATCATTGCTCAGCAAAACACCTTATGCAACTTAAAGATCTCGCAAACATTTTAAGTGAGGAAATCTTGAAAATGAAAGATGTACATACAGTGCGCTGGTTATGCAGCAACGTTGAGGCCTTGCGTGCTTTTCTGCAAAACTGGAAGACAGTAGTGAGCCATTTTGAGCAGATATCAACTGAAGGATCATCTGAATCTGCTAAAGTTAAAGGTATCCTGCAAGATCTGAAACAGCTGAAGTTTGTGAAACTTTTGCATTTCCTATTCGATTTTTATAGCAAGCTGAAACCTTTGTCAGAGAGTCTTCAGAACAAGGAACTTATGATTAGAGATGAGCGAAGTATTCAAAAATTCGATTTGGCTGATTCGGCGAATTCGAGGAATAAATTCGATTCGATGCGAATATATTCGCTGCGAATTTAACTTATAAAAAGGGTGTTTCTAGGCTTCAGACAGCCTTTATATTAGTGCAGAACACTGTACCCTTAATTTAAATGCCCTTGGAGTCTGCTGGGGAAGAGAAATAATACTGTCAGTCAGTATGACATGCAGATGAGTGCCGTCGATCTTAGAATCACCGCACACTTCACTCATTTGGGCAGTCACGGGGCCAAAACCAGAGTGTGGAGCCACAGTGTGGCGGTGGAGGCAGCAGCAATGGGAGGCCATACAGCACCCTATGACAAAATGGAACCCACCAGCAGTGTGAGGAGACCTGAAAGTGGCACATGGCAGAGTGTGGCGATGGAGACAGCAGCAATGGGAGGCCGTACAGGGACCCATGAGACACTCTGGACCTGGCAGCAGCATGAGGAGGCGGTACAGGGGCCCATGACAGATTACGGGCCTGGCAGCAGCATGAGGAGTCGGTACGGGGGCCCATGGCAGATTACGGGCCTGGCAGCAGCAATGGGAGGCCCGTAATCTGCCAGCACCCTATGACAAAATGGAACCCACCAGCAGTGTGAGGAGACCTGAAAGTGGCACATGGCAGAGTGTGGCGATGGAGACAGCAGCAAGGGGAGGCCGTACAGGGACCCATGAGAGACTCTGGACCTGGCAGCAGCATGAGGAAGCGGTACAGAGGCCCATGACAGATTACGGGCCTGGCAGCAGCATGAGGAGTCGGTACGGGGGCCCATGGCAGATTACGGGCCTGGCAGCAGCAATGGGAGGCCCGTAATCTGCCAGCACCCTATGACAAAATGGAACCCACCAGCAGTGTGAGGAGACCTGAAAGTGGCACATGGCAGAGTGTGGCGATGGAGACAGCAGCAAGGGGAGGCCGTACAGGGACCCATGAGAGACTCTGGACCTGGCAGCAGCATGAGGAAGCGGTACGGGGGCCCATGGCAGATTACGGGCCTGGCAGCAGCAATGGGAGGCCCGTAATCTGCCAGCACCCTATGACAAAATGGAACCCACCAGCAGTGTGAGGAGACCTGAAAGTGGCACATGGCAGAGTGTGGCGATGGAGACAGCAGCAATGGGAGGCCGTACAGGGACCCATGAGACACTCTGGACCTGGCAGCAGCATGAGGAGGTGGTACGGGGGCCCATGGCAGATTACGGGCCTGGCAGCAGCAATGGGAGGCCCGTAATCTGCCAGCACCCTATGACAAAATGGAACCCACCAGCAGTGTGAGGAGACCTGAAAGTGGCACATGGCAGAGTGTGGCGATGGAGACAGCAGCAATGGGAGGCCGTACAGGGACCCATGAGACACTCTGGACATGGCAGCAGCATGAGGAGGCGGTACGGGGGCCCATGGCAGATTACGGGCCTGGCAGCAGCAATGGGAGGCCCGTAATCTGCCAGCACCCTATGACAAAATGGAACCCACCAGCAGTGTGAGGAGACCTGAAAGTGGCACATGGCAGAGTGTGGCGATGGAGACAGCAGCAATGGGAGGCCATACAGGGACCCATGAGACACTCTGGACCTGGCAGCAGCATGAGGAGGCGGTACGGGGGCCCATGGCAGATTACGGGCCTGGCAGCAGCAATGGGTGGCCCGTAATCTGCCAGCACCCTATGACAAAATGGAACCCACCAGCAGTGTGAGGAGACCTGAAAGTGGCACATGGCAGAGTGTGGCGATGGAGACAGCAGCAATGGGAGGCCGTACAGGGACCCATGAGAGACTCTGGACCTGGCAGCAGCATGAGGAGGCGGTACAGGGGCCCATGACAGATTACGGGCCTGGCAGCAGCATGAGGAGTCGGTACGGGGGCCCATGGCAGATTACAGGCCTGGCAGCAGCAATGGGAGGCCCGTAATCTGCCAGCACCCTATGACAAAATGGAACCCACCAGCAGTGTGAGGAGACCTGAAAGTGGCACATGGCAGAGTGTGGCGATGGAGACAGCAGCAATGGGAGGCCGTACAGGGACCCATGAGAGACTCTGGACCTGGCAGCAGCATGAGGAGGCGGTACAGGGGCCCATGACAGATTACGGGCCTGGCAGCAGCATGAGGAGTCGGTACGGGGGCCCATGGCAGATTACGGGCCTGGCAGCAGCAATGGGAGGCCCGTAATCTGCCAGCACCCTATGACAAAATGGAACCCACCAGCAGTGTGAGGAGACCTGAAAGTGGCACATGGCAGAGTGTGGCGATGGAGACAGCAGCAATGGGAGGCCGTACAGGGACCCATGAGACACTCTGAACCTGGCAGCAGCATGAGGAGTCGGTACGGGGGCCCATGGCAGATTACGGGCCTGGCAGCAGCAATGGGAGGCCCGTAATCTGCCAGCACCCTATGACAAAATGGAACCCACCAGCAGTGTGAGGAGACCTGAAAGTGGCACATGGCAGAGTGTGGCGATGGAGACAGCAGCAATGGGGGGCCGTACAGGGACCCATGACAGATTACGGGCCTGGCAGCAGCATGAGGAGTCGGTACAGGGGCCCATGGCAGATTACGGGCCTGGCAGCAGCAATGGGAGGCCCGTAATCTGCCAGCACCCTATGACAAAATGGAACCCACCAGCAGTGTGAGGAGACCTGAAAGTGGCACATGGCAGAGTGTGGCGATGGAGACAGCAGCAATGGGAGGCCGTACAGAGACCCATGAGACACTCTGGACCTGGCAGCAGCATGAGGAGTCGGTACGGGGGCCCATGGCAGATTACGGGCCTGGCAGCAGCATGAGGAGTCGGTACGGGGGCCCATGGCAGATTACGGGCCTGGCAGCAGCAATGGGAGGCCCGTAATCTGCCAGCACCCTATGACAAAATGGAACCCACCAGCAGTGTGAGGAGACCTGAAAGTGGCACATGGCAGAGTGTGGCGATGGAGACAGCAGCAATGGGAGGCCGTACAGGGACCCATGAGAGACTCTGGACCTGGCAGCAGCATGAGGAGGCGGTACAGGGGCCCATGACAGATTACGGGCCTGGCAGCAGCATGAGGAGTCGGTACGGGGGCCCATGGCAGATTACGGGCCTGGCGGCAGCAATGGGAGGCCCGTAATCTGCCAGCACCCTATGACAAAATGGAACCCACCAGCAGTGTGAGGAGACCTGAAAGTGGCACATGGCAGAGAGTGGCGATGGAGACAGCAGCAATGGGAGGCCGTACAGGGACCCATGAGAGACTCTGGACCTGGCAGCAGCATGAGGAGGCGGTACAGGGGCCCATGACAGATTACGGGCCTGGCAGCAGCATGAGGAGTCGGTACGGGGGCCCATGGCAGATTACGGGCCTGGCAGCAGCAATGGGAGGCCCGTAATCTGCCAGCACCCTATGACAAAATGGAACCCACCAGCAGTGTGAGGAGACCTGAAAGTGGCACATGGCAGAGTGTGGCAATGGAGACAGCAGCAATGGGAGGCCGTACAGGGACCCATGAGACACTCTGGACCTGGCAGCAGCATGAGGAGGCGGTACGGGGGCCCATGGCAGATTACGGGCCTGGCAGCAGCAATGGGAGGCCTGTAATCTGCCAGCACCCTATGACAAAATGGAAACCAACAGCAGTGTGAGGAGACCTGAAAGTGGCACATGGCAGAGTGTGGCGATGGAGACAGCAGCAATGGGAGGCCGTACAGGGACCCATGACAGATTACGGGCCTGGCAGCAGCATGAGGAGGCGGTACGGGGGCACATGGCAGATTACGGGCCTGGCAGCAGCAATGGGAGGCCCGTAATCTGCCAGCACCCTATGACAAAATGGAACACACCAGCAGTGTGAGGAGACCTGAAAGTGGCACATGGCAGAGTGTGGCGATGGAGACAGCAGCAATGGGAGGCCGTACAGGGACCCATGAGACACTCTGGACCTGGCAGCAGCATGAGGAGTCGGTACGGGGGCCCATGGCAGATTACGGGCCTGGCAGCAGCAATGGGAGGCCCGTAATCTGCCAGCACCCTATGACAAAATGGAACACACCAGCAGTGTGAGGAGACCTGAAAGTGGCACATGGCAGAGTGTGGCGATGGAGACAGCAGCAATGGGAGGCCGTACAGGGACCCATGACAGATTACGGGCCTGGCAGCAGCATGAGGAGGCGGTACGGGTGCCCATGGCAGATTACGGGCCTGGCAGCAGCAATGGGAGGCCCGTAATCTGCCAGCACCCTATGACAAAATGGAAACCAACAGCAGTGTGAGGAGACCTGAAAGTGGCACATGGCAGAGTGTGGCGAAGGAGACAGCAGCAATGGGAGGCCGTACAGGGACCCATGACAGATTACGGGCCTGGCAGCAGCATGAGGAGGCGGTACGGGGGCCCATGGCAGATTACGGGCCTGGCAGCAGCAATGGGAGGCCCGTAATCTGCCAGCACCCTATGACAAAATGGAACCCACCAGCAGTGTGAGGAGACCTGAAAGTGGCACATGGCAGAGTGTGGCGATGGAGACAGCAGCAATGGGAGGCCGTACAGGGACCCATGAGACACTCTGGACCTGGCAGCAGCATGAGGAGTCGGTACGGGGGCCCATGGCAGATTACGGGCCTGGCAGCAGCAATGGGAGGCCCGTAATCTGCCAGCACCCTATGACAAAATGAAACCCACCAGCAGTGTGAGGAGACCTGAAAGTGGGACATGGCAGAGTGTGGCGATGGAGACAGCAGGCAATGGGAGGCCGTACAGGGACCCATGACAGATTACGGGCCTGGCAGCAGCATGAGGAGGCGGTACAGGGGCCCATGACAGATTACGGGCCTGGCAGCAGCAATGGGAGGCCCGTAATCTGCCAGCACCCTATGACAAAATGGAACCCACCAGCAGTGTGAGGAGACCTGAAAGTGGCACATGGCAGAGTGTGGCGATGGAGACATGGGCCCCCGGGCCACGCTTGACTTTCTGGCCACATAGTCGACATACGGCTACGTTTACTTCCTCGGGCGGCTTGACGAAAAATTGCCACACCGCCGAGTAGGAAACTTTGCCCCCGCTACTCCTCACTGGCTGACTGCTACTTCCTCCGTGCACACCGGCACCACTACTGGCCGTGGTGGTAGGCTGCAGTGGAGCTGGTGCTCTACTCCGTGGCCGTTTGCCTCCACTGACACTGCTGCGACCCTGCTGCCTCCTGGGCAACCCACCGACTGTTTTGCTCGCTGCCAAGCTGGCACCCTCTTCTCCTGATGATGCGGAAACAATAGCCTGATGACGACGAGGCTGCCAAGTGCGATCAGCCTCATCATCATCAATTAGGGTCTCCGCCTCACTACTAGCCCCCTCGGCTGCGTGTGGGTCAGGAGACAGACCTGTCTCTAGACCGGCTACCGAGCCACTCTCCTCGCCACTACTTCTTCGCCTGGCTGCTGAAGAGGCGGATGTCTCCCCCCGTTCCTGACCGCCCTCTGTTAGCTCTTCCTCACTGTACAGTGGGGCTGAGCCCACAGCATGCGATACTTCGCTTGGTGAGGGAACACCAAAGGACAGGGGCAGGTAGAGGACACGTGATTTCAGTGGGCTTGCTCCCGGGCCATGCCAACTAACGGTTGTGTCTGACGTACCCACCGACCGTTGGCTGTAGGTGTCAGAGGTGACCTGGGAAGAGGAAGACGACCGAGCCAACCAATCTATGACGGCAGGGTTGTCGGTGGAGACACGACCGCTGGATGACACCGGGAGCACTGGCCTCTGGCTGCGACTAGTGCTGCCTCGACCCCTTCCTCTGCTGCCACGTCTGCTCGCTCCTGAAACATTGCCTCCTCTGCCACTCCTCTGCGTGTTGTCTGACATACTCTTTAATTCAACGATTCTGTGTCCCTGAGTAACGATTCTGTGTCCCTGAGTAACAATTCTGTGTCTGTCCCTCAGTAACAATTCTGTGTCCCTCAGTAACAATTCTGTGTCCCTCAGTAACAATTCTGTGTCTGTCCCTGAGTAACAATTCTGTGTCCCTCAGTAACAATTCTGTGTCTGTCCCTGAGTAACAATTCTGTGTCCCTGAGTAACAGTTCTGTGTCCCTGAGTAACAATTCTGTGTCCCTCAGTAACAGTTCTGTGTCCCTGAGTAACAATTCTGTGTCCCTGAGTAACAATTCTGTGTCCCTCAGTAAAAATTCTGTGTCTGTCCCTGAGTAACAATTCTGTGTCCCTGAGTAACAATTCTGTGTCCCTCAGTAACAATTCTGTGTCCCTGAGTAACAATTCTGTGTCCCTCAGTAACAATTCTGTGTCTGTCCCTGAGTAACAATTCTGTGTCCCTGAGTAACAGTTCTGTGTCCCTGAGTAACAATTCTGTGTCCCTCAGTAACAGTTCTGTGTCCCTGAGTAACAATTCTGTGTCCCTGAGTAACAATTCTGTGTCCCTCAGTAAAAATTCTGTGTCTGTCCCTGAGTAACAATTCTGTGTCCCTGAGTAACAATTCTGTGTCCCTCAGTAACAATTCTGTGTCCCTCAGTAACAATTCTGTGTCCCTCAGTAACAATTCTGTGTCTGTCCCTGAGTAACAATTCTGTGTCCCTGAGTAATAGTTCTGTGTCCCTGAGTAACAATTCTGTGTCCCTGAGTAACAGTTGTGTCCCTGAGTAACAATTCTGTGTCCCTGAGTAACAATTCTGTGTCCCTGAGTAACAATTCTGTGTCCCTCAGTAACAATTCTGTGTCCCTCAGTAACATTTCTGTGTCTGTCCCCGAGTAACAATTCTGTGTCCCTCAGTAACAATTCTGTGTCCCTCAGTAACAATTCTGTGTCCCTCAGTAACAATTCTGTGTCTGTCCCTGAGTAACAATTCTGTGTCCCTGAGTAACAGTTCTGTGTCCCTGAGTAACAATTCTGTGTCCCTGAGTAACAGTTCTGTGTCCCTGAGTAACAATTCTGTGTCCCTCAATAACAATTCTGTGTCCCTCAGTAACAATTCTGTTTCCCTCAGTAACAATTCTGTGTCTGTCCCTGAGTAACAATTCTGTGTCCCGGAGTAACAGTTCTGTGTCCCTGAGTAACAGTTCTGTGTCCCTGAGTAACAATTCTGTGTCCCTGAGTAACAATTCTGTGTCCCTCAGTAACAATTCTGTGTCCCTCAGTAACAATTCTGTGTCTGTCCCTGAGTAACAATTCTGTGTCCCTCAGTAACAATTCTGTGTCCCTCAGTAACAATTCTGTATCTGTCCCTGAGTAACAATTCTGTGTCCCTGAGTAACAGTTCTGTGTCCCTGAGTAACAATTCTGTTCCCTGAGTAACAGTTCTGTGTCCCTGAGTAACAATTCTGTGTCCCTGAGTAACAATTCTGTGTCCCTCAGTAACAATTCTGTGTCCCTCAGTAACAATTCTGTGTCTGTCCCTGAGTAACAATTCTGTGTCCCTGAGTAACAGTTCTGTGTCCCTGAGTAACAATTCTGTGTCCCTGAGTAACAGTTCTGTGTCCCTGAGTAACAATTCTGTGTCCCTGAGTAACAATTCTGTGTCCCTCAGTAACAATTCTGTGTCCCTCAGTAACAATTCTGTGTCCCTCAGTAACAATTCTGTGTCTGTCCCTGAGTAACAATTCTGTGTCCCTGAGTAACAGTTCTGTGTCCCTGAGTAACAATTCTGTGTCCCTGAGTAACAGTTCTGTGTCCCTGAGTAACAATTCTGTGTCCCTGAGTAACAATTCTGCGTCCCTCAGTAACAATTCTGTGTCCCTCAGTAACAATTCTGTGTCTGTCCCTGAGTAACAATTCTGTGTCCCTGAGTAACAGTTCTGTGTCCCTGAGTAACAATTCTGTGTCCCTGAGTAACAATTCTGTGTCCCTCAGTAACAATTCTGTGTCCCTCAGTAAGAATTCTGTGTCTGTCCCTCAGTAACAATTCTGTGTCCCTCAGTAACAATTCTGTGTCTGTCCCTGAGTAACAATTCTGTGTCCCTGAGTAACAGTTCTGTGTCCCTGAGTAACAATTCTGTGTCCCTGAGTAACAGTTCTGTGTCCCTGAGTAACAATTCTGTGTCCCTGAGCAACAATTCTGTGTCCCTGAGTAACAATTCTGTGTCCCTCAGTAACAATTCTGTGTCCCTCAGTAACAATTCTGTGTCTGTCCCTGAGTAACAATTCTGTGTCCCTCAGTAACAATTCTGTGTCCCTCAGTAACAATTCTGTGTCCCTCAGTAACAATTCTGTGTCTGTCCATGAGTAACAATTCTGTGTCCCTGAGTAACAGTTCTGTGTCTGTCAGGAATGGACTGGCCAGCAATGGTGGGACTCACCTGCCTTTTGATCTGCAGTACCAGGGCTGGCCAGCGGGTGCTCCCAGCAATCAGAGACTCAACCTTTCAGCCAGCTAACACCTGGAACTGATGATACTGGTGTATTTAAGGGATGGCCAGACTTGCAGACTCTGCCTTGGTGTTGTGTTTGTCCTGGGCCCTGTATCTGTCCTGTATCCTGTTTCTGTTCCTTTGCTACCTGTTCTGATCCCTGGCTTGTGACCCTGACCATCCCTCTGCCTGACCCTCTGTACTACGCTGCTTGCTACCTGTTCTGATCCCTGGCTTGTGACCCTGACCATCCCTCTGCCTGACCCTCTGTACTACGCTGCTTGCTACTTGCTGAACCTGGCCTGTGACCCCGACCATTCTCCGCTTGCTCCCCCTGTACCTACCTGCCCTATTGATATTGACCCGGCCTGCCTGACGACGCTTGCTTGTATGTACTGTTATCTGTGGGTGGTTGGTTTGTTTGCACTGTATTATGTTTAGTATTGCACTGCGTTTATGTTTGTATTGTTAGTGTTAATAAATTACATTGTTAATCACATATCTGAAGTCTGCGTTTCCCTGCTTCAGTCACACACCTCTGGTCATACCTGGGAGCCCTGACATTACACCAAGGCCAATCCTGACCAGAAGTGGCTGCACAGGGAAGCCATCTTGGCTTGTTGATGGGAAGCATGGATCTGGATGAGGTTGCGTATTTATACCTGCTAGTGTTTGATGACAGGGAGTATGCTTATCAAACTCTGAAGGAGTATACCCGGGATGAACTGCTAGAATGTATACGGCTCGCTCATGTTCTAGTAGATCAGGGCACAGAGTTCTCTGAGGTGCAGCCTTTGATTGAGGTTTGTGCAGAGTTGGTTTCATCTGGTACCCCCGAATGCAGGGATGAATTTTTGCCACCATTTAGTGCAGACCAGGTAGAGTCCCTGGTGTGGTTATTAGAGGATGATGTGGGTTACTTTCTGGAGCGTTATTCCACATGTTCACCACAGACACTAAGAGATTGTATAAACGCAGTGCAGTCATTGACCAGACAGGCTTTGTGTAAGCTCAGCTTTGTTCAACCCATACTGCAGACATGGACAGACTTGTTGCACCCAGCCTCAGTCAGCTTACAAAAACCCAGTCCTGCTTCTAACTCTACTCCTGTATTCCCACCAGCTCCTCCAGTTACAGCCCAGTATACTTGGCTATCTACCGCTTGTCAGTACCCTGTTCCCACTCACTGCACCTATCCTGCCTTTAACCCTGTAAAAAAGCCCTCTGTAGCAACTGCTCCCTCTCCTGTTCCATCCTCCAGTTCTTCTCTGTCTCCAGCTGCTCCATTCGTTTGCAGATCTGCGTTTACTTGCAGTGCTCCAGTAGTTAAAACCAGAAAAAAGCGAAAATTCTTTCCAACCAATACCATCCTGCCAGTATCCAAACCGGTGAGCCTGCCTTCCGTGGTTCAGCCTGAAGCCTCTACTCAGCCTGAAGCCTCTACTCAGCCTGAAGCCTGTACTCGGCCTGATGCCTGTACGCAGCCTCATGCCTCTCTTCAGCCTGATGCCGGTACGCAGCCTGATGCCTCTCTTCAGCCTGATGCCTGTATGCAGCCTGATGCCTCTCTTCAGCCTGATGCCTCTACTCGGCCTGATGCCTCTACTCGGCCTGATGCCTCTACTTGGCCTGAAGCCTCTACTCGGCCTGATGCCTCTACTCGGCCTGAAGCCTCTACTCGGCCTGAAGCCTCTACTCGGCCTGAAGCCTCTACTCGGCCTGAAGCCTCTACTCGGCCTGATGCCTCTACTCGGCCTGATGCCTCTACTCGGCCTGAAGCCTCTACTCGGCCTGAAGCCTCTACTCAGCCGGACGCCTCTACCCAGCATGATGAACTGATCCAGCCTGACGATCCTATTAGGCCAGTTGACTCGATGCCCGCTGTTGATCCAGATGATCCAGTACCTGATCCGGCGCCCGCCGCCCCGCCTGGGGGCCCGAGACCTGTCGCTCTGCCTGAGGCCCGAGACCTGTCGCACCGCCTGGGGATCCGGCGCCCGCCGCTCCGCCTGAGGGCCCGAGACCTGTTGCTCCACCTGGGGGTCCGGCGCCCGCCGCTCCGCCTGAGGGCCCGAGACCTGTCGCTCCACCTGGGGGTCCGGCGCCCGCCGCTCTGCCTGAGGGCCCGAGACCTGTCGCTCCACCTGGGGGTCCGGCGCCCGCCGCTCCGCCTGAGGGCCCGAGACCTGTCGCTCTGCCTGGGGGCCCGAGACCTGTCGCTCCACCTGGGGGTCCGGCGCCTGCCACTCCGCCTGAGGGCCCGAGACCTGTCGCTCCACCCGGGGGTCCGGCGCCCGCCGCTCCGCCTGAGGGCCCGAGACCTGTAGTTCTGCCTGGGGGTCCGGCGCCCGCCGCTCCGCCTGGGGGCCCGATGCCTGTCGCCCCGCCTGGGGGCCCGATGCCTGTCGCCCCGCCTGGGGGCCCGATGCCTGTCGCTCCACCTGGGGGTCCGGCGCCCGCCGCTCCGCCTGAGGGCACGAGACCTGTCGCTCCACCCGGGGGTCCGGCGCCCGCCGCCCCGCCTGGGGGCCCGATGCCTGTCGCCCCGCCTGGGGGTCCGATGCCTGTCGCCCCGCCTGGGGGCCCGAGGCCTGTCGCTCCATCTGGGGGTCCGGCACCCGCCGCTCCGCCTGAGGGCCCGAGACCTGTAGTTCCGCCTGGGGGCCCGATGCCTGTCGCCCCGCCCGGGGGCCCGATGCCTGTCGCCCCGCCCGGGGGCCCGATGCCTGTCGCCCCGCCCGGGGGCCCGAGGCCTGCCGCCCCGCCCGGGGGCCCGAGGCCTGTCGCCCCGCCCGGGGGCCCGAGGCCTGTCGCCCCGCCCTGGGGCCCGAGGCCTGACGCCCCGCCCGGGGGCCCGGTGCCTGCCGCTCCGCCCGGGGGCCCGATGTGCCTCTGCCCGGAGTCCTGCCCGATGTGCCTCTGCCCGGAGTCCTGCCCGATGTACCTCTGCCCGGAGTCCAGCCCGATGTGCCTCTGCCCGGTGTGCCTCTGCCCGGAGTCCAGCCCGATGTGCCTCTGCCCGGAGTCCAGCCCGATGTGCCTCTGCCCGGAGTCCAGCCCGATGTGCCTCTGCCCGGAGTCCAGCCCGATGTGCCTCTGCCCGGTGTACCGCTGCCCGGAGTCCTGCCCGGTGTGCCAGTCTTTGATATCCCGCCAGTTACCAGACCCGGGCGGTGGAACATTTTTCCCAGCTAGGACTGTTTGGAGCGTCCTGAGGCCGCTCCTTGAGGGGGGGGTACTGTCAGGAATGGACTGGCCAGCAATGGTGGGACTCACCTGCCTTTTGATCTGCAGTACCAGGGCTGGCCAGCGGGTGCTCCCAGCAATCAGAGACTCAACCTTTCAGCCAGCTAACACCTGGAACTGATGATACTGGTGTATTTAAGGGATGGCCAGACTTGCAGACTCTGCCTTGGTGTTGTGTTTGTCCTGGGCCCTGTATCTGTCCTGCATCCTGTTTCTGTTCATTTGCTACCTGTTCTGATCCCTGGCTTGTGACCCTGACCATCCCTCTGCCTGACCCTCTGTACTACGCTGCTTGCTACCTGTTCTGATCCCTGGCTTGTGACCCTGACCATCCCTCTGCCTGACCCTCTGTACTACGCTGCTTGCTACCTGCTGAACCTGGCCTGTGACCCCGACCATTCTCCGCTTGCTCCCCCTGTACCTACCTGCCCAATTGATATTGACCCGGCCTGCCTGACGACGCTTGCTTGTATGTACTGTTATCTGTGGGTGATTGGTTGGGTTTGTTTGCACTGTATTATGTTTAGTATTGCACTGCGTTTATGTTTGTATTGTTAGTGTTAATAAATTACATTGTTAATCACATATCTGAAGTCTGCGTTTCCCTGCTTCAGTCACACACCTCTGGTCATACCTGGGAGCCCTGACAGTGTCCCTGAGTAACAATTCTGTGTCCCTGAGTAACAGTTCTGTGTCCCTGAGTAACAATTCTGTGTCCCTGAGTAACAATTCTGTGTCCCTCATTAACAATTCTGTGTCCCTCAGTAACAATTCTGTGTCTGTCCCTGAGTAACAATTCTGTGTCCCTCAGTAACAATTCTGTGTCCCTCAGTAACAATTCTGTGTCTGTCCCTGAGTAACAATTCTGTGTCCCTGAGTAACAGTTCTGTGTCCCTGAGTAACAATTCTGTGTCCCTGAGTAACAGTTCTGTGTCCCTGAGTAACAATTCTGTGTCCCTGAGTAACAATTCTGTGTCCCTCAGTAACAATTCTGTGTCCCTCAGTAACAATTCTGTGTCTGTCCCTGAGTAACAATTCTGTGTCCCTCAGTAACAATTCTGTGTCCCTCAGTAACAATTCTGTGTCCCTCAGTAACAATTCTGTGTCTGTCCCTGAGTAACAATTCTGTGTCCCTCAGTAACAATTCTGTGTCCCTCAGTAACAATTCTGTGTCTGTCCCTGAGTAACAGTTCTGTGTCCCTGAGTAACAGTTCTGTGTCCCTCAGTAACAATTCTGTGTCCCTCAGTAACAATTCTGTGTCTGTCCCTGAGTAACAATTCTGTGTCCCTGAGTAACAGTTCTGTGTCCCTGAGTAACAATTCTGTGTCCCTGAGTAACAATTCTGTGTCCCTAAGTAACGATTCTGTGTCCCTAAAGTATCTGTGGCCCTAACTCTGTCCCTAATACAGAGAGGTCTGTCTCTCTTGAATGACCGGAGGCAAATGGAGAATTGTAAGATGGCCGCAATTTATAGCTCCACCATTACACAGTGCTGGCTGGCTGGCTGCTGATTGGCTAATGCGATCACATGTCATGAATGAATGCATTATGGGTCAGCGCGCCTTGTCTGCGCGCCTTCCCAGAGATCCCCGCTCCGTCGCCACACATGTCGCCGCCATTTTTGGAAAAATTTCGATTCGTGCATCCGAAGTCTTTGGATTGAATGAGTTTCACAGAATTGCAAAACATGTTTTTGATAATCAGTTTGAAGACAAAATTTGACCTGTTAGAAGCAGAGTGGGCTGACCTAAAACTCTCCATTCAAAATGGACTCTCTTTTATTGAGACTGTGAAAAGATTGAATCAGCAGAAAGAAAGATTCAGCAACATACTCCCTCTGTTCAATTTCTGTGCCGTACTTCCACCAACAACCGCCTCATGCGAACATGGCTTTAGCTACCAAAACAAAATAAAGACAGTCTAACGTTCATCACTGACACTGGAGACTTTGGATGATCTTTTGATGATTGCCATTAATGGACCACCACTAAAAGATTACAATCCAAACACTGCCATTGATAAGTGGTATTTTTCATCAGAAAGGGGACGTCAAGTCTTGGTCCTGCTGTAAAACGAAAATCATAGCAAATATTGATGTGAAACTGGATCCTACTGCTTTTTGGCATCCAAAAAATCATTTTTTGGTGTTTTTTTCTTAATTGAATAGAATGCAATCTTCACACAGCCACTGAAGTGGTATTTTGCATCAGAAAAAGGGTATTACACAAGTCTTGGTCCTGCTGTACAACAAAAACCATAGCAAATCTTGATGTGAAACTGGCTTCCTACTGCTTTTTGTCATCCAAAAAAATGATTTTTTTGGTGTGTTTTTTCTTCATGGAATAGATTGCAATCCACACACAGCCATTGAAGTGGTATTTTGCATCAGAAAAAAGCTCTCTTTTAATAAGATGCTAGAGATAAAAAATGCAAAATGTTTACTATTGGTATTTATTTTATGCAATGTTTTTTGGCCATCAAAGAGGCACTTTTTTCTTTTTTTCTTAATGCACACTTCTCTAAGGTCTCTGCTGGAGATAAAAAATCCAACACGTTTACAGTAACTATTATTCCATGTTTTTTGGCATGTTTTTTCTTATGCTATACTTCTGTAAACTAAACTTACATCTTTTAAAAGAGACTTTAGTTACTAAAATCTCTTTTTAAAGATGCAGGAGATAAACCCAAAAAATGCAAAATGTTCACTACAGGTTTAAAGCTGTAAAAACTGATATTTTGATTGCACCCTATTGCTATTAAGCTATTGCTGTTATGTTTAAATTGACATAATAAAGCTATGTTATAATTGCAGTTTTTTATATTGTGGACTCTTTATTCTAAAGAAAAATGTAATTTCATAAGCTTTAAGGGGGTGTGGTTGGGGGTGGGATGGGGGTGGGGGCGGGGCAGGGCTGGCCCAGGGTTGGGGGCAGACCTGGGCAAGGTTGGGTTGGGCAACTGGTGGAGAGTAAGGTTTGTGCCTGGCTAGTAGGTCTGGACTCGAAATTTTAAACCCTGTTTTACAGTATATGCATATATACAGTATATTGTAAATTCAATTTATCAGCCACACAAGGGCTTTGTCCACAGTTAGAAAAGTGCAGTCTGAGGCCTTTTGGCAGCTTCCAGCACACATGCAGCATTTTAAACAGGTGTCTTTTATCCAAATTCCTTGCTACTCGACCACTGCATTAGGGGCTTCCTGTCTTTAAGCCCTGGTTCACACTGATGCGGTGCAGAGTTTTCAGTACGAATTCCACACCGCATCATCAGAATCTCACTCCGTTCATGCAAACCGCTGCGGGTGTGTATGTTAAGTTAACAACACCCTGAAAGCAGTCCGCAAAACGCGGTGGGATGTGCAGAATCAGATCGCATAGGTGTGAATACCTATGTGATCCGATTCTAGCGCGGAACAAAAAAGGTTCCTGCACTTTTGTGGTACGGGTGCGGTGTGATTAGAGCCATACAAAATGTATGGCTCCAATTGCACCGCACACAAATTGCATGTGATTTGCACAGGAATGCACCGCACATATCTGAACCCAGTGCTGCTTCCTGGAGGTAAGGTTAACCCTTCAGGACCTGAATCACTGTAATCAGAGGATTCCAAATAAGACATTATCAATCTAGAGAGGACAGTGGGTCAGTTCTCTCCTCTGTGATCGGGCTGTCACAGAATGCCTCATTCTACATGGGTGAGTACACCAAATGAACACAAATCATCTCCCTAAAAGGGACAACAAACCAAATATTGGTGAAATACAGTATAGTGCCTGTCCAGGTCCTGTCCTTGGCATCCTATACAATATATATACTGTATATATTATTTCAGTATACTAACATAGCCATTAAGACCATAGTAATTCTCAAAAACTATTTTGTAGCCACTTGCATGAATGGGTGGAGGGAACTAAAGAATGCACCTCATCACCATATAGAAGTCTAGAAAGAAAAAACTGAAGGTAATATAGGCTATAAAAATAATCTGCTAACACATGAATAGGTGCAGACAAAGTGAATAGGGTCATATACTGAAAATATTAAAGCATTTGATGAACCGGTATGGGCTGTTATTACATTATACTAAATTAGTAATATTTTAACCATTTTTATTACCATGTCCTTCAAAATCAGTCCATGTATACTATGGCAAATGAAAACACAAATCAAAATAATAATTGTAAAAAAAGTAAAGGCATTGGTAATAGATACTGGAATACATATCGTTTTGTTCACACTTATGCATGTGTAATATAGTTGACAGGGTTTTTTTATAGCCTATGTTAAATTTTCCCTTTCCAGACTGCAATGTGGTGAACAGGTGCCTTCTTTAGTTCCCTTAGTTTGTGAACATTACTATAGTTTTAAGGTGTTTATAAAGCCTAAACATATTTTACCATCATGCATTCCTTGCATTAAGGTAAAAATTGTTTAGGCACAATAATCACCCCCTCATCCCCCCCCCCACTACACTTACCTGAGCCCTCATTCGCTGTGCACGTCTGCAACTCTTCTCTCCTCTCACTTCCTGATCTAACAGACTTTGCTGGGGCAGCTGGAGCCATTGGCTGTCAATCAAAGCCAGTGACAAGGGAGCGAGGGTCAGGGTCAATTTCTGATGTTTGTGTCTACAGATTAAGACAGTGGGGCTTGGGAGCGAGCACACAGGTGGGCCCCCATAAGAAGTATTTTCCTATGAGGTACTACCAAGACGAGAAGGAGGCAGGAGCATCTGCAGATGAGCCAGGAAGAGGAAGTTCGGTGCCGCTCTGTGCAATTTTATTTCACAGAGCAGGTAAGTATAAACTTGTACGTTATTTAAAAAAGAGATAGATAGATAGATAGATAGATTTTTTTCTCTTTTAACATCTCTACAGGGCTCTTTTTTTCTCAGAGAAAGGGTGCAGGAACTCACCCCCTTCCCCTAGTTCATGCTTGTCTCTGCCCCCGAAACATCCCTAAAACCACCCCCTAGGAACGTCCCCTTTCTCCACCCCTACCCATCTCCTAGCATCAGCCCTTTAGAGAACAAGGAACCAAATAAACTTGGGGGGGGGGGACTATACAAGTAATTTGTATGGAATTTATTAATAAAAAGTCATACAGTAAAATGTACAAAACATTAGAAATATCCAGTGCTTGCCAAAATAAGCTCAGAGGTACTTCCAGTGTGATTTCAACATTCTTGTCATATGTATCTTCTCTGCTTCTCTCCTGGTTTCTCACATTAGAGACATCTCCCATATCCAGCAAAGAGACATCCCCCATATCCAGCAAAAAGACATCTCTGTATCCAGCAAAGTGATACCATTCCAGAAAAAAGACATCCCCTATATCTAGCAATGAGACATCCCCTATATCCAGCAAAGAAACATTCCCCATATCCAGCAAAGAGACAGCCCAATACAGCAAAGAGACATCCCCCATATCTAGCAAAGAAACATCCCCCATATCTAGTAAGGAGACATCCAGCAAAGAGACATCTCCCATATCCAGCAAAGAGACATCCTTTATATCCAGCACAGAGACAGTCCCATTCAGCAAACAGACATCCCCTATTCAGCATAGAGATACCCCCATATCCAGCAGACACATCCCCTATATGCAACAAAGAGACATCCCCTATATCCAGCAAAGAGACATCCCCCATATCCAGGAAAATGACATCCCCATATCCAGAAAAGAGATATCCCTCAAATTTAGCAAAGAGTCAGCCTAATCCAGTAAAGAGACATCCTCATATCAAGCAAAAAGACATCCCCTATATCCAACAAAGAGATATCCCCATTCAGCAAATAGACATCTCCCATATCCAACAAGAAACATCCCCCATACCCTGCAAAAGACATCCCCCATATCCAGTAAAAAGACTTCCCCATATCCAGCAAAGAGACATCCCACATATCCAGCAAAGATAAATTTGCTATATCCAGCAAAGAGACAGCTAAATCCAGAAAAGGGACAGCCCCTCCAGCAGAGAGAAATTCCAATCCAGCAAAGAGATATCCCCATCTGGCAAAGATACATCTCCATATCCAGCAAAAAGACAGCCACATCCAGCAAAGAGACAGCCCCATATCTAGCAGAGAAACAACCCCATTCAGCAAAGATACATCCCTGTCCAGGAAACAGACAGCCCAATCCAGCAAAAAGACAGCCCCCATACCTAGCAAGCAGCCTTCAGGGCCACTCCCCTGGAGTTGGCAAGAGCTGTATAAATATTCGTACTGCTATTTGCATTGCTCCACACATGTTCCAGAGGATTCTACTGCTTTCTGGAAAACAGGAAACAATCAAACCAGCAGCAGCAGAACTAACTAATCACTAGTGTTGGGGTCGATGTTCAAGTGTTCGTCCGTTGAGTGGCCCACAATGCACTGTTCTCTCACAGTGCATTGTGAGAACCTTGATTGACCAAAGTCATGATAACTTTGGCCAATCATGGCTCACAGCTAAGTCCACGCCCCACACTTACACAGTAGCCTTGTATATTGTGATGCTGGAGTTTAGTGGACTTAGTGGTGTGTTAGAAGTGTAGTGTAGTGCAGTGTTGTGAAGAGCAGCGTAGTGGTGTCAGTGAAGTGTTAGTGTATTTTTCAGCACTTCTTCGTCACTGCTGTTACCATTTTTGTTTTGTCTCACTAACGAATGGCTTCTACTGCTGTGTCTCAGCCAATAAGAAGAGAGTGACCAGAGAAAGCCTCTGCTCCCGTGCATTGTGCTGGATCAAGATGGGGCTCAGATAACTATTAGGGGGACTGTGGGGGGAGCAGCACACAGAAGGTTTTTGACCTTTATGCATAGAATGCATGAATGAATAGAATGCATGAAGATAAAAAACCTTCAACCCTTACCTTTAAAGTTCTCGCTTTTAAAAATTTCTTTAATTTCTTCATACAAACCTGAGAGAATAAATCTTTATTTTCAATCACAAATTACAATATGTCATATATCAGAACATTGTTTTCGATGGGAAGGTTTTAGTGGAAATAAATCTCTCTACCCAGAGTCTCATTTTATTCAGTAACAATTGCTGGCAATTATATTACTTTGGTTTTTAATTATTGCAGGCTTCTCAGTGCTTTATTTATCCTGCAAGGGTTGGGAGCAAATCAAAACGTGTACAAATATTCTTACTTCTTAAAGCAAAACTCCAGGTATGTTCTGTATTGCATAGGTATTGCACAGATTGGACCAATGTAAGTATATTCCATACCTGTGGGACTGCTATGGAAGCAGAGAATCCTTGTAGTATTCGCTGCTACTGCTGTAACTGCCGCAGTCTTTGGGTACCCATGCCAAGCATTTGTTCTGTTTCATAGAAACCACTAGGGGTCGCTCACTTGGCATGGCCGCAACTTAGAGAACACCTTGCATTTTTTTCCATGATTGCAAAATATTCTGTGATTTCACAAAATGGAGAAGTGGGACAGTGACATCACAATCTCCACCTCGTCCAATCAGAGAACGCTTGAGGTCAGCATTCCTATGTGATTCAATGAGGCGCAAATTCAAATGAATCAGCTGATATGGCACAAAAAGTAGTGCATGAACTCATTTTAAAAACGTAATGCACCAATCGCATGGCACTGCATTTGTGATCTGCATTTTGGGTATCAATAAGAATATATTGACACCCGCAGCAGATCACACACCCAGTGTATTTTAAACGCAATTCAGTAAATACTCACATAATGTTCTGGTGTGAACAAGCCCTCATAAACGTTTTTTGTCTGAAATTCAGCTTTAGGGATTGCCAATGGGTTTGCCATTAAATAATAAATATGTATGTAGGACTTTTTTTATTCAAAAGTACAATTAGTCTGGTTTTAGAAAAAATAGGCAGACAGCCAATCTAACGTTTACTGCATTTTAAAACTAACATTTCAGATCATATACAGTCCTCTGTCAGAACTGAAATACAATAACTGGTGAAGTCAGCGGCAACTCACAACTTGGCAATGGCTATCCCTCATGGAACTGATGATGTCAGTGGCGATTCAGGACCCAGAAATAACGATCTCTCACAGAACTGGTGAAGTCAGCAATGGCTCAGGACTTGGAAGTGGCAATCTGGCACAGCTGTGACCCCCCATGTCTAACCGTAAACAGGGAGTGTACGGGGCTGCCATCTTGCGTGAGCCATTTCTAATGTGCTTGTATGTATTCTGATATGCAACAGTACATGTGCATATTATAAGTTGAGTTTTTAACTTTGGGCTTTATTTTTAAAATAAATATTCTTATATATACAGAGAGCACTATATATATTCTTCTTTTTTGAGCTTCCTATATACAGTGGGGATCGAAAGTTTGGGCACCCAGCTAAAAATTTGTATTAATGTGCATAAAGAAGCCAAGGAAAGATGGAAAAATCTCCAAAAGGCATCAAATTACAGATTAGACATTCTTATAATATGTCAACAAAAGTTAGATTTTGTTTCCATCATTTACACTTTCAAAATAACTGAAAACAAAAAAATGGCGTCTGCAAAAGTTTGGGCACCCTGCATAGTTAATATCTTGTACTGCCCCCTTTGGCAAGTATCACAGCTTGTAAACGCTTTTTGTAGCCAGCCAAGAGTCTTTCAATTCTTGTTTGAGGTATCTTTGCCCATTCTTCCTTACAAAAGTCTTCCAGTTCTTTGAGATTTCTGGGCTGTCTGTCACGCACTGCTCTTTTAAGGTCTATCCATAGATTTTCAATTATGTTGAGGTCAGGAGATTGTGAAGGCCATGGCAAAACCTTCAGTTTACGCCTCTTGATGTAATCCACCGTGGATTTCGAGGTGTGTTTAGGATCATTATCCATTTGTAGAAGCCATCCTCTCTTTAACTTCAGCTTTTTCACAGATGGCATCAAGTTACCATCCAAAATTTGCTGAAATTTTATTGAATCCATTTTTCCTTCTACTCGTGAGATGTTCCCTGTGCCACTGGCTGCAAAACAAACCCCAAAGCATGATTGATCATACCCCAACAGTTGGACAGAGGTTCTTTTCATTAAATTCTGTGCCCCTTCTTCTCCAAATGTACCTTTGCTCATTCCGGCCAAAAAGTTCAATTTTAACCTCATCGGTCCACAGAACTTGTTTCCAAAATGCATCAGGCTTGTCTATATGTTCATTTGCAAAGTTCAAACGATGATTTTTGTGGTGAGGACGTAGAAGAGGTTCTCTTCTGATGACTCTTCCATGAAGACCATATTTGTACAAGTATCTCTTTATAGTGGAATAGTGTACCACAACTCCAGTGTCTGTCAGATCTTTCTGGAGGGATCGTGCAGTCAAACGTGGGTTTGGAATTGTTTTTCTCACAATCCTGCGAGCTGTTCTGTCTGATATTTTTCTTGGTCTTCCAGATCTTGCTCTAACTTCCACTGTTCCTGATGACTGCCATTTCTTAATTACATTACGAACAGAGGATATTGACATCTGAAAACGCTTTGCTATCTTCTTATAGCCTTCTCCAGCTTTGTGAGCGTCAACTATTTTCAGTTTCAGTTTTCTAGACAACTGCTTAGAAGAACCCATGGTGCTGATTGTTGGGGCAAGGTCAGATGAGTCTGGGCATTTAAAACCTTTGAGATTGACATCACCTGGTCTTCCCAGACGATGATTGAGAACAATCCATGACACTAGCAGGTCTCAGCTTTGCAAAGGGGGCAGTACAAGGTATTAACTCTGCAGGGTGCCCAAACTTTTGCAGACTCCATTTTTTTTTTTCTGTTATTTTGAAAGTGTAAATGATGGAAATAAAATCTAACTTTTGTTGACATATTATAAAAATGTCTAATCTGTAATTTGATGCCTTTTGGAGATTTTTCCATCTTTCCTTGGCTTCTTTATGCACATTAATACAAATTTTTAGCTGGGGTGCCCAAACTTTCGATCCCCACTGTATATAACCACTGAAGCATTCCTGTGGATGGAGATGGACTGAATGGCATCCAGATGCAGCAGAAGGTAACAACACTCCAGGCACATCATATCTTGTTTAAAGGGAAAGTGCATGAGACCTGATTATTGTTGGGTCAAACCTCAGGGTTAGAGTATTGATATGTTGGTGACAGGTTCTGCACAATACAAGTTGAAGTGATCCACAAATATTGTAACAGAAAGAATACAATATTTTGGTACAAGTGGATGAAAATAATAATGGACACACATACAGCATGTATATTTGAAGGACTTTTATTTGATAATTATTGTGGATTTGCATAGTTGATTTGTATAAATCACATATGTGGTATCACATAAGTGCATTTATGGTTTTATTTGTTTTATCCTTCTTGGCACTATTCAATATACACTGCTCAAAAAAATTAAAGGAACACTTTGAAAACACATAAGATCTCAATGGGTAAAAATTTCATGCTGGATATCTATACTGATATGGACTGGGTAATGTGTTAGGAACGTAAGAATGCCCCATCGTTTGATGGAAATGAAAATTAGCAATTTACAGAGGACTGAATCCAAAGACACCCTGAAAATGAAAGTGAAAAAATTATGCAGCAGGCTAGTCCATTTTACTGAAATGTCATTGCAGCAACTCAAAATGGTACTCAGTAGTTTGTATGGCCCCCACGTGCTTGTATGCATGCCTTACAACGTCAGGACATGCCCCTAATGAGACAACAGATGGTGTCCTGGGGTATTTCCTCCCAGATCTGGACCAGGGCATTACTGAGATCCTGGACAGTCTGAGGTACAACTTGGTGGCATCGGATGGACTGAAACATGATATCCCAGAGGTGTTCTATTGGATTTATGTCAGGCAGCGAGAATGGGGGCCATTCAATGGTATCAATTCCTTCATCCTCCAGGAACTGCCTGCATACTCTCGCCGCATGAAGCTGGGCATTGTCGTGCACAAGGAGGAACCCAGGACCCACTGTCCCAGCGTAGCGTCTGACAATGGGTCCAAGGATTTCATCCCGATACCTAATGGCAGTCAGGGTGCCATTGTTTAGCCTGTAGAGGTCTGTGCGTCCCTCCATGGATATACCTTCCCAGACCATCACTGACCCACCACCAAAACAGTCATGCTGAACGATGTTACAAGCAGCATAAGATCCTCCACGACTTCTCCAGACCCTTTCACATATGTCACATGTGCTCAGGGTGAACCTTCTCTCAACTGTGAAAAGCACAGGGTGCCAGTGGCGGACCTGCCAATTCTGGTATTCAATGACAAATGCCAATTGAGCTCTATGGTGCCAGGTAGTGAGCACAGGGCCCACTAGAGGATGTCAGCCCTCAGGACACCCTCATGAAGTCTGTTTCTGATTGATTGGCCAGAGACATTCACACCAGTGGCCTGAAGGTCATTTTGCAGGGCTCTGTCAGCGCTCATCCTGTTCCTCCTTGCACAAAGCTGCAGATACCGGTCCTGCTGATGGGTTAAGGTCCTTCTACGGCCCTGTCCAGATCTCCTAGAGTAACTAGTTGTCTCATGGAATCTCCTCCATGCTCTTGAGACTGTGATGGGAGACACGACAAACCTTCTTGCAATGGCAAATATTGATGTGCCATCTTGGAGTTGTACTGCCTGTGCAACCTCTATAGGGTCCAGGTATCCATGCTACCAGTAGTGACACTGACCCTAGCCAAATGCAAACTTTGTGAAAAACAGTCAGGAAATGTGAGCAGGGAAAAAAATGTCAGTGGCCTCCACCTATAAAAGCATTCCTGTTTTGGGGGTTGTGTAATCTAGTACACCTGTTGTTAATTTCATTAACACCAAAGCAGCTCAAACTGATTAACAACCCCCTCTGCTACTCAACTGACCAGATCAATATCCCAGGAGTTTAATTGAGTTGATGCTATACTCTGATTAAAAAGTGTTCCTTTAATTGTTTTGAGCAGTATATTATTTGCTTATCACATATGGGAACACATAGAGTGTATGCGGCAGTATTTAGGTTTATTAGACATTTGTCTTGAGGCAATTCGTAGGGTTATTCCTTCATTCTTTCATATACATCTATTTTTTGTATTATAATAAGTTTGGTGTCACTGCACTCACATCATAGTGATTGCACTGAGGTTTGTTTTCACTATTTCTAGTATGACACAGCTGTATCTGAATGAATATGTCCCTCAATGGACTAGAAAGAAATAATCGTTTTTATGTGTATTGGCTGCATTTCAGTTGTTTTTCTTTTGCACAATGAAAATATAGTAGTAAACACTGCTATTTATCAGTATTTCTTTACAATGTTTACTTAAATGTATTGACTTTTTTAAATCTTGTAACACCAGGAGTGCTGGCTTGGAGCCCTGCAATAATATGTAGAAATTTCAATTATCCAGTACTTCAGGTGCTACCCTTAACTCCAGATTTTCATATGCCCAGCAGCTGGAAGTATCTTATCCCCCCCGGGTATGTATAACAGAGTGAATCAGAAACCAGCACTCTATTTCTAAGGCTAATATGTATTATAACCACAGTATAATCAAATAGTCCGTGTAAGCATGAAAAACTCAACATACATTATGGACCCCACAACATGTGAATCCTTCTTCAAATCTCATATTTTCCCTTTGTTTTCTATACCTCCTGTATGAATAAACTCTCAGTAGATATTCTGACCCTTATGTATCAATGGGTCAAATCAGACTCGATGCAAATATGTTTCTTGCCTCCAGATGTCTCCCTCCTTCTTGCTTATAATCCCCAGATATGTCTCTGTCCTTATGGCACTCACAGCATCTCATGTAAAAAACATAAATCCACAGTGTAGCATATCATATTAACCCGTGTAATACAAAAAAAGTATGCTTATGTTACTTTTAAATACAGTTCTCTTAAAATAGTCCCAAATGTGCTTGTGCAAATCAACTTCACAACCACCACCGAGCTGCAACCCCTTGCAGATGTATTCTCAGCAGAATCTGTGACCCATGGTTTTCATAGGGTCCAAACAGGCTCAATAGATAGGGATCATACAAACATATGGCTGCGCTGTCCCTTTAAATTATCTATCTTATATCAAAGTGCATACTAAATACACAATTAAGTTAAAGAATATGTAAACCCAATATTTCATTACATATTCCTGATATGTGCCTGCTGTACCATGGACTTGTATGAAAAAGTATCCTGTTCTCTTTGTATTGCTTCTTTTGTGAAAAAATCCCTGGTACTCCTGCCAGTTTCTTTGCTTTCCTGTTAAAAACTGACCACAATAAGCAGGAGAAAACAACGTGGTCAGTTCTCTAGGTGTGCTGGCAACCCAATGATCAAACTGGCACTTACTGACATCACCCCCCTCTCAACCTTTCACTGGGAAGATCACTGCTGCTGCTTCTCCTCCTCCAGGTCTTACACATCTGAGAACAGAGGGTGTGTGATCACTTATTGTTCTGTCTCTCCAATCTAAGCATTGAAAGTGTGATCTCTGTAACTTGCAGTTGTGATGAGATAGCGATAACTCCAATCTTAGTTGAATACCACAGGCAGTGACTCAATCGGATGACACCTAGTAGATCTTGTGAAGTTTATTCCATAAACTGAGAGAATCTTACAACAGTAAACATCTGATAGGTCAAAAGATCATAATGTGATCTGCTTCATGACATGAGGCTAGAAGCTGCAATGTCTTACTGGGAAAAAGGGTGGGCTATCCATACAGCATTAACTAAACCAAAGGAAAGGGAGGAGCAGAGACAGAGAACACTTAAAGGCAAATGACAGTCATATGAAACATGACACTTATAAAAAAGAGGGAAGAGGGTATTTATAATGCTTTTTATATCTATACACAAATGTTTGGCCTTTTAATTCTATTTTAAACTGAATGGGTTGTTTTACAAGGTATCACAGTATGTTAAATGTGTCTACATATAAACTGTGTGAAAAAGTCCACTCAACAGATGCTGCTAGACACAACTCTGTGATGAGTGAACAACAGGTGCCAGCAATCCTTGTAGTGATCCCTGTGCTCCTTCACCCAACTATATGCTTACCAGAAATTTTGACCCCAAACATTAAGAGGGCAACAGCGCTCACTATGGGACAAAGCACAATGGTCACTCGGTCACACTACAGCAAGGTCAGCCAGCTCCTCAACTCCTCAACTCCTCCACCTCTTATTTATAACAGTAGCACCAGATGTCAGATTCTGTAAGCCTGGAATAATAATTCCAGCTATTTTGCTTTGATTGGTAAAATGCCCTTCACCAAACTTTTTGGATTGCAACATACTCTGCAGATTTTACTAATACTTTTTTTTACATTAAATGTTGCTAGTAATTTGTATATACAGTGAAGGAAATAAGTATTTGATCATGTGCTGATTTTGAATGTTTGCCGACTCACAAAGAAGTGATCAGTCTAAAAATCGAATGGCATGTGTATTGTAACACTGAGAGACAGAATAGCAACCAAAAATTCAAAAGAAATGCATGTCTAACAAATTATGCACTGATCTGCATGTTCATGAGGGGAATACGTATTTGACCCCCTTCACAAAACATGACTTAGTACTTGGTGGCAAATCCCTTGTTGGCAATCACAGAGGTCACACGTTTCCTGTAATTGGCCACCAGGTTTGCACACATCTCAGGAGAGATTTTGGCCCACTCCTCTTGGCAGATCCTCTCCAAGTTTTTAAGGTTTGGTGGCTGATGTTTGGCAACTCAAACTTTTAGCTCCCTCCACAGATTTTCAATTGGATTAAGGTCCAGAGACTGGCTGGGTCACTCCAGAATGTGACCTTCTTGAGCTACTCCTTTGTTGCCTTGGTCGTGTGTTTTGGGTCATTGTCATGCTGGAACAACCATCCATGACCCATTTTTAATGCCCTGGCTGAGGGAATAAGGTTCTCACCCATGATTTGATGGTACATTGCCCCATCCATCGTCCGTTTGATGCGGTGCAGTTGTCCTGTTCCCTTAGCAGAAAAACACCCCCAAAGCAGAATGTTTCCACCACCATGTTTCACAGTTGGGCTAGTGTTCTTGGGGTCATAGGCAGCAATCCTCCTCCTCCAAACACAGCGAGTTGAGTTGATGCCAAAGAGCTCGATTTTGGTCTTATATGACCACAACACTTTCAACCAGTCCTCTGCATCATCCAGATGTTCAGTGGCAAACTTCAGACGGGCCTGAACATGTGCTTTCTTGAGCAGAGAGACCTTTCAGGCACTGCAGGATTTCAATCCTTGTCGGAGTAGTGTGTTACCAATAGTTTTCTTGATGACTGTGTTCCCAGCTGCCTGGAGATCATTGACAAGATCCTCACATGTAGTTCTGGGATGATTCCTCACTGTTCTCATGATCATTGACACTCCATGAGGTGAGATCTTGCATAGTGCACCAGACCTAGGGAGACTGACAGTTGTTTTGTGTTTCTTCCATTTGCGAATGATTGAACCAACTGTTGTCACCTTCTCACCCAGCTGCTTGGCAATAGTTTGGTAGCCCGGTCCAGCCTTGTGTAGGTCTACAATCTTGTTCCTGACATCCTTGGACAGCTCTTTGGTCTTTGCCATGGTGGAGAGTTTGGAATCTGATTGTTTGATTGCTCCTGTAGACAGGTGTTTTTTATACAGGTAACAAAATGAGATTAGCAGCACTCCCTTTAAGAGACTGCTTCTAATCTCAGCTTATTACCTGTATGAAAGACACCTGGTAGCCAGAAATCCTGCTGAATGATAGGGGATAAAATACTTTTTTCCCTCATGAACATGCAAATCAGTGCATCATTTGTTAGACATACATTTCTTTTTTTGTTGCTATTCTGTCTCTCAGTGTTACAATATACCTACCATTCTATATTTAGACTGATCATTTCTTTGTGAGTGGGCAAACATTCAAAATCAGCACGGGATCAAATACTTATTTCCTTTACTGTATGTACTTACTGTACTGTCTGCTAGTGTCCATTTTAAGTTTAGGTGTGGTATTCCATATCTCCTGAAGAAGTATTAATAGGCAAAACATGTTGGGATCACTACAGGATCAGAATCTACAGTAAAATTATGCTATGAATACTCCTATCAGAATGTCTGTATATGGAAAATGTGTTTGTTATTTTATGGATATATTGAGTATTTATATTATTGATATGGATGAATAAAAATTATGATTTTTTTAATCTTACATTGTAGTACATTATTGGCACCTTTAAAATCCCATCTCCTTTGGAGCAACCATTGCATACCATTATTAAGCATGTGATCTACCAGAATTCCCAGATCTTTCTCCACCATTGATTCCTCCAGTTGTACTCCCTCTAGTATGTATGATGCATGCATATTCTTAGCCCCCAAGTGCATAACCTTACATTTATCAACATTAATCCTCATTTTCTACATAGTTGCCCAATTAAACAGTGCATTGAGGTCGGCTTGTAAGTTGAAGACATCCTGTAAGGACGTTATTCCACTGCACAGCTTGGTGTCATCTGCAAAGACTGAAATGGTATTTTTAATCCCAGACCCTATACCATTTATAAATATATTAAAAAGTAAGGGTCCCAACACTGAACCTTGGGGTACACCACTAACAACCCTAGACCATTCACAGTACAAATCATTAACCACTACTCTTTGAATACGATCTTTAGCCAGTTTTCTATTCATTTACAAACGGATTTTTCCAAGTCCGTAGACTTTACCTTACACATTAGCCGTGTGTGGGGAACTATGTCAAACACTTGTACAAAATCCAAGTATACCACGTCCACCACCACCCCTCTGTCCGAGGTTTTGCTCACCTCTTCATAAAAAGAAATCAGATTTGTTTGACAACTTCTGTCTTTCATGAATCCATGCTGCCTGCTGCTTAAAATATTTTTAAAAATTAGAAACAATTACTTTGAAATGATAGAGCTCAATTCTTTAAGGACCTGTGGGTGTATGCCATCCGGTCCAGGTGCTTTATTCACCTTTATGCTGTCTAAATATTTTTGGATCATATCAATTATGAGCAATGTGGATCATCTGGAGCTGTTCTTTCTGTTTGCTAAGGTATACCCATCTCTCAGCTTCCATGATCCTTTCAACTCCCACCTGCCACTCTCGGAGAGTGGGGCCAATCACTGTCATTTAAAACACATGGACCTGGAAGATTCTCCTGCTGAGAATGTCTGTTGAATGTCAGATTCACTACTTTATAAATATGCCCTAATATGTTTTTCTCATTCACACTTCATTCATAACTACCAAACTCACTATTTGGTACATTTCCAACTATTTCCAAAATAGAAAAATCTATTTTCCTGCTATAGTTTTGATAAATAATAAACATAAAAAAATACGAACTTGAAGCATTCTAATGCCTACATTGCCTTCTGTGATTGCCGAGCAATGGCCAAATAATGTTTTTAGCTTTTGACTTTCATTTTATTAAAATAAGTATTACTACATCCAAGCATGCTACGAGCTTACTCATAACATGTCATTTATTTTACGATAATAAATTAATGATGAATGATAAACACCAAGTTCTTCCTTTCATTCCAGGGATCCTAAATGGTAACTTTCCTTAGTAGCTAAAGGTTTGTTTTAGATTATATAAAAGGTTCTAAAAGCCACAAAGCTGCTTTATTATTATGCAGTGAGCAGCTAGCCAAACACCTCTCTTTTGTGAGTCAGAATTACTTGATTACATGAGGACTTTCTGACTTTTATGAAATCAAAGCCTGAAGGGTTTAAAAATCTTTTAAAATTATTTAGCCTCCATTTTTGTTTATAATTTAAATTACATTTCTACTCTTTGCTGCACAAGTATACTTAATTGGTCCTACTGGTACTGGTCCTTTTTTGTCTTGTTTATGGTTTATCTATGGGATGTGGTGCCTGGAGTTCTCCTCTTACCCAAGATTCATGTGATGTAAGCCTGGAAAAAGCTCATACCAACTCACAGCCTCAGTATAAGCACCAGTTTACCACAAAATAAAAAAGAGGAACCATAGTGCATTTCCGCAAAACAACCAACATTTATTAAAATCAATTGTACTCACAAAGGGAAGAAAAACAGGTAGCATAAAAACAACTCAGCATACCACCCAATTAAGCATGCATATGTGATGACATCAGTGCCGAAGTTCTGCTCGTACGTACTTCGTCCTCATAGACATCTACAAGGTCAAAATTTCTAGTAAACGAATAGAGCTCTATGTTCGATGAAGGAGCATGGGGATCACTACAAGGGTTTCTGACACCTGTAGTTCACTTATCACAGGACTATGTATAAAAGCATCTGTTATGTGAGTGGGCTATTTCGCACTGTTTATGTGTGGGCACATATATTAGTATGTGATGTCAACACTTGTGTCATATGGATTAGGTTAATTATGTATTTAGTATGCACTTTGATATAAGATATATGATTTAAAGGGCCAGCATACCTATATGTTTGTATGATCTTTTTATACTGGCATTGTAGAGTATACAGAGTCTCTTATTTTTGGGTTTAATTTTTATTTTAAATTTGTCCCACATTGTTCATTATTTCAGTTTTATTCATTCTTATTGGTTTTCATAATTGGTCACTTATCATTTACATTAAGCGTAGGAGTTATTTTTATACATCAATATATAGGGACACAGGCACCACTTGCTCACCTCTTGAGCTCTAAAAGGAAAATTTACATGAAGAAACATAACGAGGCAGTGATGTCAGATGCATAGGAAGAAACCGGAAGTCGGGGGTCCGCCATCTTTGTTTTGGCATTTTATGCTGTGTAATCTTCTGGTCTTTCTGCATTTTTTTTATTAAATAAACAGTGGTTTTAATCCTACTTACACTATGAGCTGTTTTTTTCATACTATTCTCTTGACTAATCTAAGAGACCTTGGGAATGTTTGGCATAAGTTTGGAGCACAAGAAGTGAGCCACCCACATAATGTATATGTGCAGTGGCAAATAGGATGGGCTTTAACATTCATGTGTCCTTTGGGGCCAGAAGTTTCTGCGCTGGGAATGTGCAGTGAGCACAAAGACAGCTCCTAGTCTCTAATGATGATTGATGGGACAGGCTCCTGATCATGTGACCAGTGTGACAGTCAATCCCAGTGGTCACATAATTGAGCAGACCTTACCGCTTCTGGATCTAATAGCCCAGTTAAAGGGACACTGGGGCTGAGGGAAGGGGTTAACACCAGGCATTGTCATCATTGCATACAAGAAAAATCTGCAATGCCTGGGCACACATGAGGAGGGCACCTGTTGACACTTTTTGAGACTGTACTCCCCATTAAGCACTAAGTCTACCACTCCTATGCATAGCCTGCTAATTGCAGGAGTGGATGGCTGCAATAGACCAGGAGGCTTCTGGATTCTCAGTCAAAGTATGGAGTTATGGAAGGTGGACCTGTCAATCAAATGACACAGAGACAGTCAGTAGTTCAGACCAGGAGTCTGAGACTCCTGGGTCTGCCCACTACTTTGAGCGTCAGCTTAATTACATCACTACTTGCTCCAAAGGGAACTGTGGGTAGTTTCAAGACCAGTGGCTGGGAAAGAACAGGAATAGCAGCAACTGGTCTTATGACCAGTATATTAGGGGATAGAGGGCATTTCATGTAGCAAAGACATTTTGTGTTCTCATTGCCTGGGCAGGTATGTATGCAAACAAGATTTTTTTTATAGGTATGAATGCACCTATATAAACATTTAAAGATTTTTTTTTCAGGTTTGCAGCTTTAGGCCAAACTATTTTACGTTTATACCATGTACAAGAAAAATGCATGCCCTTTACTCAAATTACATAACTTTAGAAGACTTTTGCCATGGCAACATTATTACAGCATATCACCCAAACATTTCCTAAGGTATACATGTCTGAGCATGCCTGCCATTAAAATGTTGAACACCAACTCTAGGGAGGTTTGCAGAGTGAAGTTACACCACAACAACTACCGTACCTTAGAAAATGCTGAACTGCTAAATTATAGGTATATATTTAATATTTCAAGAATCATTAGCATACCAGAAAACTGTAAGTCCAAAAGAAGTAAATAAGCTTACAATGGAAATTCTCTTGACATGCCTTAATGCACATTGTGCAAAGTGCATAAAATCACAAAGTTGCAAACAGGACCTTTATGCATTGGAAATACCGTGTGCCTCTATTTTTAACCTATCTGAAATATTCCTACTTATTTAACGCAAACATGTCATGAAACATGAAGGCAGACCTAACAATAATGTCAAACTAGTTCCTTATATTTCCTAGTTGCCTACAGTACTCTCCACTTGTAGGCAGGTGCTAAGCTTAAAGTGGTTTGTTTATTTATACCTACAGGCAAGCCTACATTAAGGTAGGTACAGTAAATAGCACTGTTAGGAGATATTTACTTTAGCAGTGCAGGTGATTTCTCCGGCGCATGTGCACCATGTCCATATCTTTTAGGAATGCTCTTGATAGGAAGATAGATGCAGAATGAAAGAAGATTTCTCATAGGAACTTATATCCATGGCTATAGATGTCTGGAGTGGAAGCAGATCTGTTTTCAGGCTCCAAAGTTTTCTCAATCCTGAGATCTCTCATGACTTTATTAATGAAGCCGTTAGTGATTTTCTCTGATGTTCAGCCAGATTCGTGTTATTCTCTGTTATGGCCAGAAAGGCCTTGTGGCTAAAACCTTGAACAGTGGATGCCTTCTCCAGGTTGAACTGGTGCAAAATTTCTTTGACTAGATCCTGCTCATTTGACAATAAGCTCTGGTCTACGACATCCAAAGTAGGAGGCAAGTCTGGGTTTTGTTCCCACATGATAGAAGACATAGGCGTCCCCACCAGCAGTCAGATAGGAGACAGTTGAGCAGTCGGTTCAGAGATTCTAGCTCTTACAGACTTGTGAAGGACTATAGAAGAGGATGGAAGAACACTCAGGCAACCTTTATGCGTTTGACCAAATCCAAGGGCATCCCATTTCAGGAGCAGCAAAAGTTCTTTTGAGGGTCACCTCATCCACCTGCACAGTGGATATCAGGCTGCACAAATGTGTCCAAGTCTGGGCAGATCATATTCAAGATCCAAGATCCATGGGCCATGTCAATAGCCCAGGAGGGTCATCACGGGCACTTCTCTTCTCCTCCTACTCTTTCTTGCCTTATGCCCACCAGGATTCATCAATTCCAACAAAAGCATTAGGTTCCTTGCAAGTATATCCAGACACTATTGTAGAACAGGGCTATTCAACCAGTACCTGTTCAAGAAATATTTCAAGGCTTCTTTTCTTCAATATTCATAGTCAAGAAAAAACAAGAGACTTAAGGGCAGCCTTGGACCTGAAATAACTGAACAGAAGGATCATGGTTCAAAAGTTTTGAATGGGATCATTGCAATCAGTCATGCAAGCATCCTGTCTCTAGATCTGGCCGACATGTATTTACTCATTCTGGTGCATCCACACTTCCACAAATACCTTCATTTTACAGGGCTGAAATTCCATCTCCAGTTTATTTGCTTGCATTTTGCCCTCCACGTTTCATGGGACATTTTACAAAACTCTGCTGTTAGTTATTGTCATTTTACTCAAGCAAGGATTGCAAGAGATCCACTACCTGGATGACAGCCTACTGAGAGCATGTCATCCTCATACAGTATCCAGTCATCGAGACATTCTGATTCAAACCTTCATGAAGTTTGGGTGGATCATCAGTTTTAGAAAAAAAACAGCTCATTCCCACACAGAGGATGATGTTTCTAAAGGCTGTCCTAGACACTCAGAAAAATGCAATGGCATTTCTGTTAGAGAAAGCAACAGTCCTAATGTCCCATCTGAGGTGGGTAATATCTCTCGCCCGTCTGGCTGCCTCTCAGTGTCTCAGGTTGCTGGAGACATTGTCTGCAACAATCCCTTTGGTGAAGTGGGCATACTAGAGGCTAAGATCCTTTCAGGTAGGTTTTTTGAAGCAATGGAAGAGGCATTTCCTGCAGCAAAGGATCAAGTTGACCCTACACATGAAACAGTCTGTTTGGTGGTGGCTGAAGCCATCGAACTTCTTCAACTGCCATCAGTTTATTTCAGGCCCACCAATACTGATCACATAGTATTTATCTGTGCTTGGGTGCTCACCTCAACAATCTCCTAGGCACAAGGCCAGTAGAGGAGTAAGTGGAGGAGCGAGGTCTCCAAAATACTGGACACCACAGACAGGGGTGCTTACAATGATCAGCTTTAATTTATTTATGTTAAACCTTTATGCCAAAAGGAAAAAAAAGTTTACTGTAACTGCTTATAAAGCACTGGCTATGGTTTGGCACCAGTTTGTTAGTGTATTTAAATCGACTACACGGTGCCAGGGTCATGCTTCATATGGACAACAAGCGTCCTATGTTCATTGCCAAGGAGAGACATGAAGTCATTCACCGCTGTCAGAGATGCTTCCAGTTACAGCCTGGGTTCTTACATTGCAGCACTGCAGAACTTTCTGGCAGATAGGATGAGCTGTAAAGTCTTTGACATTGAGTGGTCATTGAACAAGTTGTTTTTTTTTTAAAGGATTTGCAATCAGCGGTGGGTACCCAGACCTGATGGCAACCCCTACCAACATGAGGTGCAAACACTTCCTGTTGAGCATAAAATTTCCAGCTTTCCAGCAGCAAATACAGTAGCATCCAGCTGTGTATGTGTTCCCACCAGTTCTGTTGGTATTCAGGCTTCTCAGCAGATTATCTAGTCATCCAGGTGTGACAATAGCAATTATTCCCCTGTGGCATTGCAGATGGTATCCTCTATTGCAGCCTCTGGCCCTGGAATCTACTATCCTTCTCCTCCAGATTCCAGATCTCCTTCTACAGGGTCTGTTGTCACATCCAAACCAAGCCAGACTACACCTGTGGTACATGTACTTTGCCCCATCATGAACTGAATAATGTACAAAAATAGTGATAATTCTTTAACAAATTGTCATGTGTCACTTTTATTAATGTATCTCCGGAAGCAGTAATTTAACTGACATATCAAAATTGATGTATTTTTGTTATTCCATTTCATTGCTTGTACAAAGTTCCCCACATTAGAAATATGTTCTATACTGTAGAACTCACTGGTACAGTCCAGGACATGGACTCTAAAAAAAATACCTAAGCATTTCAGTATAAAAGGACCAATGAGTACCTGCTAATGAACCACAAACAATGGGGTTTTTATTATAATTATTTTGTCAGATACAGTACACAAAGTGCCAATCTCACACTGCCATATAGCGCAATAAAAAATGTGAATAAGTAAAATCCTTATAAACTGAACTATCATGTCTGCAGTTAAAGTAGCCACATATTTATTCATAGTATAAGGAAATAGAGGATGCTTTTTCTACAAAGCTATTTCTCACTGTTAGGGACACTTTAATAACATGGAAGAAATGAATGTATGATATATCCTTTTAAGTTCCTACAGTTGTTAATTAAAATGTTTAAAAGCAGGCATCACACAAGCACACATGCACGGCTTATCCAATTAGTTGAAACAGTTACTCAATTTCTTTGAAGCTCTGTGCCTAACATTCTTGATTAATACATTGGTATTCCTTTCCTGGAAGCACAGTAAAACACTTCCTGTTGCCAGCTAGGGAATTTATCAAAATATTCAGTCGCATTGGAAAGGACTCTGGAGATTAAGATCAAACAAATAAAACAATTAACTTGTTTTAACGGTGAAAGTGGAATTTTTCTTTTCATTTACATAATCCTTTTAATTCAACAAATAGCAGAAATGTAATAATTAATCTTCAGTTACAAGATGATAATAAAGATAAAACAAATGTAATAAACTTACATTTGTTAGATGTGGTTACCATACAAGATTATGCAATAATATTTCATTATATTAGAATCATTTAACAGACACTGCGAAGAGTAAAGCGCAGTAACTCATAGCAACTATTCAGCATTCCCTGTACTAAACTCTCAATAGCATAACATGAATTGGCTGCTGCATGCTGGCATTTGTGGTGTAAAAGTCTACATTTTAAATGATAGAAAACAAACCAGCACTAACCCCCTTAAGCTATGTACAGTATATATATGTAGTGCTACCCCCGCAGGAGCCGCTAATAATCTTGGGTCCTCTGCTCTTCCTAGCCCTAGGTAACGCCTCAGACTCACTGACACCACCAGGATACCTTGCTTGAGAACTGCCAACAACCAGTAGCAGATGCAAACATGTCTTGGACCAGTGTCAAGGCACCCTTTAAAATGATGGACAATCTCAAGGCACCCTTTAACATTCTGCACAATCTCAAGGCACCCCATTCTAAAATGTAAAACAACTATTCTAATAGTTTTACATAATACAGCAACATCCACACTCATAGAACACCCAACGTTAGAAGTGATTTATTCTTCCAAAGCAAATATTTCTTTGCAAACTGGTACTGACTAGTATTCCAGTGTTTCTTCCTTAGTTCCTCTCCCTCACTCTGCTAATGTGACCTCACTGCTGATAAAGATGGGCAGGGGAGGAGAAAACAAGGATGCTGTGCAGGCGCCCAACGTCCTCCTTATCAACTGATGATGTAATTGGTTGTTAGGATGCCGGCAGCTGGCAGGTTGTAAAAGTGCGCAATGAAAACCTATGGCTTTGTGTAATTAAATGGCAGGTTTGATCCACCTGCTGGCTTGTATACAATTTTTAGGCAGTTTTTAGGCATACTGCCAAGGCACCCCTGACAAAGTCCGAAGGCACCCCTGGGTGCCTAGGCACCCTGGTTGAGAAAGGCTGACTTGGACAATGACTCTGGATGCACATGTCCCCACTCGGATCAACCTTCTGGTTTTGGCATCCATGGCTCGACACAGTACAGCCTGACACAGCACAGCTCTCTCCCGGTTGGCATGCTTCCCCCAGCTGTCCGGCTCATTCCCAGGCTTTTTCTTTTATATGGTCCATCCTGCTCTCAGGTGCTTTATGGGCCCTGTAGTTGCAGCCCATGAACAGTTGTGGATAGAATCCTCCTGTACAATTACATCTCCCAGACTGCTCCTGGCAACCTGTAACAAGTCACAGTTAAACCAGTCTAGTCTTCTGGTCTTCTCTCCTCTCTCACAAGCTTGGATGAGAACAGTGGGAGCCATTGGCTCCTGCTGCTGTCAGTCAAATTCTGTGAACTGAGAGCGGGGAATGGGTCCAAGCCACGCTGTATGTGGAAATGGACACACACAGCCCGGCTCGAGATCAAGCCCATACATCTTTCCCCCATAGCAAGCATTTTCTATGGGGCAGACACAGAAAATAAGAAGCCCAGAGCACTGGCGGGGGACCCCAGAAGAGGAAGCATGGGGTTGCTCTGTGTAATACAATTGCACAGAGCAAGTACGTATAATATGCTTGTCATTTTATTAAAAAAAAAAACACTTTAATGAAGAGCAGTTTGGGATTTATGCATATTTTGTGATTCACCTATCTATTTTAATATAGCATAAGGGGTATATGATTTAGAGACTGACCACATATAGCACTGTAAATAATGCATGTTTAGTTTGGTTAACCACTTCACTACCGGACACTTTCACCTCCTTCCTGCCTAGGCCAATTTTCAGGTTTCAGTACTGTCACACATTGAATGGCAATTGCGCGATCATGCAACATTTAAATTTTTAGCAATTTGTTCACACAAATAGAGCTTTCTTTTGTGGGTATTTAATCACCACTGGGTTTGTTTTTTGCTAAATAAACAAAAAAAAGTCACTCACCGGCCACTTTATTAGGTACATCTGCTCAATTGCTTGGTAACACAAATTGCTAATCAGCCAATCACTTGGCAGCAACTCAGTGCATTTAGGCATGTAGACATGGTGAAGAAGACTTGCTGAAGTTCAAACTGAACATCAGAATAGGGAAGAAAGGGGATTTAAGTGACTTTGAATGTGGCATGGTTGTTGGTGCCAGATGGGCTGGTCTGAGTATTTCAAAAACTGCTGACCCACTGGGACCTTGTTGATGTCAGAGGTCAGAGGAGAATGGGCAGACTGGTTGCTGCAACATTCAGGGTCAGAATTTGGCGTAAACAATGTGAAAGCATGGATCCTTCCTGCTTTCATATTGTTGCTGGTGGCATAATAGTGTTGAGGACATTTTCTTGGCATCAATAAAATGTACCTAATAAAGTGGCCGGTGAGTGTATATTAGATTAGTGTATAAGATCTTAGATGCCCACCTGTATGCTCGTAGAACAGTCACCAGGACCTCTTGTCCACTGAAGGGATTAGCCCTTAAGTTTGATTTCTCGGCCATCTTGTCTCTCTGAGCCAAAGTTCCTCCATCTTAGAATCAGTATCCATCTTAAGTCAGTATTGTAAAAGAATTGACTTTCTTGTCTTAAACGGTATTTTGTCAGGAGTTAAAAAGTTCCTCTTTTTGTCCAGGTGCAACTTCCCCTTTTTCCCTTAGCTAGCCCAAGACTGAAAGTCTGCGGTGGGCTACGTCCTGTTGCAAGAGTATTAATAACTATAAGCCAGCGGTAAAAGAGGAATTGACTGCTTTCTGTGCTGTTCAAAAGTTCAAAGCTTGACGTATATAATAATAATTAACATATATGCCAACTGATTGGGCATGACTGACGTATGTAATATTCTGATTGGTTAATACATACCTGTCAATTGATTGGTTCTTATATTTCTATGTATTGTTTTAAGTTTCATATATAAGTTTAAACACGGAAGAATAAATTCAGTTCCTTCTGAGATACCACCTTGTGTCTGTGTGCATTTTCCTGTATCTCAAAGGGGACTCCAGGCCTGAGGACAGACATTGATCAAGGCCAGGGGCTGACGGGGGTCAGTGGCTACAGGAAGGAACGAGAAGAGCCAATTCCTTTCAATTGGGGGCTTGTGTCCGGGATGAGATAATCATCCTTTGGTAAGTAAGATTTTTTGTCATTTTTGTCACTTAGTCTGTCTTGCCGGTAAGGCTCTGATTGAAATCTCATGCCCTATGGTAGCACTGGACTCAGCGTCATAAGACGCCAGTGGCCAGGCGCAAAGTGCTGTGGGGAGCACAAGGTCTTTTTGGAAAAAGACTAGAGGCAGTTTTGGGAACTGCAAAGTCTCTTATGAGAAGAGACTGAAAAGAGTTTCTCTGAGAAGAAACCAGGAAAAGTCCGGGGTTGATCAGTTCTGTCCTGCAACTCTTTGCTTTTCTTCCTATCGCATAGAAGTATAAGATAATTTGTTTGTGTGACACAAGTGCCCAGTTGGTAAGTGTATGGGCCAGCGGTTACTGAAGGTATTGTCAATTTCAGTGTGACATGCTCCACCCCTTCAGCTAAACCTTATTGGTTGATGATCTGGGTGAGGTGTCAACGCTGAGTTGGGTGCCTATGTATATGTTTTGTTTAAATTGTGTTGTAAGTTAGAAAAGATTGGCAGAATATTATTAGAAAGTATTGTACACCCAGGTTATAATCTTCACTTTTATCAGTCACTAGAGAAAGACTAGAGAAAGTATCTTAGGTCCAGGCATTTTTATAGGATAAATTGTCATTACAGCCTATAGGACAGATTTGTGATACAGATATATTCAAGTGTAAGATATGGGGAGAAGCCAGAGTAGGAATAAGCCCCCTCTCCCAAATGTTGGTGAAGCGTGTAAAGATTATGTAGCCCGTATCTGTGGGACAGATTATTCTTTAATTCATCCCTGGGTAGATAGATTAGCAGAATGGAGTGAAGTAATGGGCAGTGTGGATCCATTTCCCTATAGTGGTGATAATGATACTTTTCATATGGATATGGTCAGGGGACTCTGTCTGGGAGAAAAACAGGCGTTCCCATGGTATGAGGGAGACCCTATGTGGGACCCAAGATATATGGCAAGGGGTGGACAGAATTGGGTGACGTTTGCTCCGCTTTGGTTTTATAGGAAAAATAAGAGGCAAAAGAAGGCTGAAGTTAGGAATAATGATGCAGCAAGAATACATTCATTAGAGTCAGAAATAGACAGATCCACACACCCTCTCATGTTACTCCCTCCACCGTACGGTTATCCCACCCTTACAGAGGAAATTGTTGATTTCCTAACCAACCATTATGTAGTCCAGAATCCCATTCCCACTGTACCTCCCGCATCACCAGTCTTAACATCTGCACAGACACACCAAATAACTAGTGCAGTTTAAATTTCTGCCACACAGCCTTTTACAGTTCAAACTCCCGAGGATTCTCAGAGTGTAGTTCAAACTCCTGCCACACATGAAGCCGCAGGGAGAATTGTTCTCACTCCAATTACTGAAGAGGAGGATTTATTTGTTGAAGAATCCTCTGGTTCAGGTTCCCTGATATTAAGGGTGAGTGATGATCTGGATGTAACAGACATCCCGAGTTCACCACCTGAAACAGTATGTGGAGAGAATTTGCTGAAAAAGTGGAAAACTCTCTATAAGAACAGGTGGGAAACCCACCAACATTTTTAAAGCACCGCTTTTTCAGTTTTTTTTTTTTTTTTTGCTGCTAGAGCATTTATTCAAAATCATACCCAATTGTCCAGTTGATTTGTTCTCTTGGGAAAGCTTAGTATTAATCTAAAACTCTGGGAAAGGAGGTATTGTAGCTTAATCTGCCGGGATACCAACTGTCCCTGTTATGACAGTGTTTATTGAAATATGATCCCTCACTCTCTGCTGGAACAATATAAAGTTTGAGCAGAAAGTTCTTTGGATGTGGGATTCATTTCCTGCACTCCAATACAAGGCCACATTGTGTTTTATAAATAATGCCCTTTGTTTAAAGTAAAGGAGGAAAGAATAGTGCCCATGGTGGAGCATTTGTTTCAAGGCAAGAATCCTTGGAAAGGGGATTTCACCATACAACAGCCCAATAAATCTAGTCTAGAAGCCAGACGGTTCTTACAGATTTGTGTAGGACCTGAGGGCTATAAATGATCTTGTAACTCTCATTGTCCCAATAGTACCTGATGTACCAATACTCATTTCCTCCATCCCACCTGATGCCGAGTTGTTGTTTTTTTACAGTGATTGATTTGACAAATTTTTTTTTAGCAAATTCCTGTTGTTAAGGAGACATGGCTAATTTTTGCCTTTAATTTTAGAAGTAAAAATTTTATCTGGAGTGAATTTCTCCAGGATTATACTGTAGTCCTCCAGGCCCCAAGCCATGAACTCCTAGCCATGGTTTAGTTGGTTTCAGTGCGGACAGCCAGCCAGGTGGACAGTGTGTATCTTATGAACTGGTTATGTATATGTGATCATAAAGTGTCTAAGAACAGTTATAATGGTGTTAAGAAACTGTTGAATACCTTGGTTTTGTCCTCACAAAAGGTGATAGGAAATTCAGTCACAAGAGAGCTGCGGCTCTTATGGGTCTGCCCCGCCCATTGACCAAGAAAGACATGCTTACCTTTCTTGGTATGATTGGTTGCTGCCGCCAATGGATACCTGACTGTTCCTACTATGACAGTATTTTGAGACAAACCACAGGTTTAGAAATGTCAGATCTTGTGAAATGGTTAATTGAAATGTGTAATGTTTTTGTGTATCTGAAACATGCTATGGTAATAGCCCCTGGTCTTGGTCTGCCCGCATATGATCAAATGTTTTATCTGTATGTTAGGGAAAATTGTAAAACTATGTCAGGAATCCTGGCTTGGGGAGCATGGAGGTACACTCCGCCCTTTTGTTTTGTTTTTTCTCAAAGATGGTTCTGGTACAGGTTCAAGGCATGCCTGTGTGTCTCAGAAGTTTGCTATTATTTGTGATGGTGATTCAAATGGCTATGTCATTTACTCTTGGACATGAGACCACCTTACACACCACCATTTAGTGAATATGAGGTTATATTGTTGTTAAAACCCAAGTTGAGAATAAAATATATTCCTCCCACTTTAGATCCTGCTCCAATTTTAAACGTCACTGTTAGATCAAATATTGCAGTACATTTGCTACTTCTAAAGATATTAAGTGGAATGCAGCTAGTGTGACCAAAAGATCCACTAACTGGACTTTGTGTCACAAGAGGGGAGACCATGTATTCTAGAAGCTAGTGCACCTCTGTTCATCTTACAGTATCATGGGGTAGGTCACAGCTCACAGTATTATGGGATAGGTCACAGGGGATGGCAGGTTACATGTGAACTGCTGGATTTTTTTCATCCCTGGCCCCCCTTTATGGTAAAATCATATGTGTCTAGATGCATTACATACATTGGGAACAATCCTCACAAGGCAAGACATTAACATTTTTTATCCGCCCACAGGTAGATTTTACACACATGCCAAAGGTAGGGAAAGGATAGGAATATTTTTTTTGGGTAATTGTGGATATGTTTAGTCGCTAGGTGGAAATGTCCCTCAGAGTTCAGGTATAGTGAAAAGGATGAATAGAAGTATCAAGGATAAAATTAGGAAAGCTACTGGAAGTACCTATGTAAACTGGAAGAGAGTGCTGCCCGCAGTTTTGACAGAGATAAGGATGATTCCTTCTAAGAAGACAGGTTACCCCCCTTTTTTAGGTTTTAATGGATAGGCTCTTTCCCACTCCCTGGGCCAGACAGCCACTTATGGTAGAAAGAGGGGATTTAGGATTGATTCAGGAAGAATATGTGAGAAAGTTTATTGAAACTTTGGACAAGGTTGAAAGAAATGTTGCTCGCACCTTTTTCTTTTTTTTACAGGAACCAACTCGTTTCCGTGATCGCTGTCACTAGGACCGCTGTTCTGACTGAGGATTCCAAGGCCTGGATCCATGCCAGATGTGTGAAAAGAGTAAACCATACCCCTAAGAAGCAAGACAAAGACACAGATACAGAAGAAGCAGCCAGAGAAGTCCTGAGAGATTGATCTGAACCACATGGAGTGCTTCGTCAGCCCTGGAAACTTCAACCCATCCAGAGAACTTGAATTGAATGAATCTATAGCAAATGACAAACAATTCCAAATCCCTCAACAAGCCAACCCAGGTGAAACCTTGCATCAAAGGTTCTATGGCCTTTGGGTGGCGTTGCTAATTATCAACTCTTCTATTTTTTTGATGGGCATAATACTGAACAGTTTGGCCCTTTATGTGTTCTGTTTTCAGACCAAAGCAAGGACACCCTCTGTTATTTACACCATTAACTTGGTAGTGACAGACCTCTTAGTGGGTCTCTCTCTACCAGCACGAATTGTCATGTATTACCGTAATGTAGAGACCTGTCATATTTGCTATTATGTTCACAGTTTTACGTACTCTGTGAACATGTACTGTAGTATTGTTTTCCTGACCTGCATCTGTGTTGATCGCTACCTGGCCATTGTGCAAGCCAAAGCCTCACGCAGCTGGAGAAATCCCAGTTATGCCAAATGCATCTGTGTTTTGATTTGGATATTTGCTGTGATTGTAACTTTCATCATACTGACCACAACGATTAACCACAAACATTGTTGTTTTTTCCAGCTACTTATGCTGACAGGTTTTGAGTATTTTGTTCCTTTGGTGATTGTTGTTTTCTACACCCTGCGGATCATGTGGACTTTGTCCAAGTCAATACAAATGAACCAAAGCCGAGAGAGATGGGTGAAGGCGGCACAGCTCCTCATAATGGTGCTGGTCATCTTCACAGTCTGTTTCACTCCCATTCATGTTAGTCAAGTGGTTTTCTGTGTCCGCAGTGAGGTGTCTCGGGATGTCATCCTCATTGTGTACCATGTCACAGTAACTTTGAGTAGTTTTAATAGTTGTATGGATCCCATTGTCTATTGTTTTGTTACTAGCCATTTCCAATCCGCTAGGAAAAGTATTTTCAGAGAACAACCGTCACCAATTCCTTTTAACAGTCCCTGCCCGTGCCGCAGGCAGCTCGCCCTGGAGGCTAGGAGAATACAGGAGTAATGATGCAATCAAAAGATAGATTAAGCATTGAGACTGGTTCCCTTTTTCAGGAAGAAGAAACTAATATGTTCTGTCTAATTAGAGTGTACAAAGATAATATCACTGAGAAGGAATGTACTGATTTGGTTAAGAAATTCCCTGTTACCAGATTACATAATTTACTTTTAAGTCTCTAAACCAGTATCAGGAAATTTTGCCTGATTTGAACATAGTAATGTTGTTACAGAATTTGTCTGTATTATATGGGTACAGTTTAGCGGGAATGTAGATTGGGTTAACTACATTGGCTATGGTTAACAAAGGTTTGGTAGAACCATACTGTTTTTGATATGTTATTAGCTGATAAAGGGAAAGTATGTAAAATGTTTAACTCCTGCGGTTGTACTCTTATTCCCCATAACACTGTTTCTGATGGAAGTATTATTAGAGCCCTTCACAACCTCCAAATATTGTTTGAAGAATTAGCTGAAAGCTCAGGAGTAGAAAATCCACTGGTCAGTTTATTTGAAACCTGGTTTGGTATATGGGGAACCCTGATTACCTACTAAGGGCCCCAGGTACCAACCTGTGACTAAGGTGTAAGGTCACGTGTGTGACCTAAGAGGGGGTTTGAAGGGATTAGCCCTTAAGTTTGATGTCTCGGCCATCTTGTCTCTCTGAGCCAAAGTTCCTCCATCTTAGAATCAGTATCCATCTTAAGTCAGTATTGTAAAAGAATTGACTTTCTTGTCTTAAACGGTATTTTGTCAGGAGTTAAAAAGTTCCTCTTTTTGTCCAGGTGCAACTTCCCCTTTTTCCCTTAGCTAGCCCAAGACTGAAAGTCTGCGGTGGGCTACATCCTGTTGCAAGAGTATTAATAACTATAAGCCAGCGGTAAAAGAGGAATTGACTGCTTTCTGTGCTGTTCAAAAGTTCAAAGCTTGACGTATATAATAATAATTAACATATATGCCAACTGATTGGGCATGACTGACGTATGTAATATTCTGATTTGTTAATACATACCTGTCAATTGATTGGTTCTTATATTTCTATGTATTGTTTTAAGTTTCATATATAAGTTTAAACACGGAAGAATAAATTCAGTTCCTTCTGAGATACCACCTTGTGTCTGTGTGCATTTTCCTGTATCTCAAAGGGGACTCCAGCCCTGAGGACAGACATTGATCAAGGCCAGGGGCTGATGGGGGTCAGTGGCTACAGGAAGGAACGAGAAGAGCCAATTCCTTTCATCCACTAAGGTGCCCACTTTACATTCCTTAGCTGTCGTCCAGAAAATGGGTGCAGGTCCCTTTAGGGCTGGTTATCACTCATGTGGCCATTCTGTATGCTCAGATGTAAAATGCCAAGAGAGCAGAAATGGCCTCCAATGATGTTGTATTTAAATAAAGGCAATTTATTTCATAAAACTGCACTCACATTACATATAAAACCACTTGCATATCTTTAAAAAACATAAAAATACCACTGTGAATTTAAATTATATCACCCTGGCAAAAAAAAACTTTTTTTTAGTTTTGACCATAGTGAAGATTAATTAGAACACCTATTATGTTTTTATTGCTTTCTGTGTCCCCATTAGGGAGAATCACCCTCTCTTTTTTCATGTTCACCGTTATCATTGAAAGTGAAAGTAAAAGAAAATCCCAAATTTTGTGCTGTCTCAAAAAATTAAGAGAGGAATTATTCCAATGGGAACACTGGTTCTGGTGACCTGAGGGGCCCCAAGGGATTCCCCTAATTTGTAGGGATTTCCCCTCACTTCCTGTTTTGGCTAAGGGACAAGAAATGAAGAGAAATCTCCCCAATGGGACACAGATGGCAAAAAAATAAACAAAAATCTGACAGGGGTTATAACCCTTCCTTACTCTATCAAAACTTAAAAAAACACTTACAAAAATGGTGAAACTCCAGCTAGTACCTGTAAAAACCAGTCTTACTCTTCCACTGTTTAGGATTTTTTCTTACGGTTGTACAGTTGTGTCCAAAATTATTCAACCCCCACTGAAATTGAGTGTTTTGGCCAGTTTGACATTGCTTTTGATCATTCAGTCATCTTGCTTACATTTACATTAAAGAGGCACTTGTAGGTCAGACAAATATAACATAACAGTTATAATGAAATAACCACAAATGTCTTTTCTGTGCTCACAGCATTATCAGTTTTATTCAACCCCCAAGTGACATTCAATCTTAGTACTTAGTACAGCATCCTTTTACAGTTATAACAGCTTTTAAACGTGAAGCATAGCTTGACACAAGTGTCTTGCAGCGATCTACGGGTATCTTCGCCCATTCTTCATGGGCAAAGGCCTCCAGTTCAGTCACATTCTTAGGCTTGCGCACTGCAACTGCTTTCTTTAAGTCCCACCAGAGGTTCTCAATCGGATTTAAGTCTGGTGACTGCGATGGCCACTCCAAAATGTTCCAGCCTTTCCTCTGCAACCATGCTCTAGTGGACTTGGAGGTATGCTTGGGATCATTGTCCTGTTGAAAGGTCCAACGTCTCCCAAGCCTCAGGTGTGTGACGGACTGCATCACGTTTCCATCCAATATCTCCTGGTACTGAAGAGAATTCATGGTACCTTGCACACGCTGAAGCTTCCCTGTACCTGCAGAAGCAAAACAGCCCCAAAGCATGATTGACCCTCCACCATGCTTCACAGTAGGCAAGGTGTTCTTTTCATCATAGGCCTTGTTCTTCCTCCTCCAAACATAGCGTTGATCCATGGGCCCAAACAGTTCTAATTTTGTTTCATCAGTCCACAGAACACTATCCCACAACTTTTGTGGTTTGTCCACATGGCTTTTGGCATACTGCAGTCGACTCTTCTTATTCTTTGGAGACAGCAAGGGGGTACGCCTGGGAGTTCTGGCACGGAGGCCTTCATTACGCAGTGTGCGTCTTATTGTCTGGGCTGAAACTTCTGTACCCACATCTGACAAATCTTTTCTCAGTTCCTCAGCAGTCACACGGGGACTTCTCTCCACTCTACGCTTCAGGTAGCGCACAGCAGTCGAAGTCAGCATCTTCTTTCTGCCACGACCAGGTAGCGTTTCAACAGTGCCCTTTGCCTTGAATTTGCGAATGATGCTTCCTAAGGTGTCTCTTGGTATGTTTAACATCTTTGCAATCTTCTTATAGCCATTGCCCTTCCTGTGAAGAGAAATCACCTCTTCTCTTGTCTTCCTGGACCATTCTCTTGCCTTCACCATGTTTGTAACCACACCAGTAAATGTCTAGAAGGAGCTGAGTATCACAGTCATTTTAAAGCTGCCTAATTGGTGCTTATTATGCTTGATTGCTGCTCGGTGACATCCACAGGTGTTTTCAATACCTGATGGAAAGCACCTGTATGAACCTCTGTTCTTCAGAGTGGTAGTCTTTAAGGGGTTGAATAATTGTGGCAATGAAGAAACCACATAAGAACCATTTACTACTGTATTACATAAACAATTGATGTCATTTTAGTTGCATTTGGGTAGTTACAACGTCCTTGTAGGATTTGATTCTGAATACAATTCCAAATGTACACTATAGTCCCTAAACCCCTTTACAGCATTGGGGGTTGAATAATTTTGGACACAACTGTATAAGCCTCAGTACAGATCTACTAACCACAACATGATGTAGTTTCTCCTTTTAAATATATTCACACTGATAACATGAGAATTTGTTTCATAATTAATTACCTATTCTGCCTTTTATGTGCTCTGATGAAGAGTACATTTGTGCTTAAGAAACATGTCAGTTTGATAATACAAGTCTATTATTATTATCAGACATTGTGATACAATGTTCTGGATAACATCCCTGTGGGCTCCTTCAGCATTCTTGTGCTTCTGTATACTGGCAGCTTTCCATTTTCAAACATTATGAGTGCTCCTGCCGGTGACCCAATCATCTGAAGACTAGCTGCTAGCAGCCTCTGTTTAACAATTTAATCACAGCTACAAGTTGTTCATCGAAGTCTGGATATTAAGTAACAGCCACTGCAGATGGGAAAGCGTTCTAAGTCTTTGTTTGATTTCTGTGCATTTCATTTGTATTGCTAAACTGAGAGCCTATTCCCAATCCTGTGTTTTTCATTTGAGATGATGTTTTGTTCATGTGTATTGCATGTCTCACCATTGATCCCTATGGAGGATACTCTTTCTAAAAAAGTGTGCCGAAAAAGCAGCAAGGAGGATTTTTTTTTTAAATACAGTATTTTCTAGATTATTTTTGTAACACCCTCTAGGTTTTAGCTAGATAGTTTGTTTTTTTTTTAGATAGAGGCTGAGTAGCAGCCTGGGATGAGTAAGCCTAGTAGTGCGGCAGGAGTTTACCTCAGGACAGTCTAGGAGGCTCTTCCAGAAAATCCAGAGAGCTTTCTTGAAGAGGGGTGTAGGAGGGAAGGGGGCCCAGATCTGCATGTTTGAGGGACCTTATTATTATTATTATACAGGATTTATATAGTGCCAACAGTTTGCTCAGCGCTTTACAATAGAACGGGAGACAATACAGCAACAATACAGTTCAATACAAGAGGGAAAGGAGGGCCCTGCTCCTTGGAGCTTACAATCTAGGAGGGAGGGGCTAGTGGTACAAAAGGTAGTAACTGTGGGGGATGGACTGGTAGGAAGACCTTGGCCAATTCCATGGCAGGAGGCTGGGCATGATGACCAGGGCAACCCAAAAATGTGGCAGAGCCTAGGGGAAGGTGTGAGGTGAAAGATAAATTGAGGAAGACTGGAGTGAGGAGTCTGGGAGGGGGCCCCAGAGAGGAGAACCTACCTACAGGCAGGTGGCTGGAGAAGAGGATCTGCACTGCCTCAATGTCTCCTAGGGAGGACAGCCATGTAGCAGGGAAGGAGCCAGCCCAGCGTAAGGCCTGAAGGCAGCCACCAGCCCACTAAGCTAACAGGAGAGGACATTGTGAGTACTCTTACACCCCCTGGGCCAGGTAAGGTGAAAGGGCAGTCAGGTGCAAGACCCAACTAGCTTCTCATCTGAGACTGTTCTAAATTGACAGTTCTTGGGCCCCCTTGCCCAGGGATACCCTCAGGCAGCTGAGTAAAGAGGAAGAATCATCCATTCAAAGAGAAACTGTTGCTATCTGCATTTTTGTACATATTCGCTATGGAGTTGTCCCTAAGTTCTACAGTTCTACAGTTCCTGGGGCATCCCATATACCCCTAAACCCCATCCAAGTTTAACCCCTTAAGAAAAATCACAAAACCAAGCTCAAGGACTGTTTACTGACTGCAGTGTGCAAAGTGTGGAAAATGTGTGTTGCCTGCTGTGCAGAGCATAGGGGGACCTATTTAAATCCAGCGCCCCTGTGGAGGTACTACATTTTTAAAGAATTAGACCTGAGCATTTAATTTATTCTGTTGTGTGCTTGATGCATTTTACATGCAGTACCATTAAACCCTATAATAGAGGTCTGTGAAGGCCAATCAACATCTGTCTTGACCCAATTCATAATGATTGGATCAATATGACTCAGGCCATGAAATATCTTCAACATTACAGAATATGTCTAGTTGGATGGGACTAATTACTACTAACTATAAAAGAAATGATTCCAGGAAGTCACAAATGTGCAGCAGACAAGATCATTTATCAATGCAACACTCTAGATGTGAACTAAACTAACCCGTGGAATAAATTATAAAACCATTCCATTCATTATTATCAAAATCTTCATTACAACAGCTTTGGTGCACATAGACCTCAGAAAGACCTTATAAACAAGGACATGGTTTTAGCGAGAATCTTAGCACAAAAAATACCTATTTTTACAGCAACCCTTCACAGATAGGGATTGCACAAGCAGAAAGAGGTTTACAATCTGTGGCTGTCAAAGAAAATATTGAGAATATGTTTAAATTGGGACATCTCAAATGAAGATTGTAAAACATATTTTTATTGTTTGCACCTTTAATAAATGTCCATGTCCCATAATCAGTTTTTCTGAAATATGAAATGTTGGGTTTACATGTTAAATCTTAGTGCCCCTATGATCCTACAGGTCCTTTTTTACTGTATGCAGTTAAAGCATGTCTACAAAGAAACATTTATTGACCAATGTTTCTGTAAAAACAATACAATAATTCCACAATGCCACCACAAAACAATAAAAATGATTCTACAGTAAAGAAGCTGCATGAAACATTTTGGTAACTATATTGTTAAGACATTTTTTCCTATCTCCACAAGATGGCGCCAGTGAATTAGTGATTTTTTATGCAGGTAGAAAGCTGCAGACTGAACTAGAAATTTATAGAGAATATGGGAGGAGAGAGTCATCCTTATGAGCCACCCATTTTTTCTAAAGCCCATTTTATTTAAAAGTTAAATCCAGCTTTGTGCCCAACCATATTTAGGGGGTAACATAATACATGGTAACATTCCGTAGCCCCCCACCTGAATAATAGGGTTCTTTTCCCTACAGCATCATTTTTTTCATTCTATACAGTTGTATGTGGCTGCACCTGCACAGCCACATCATCCATTTAGAGGTCCATTCACATGGAGGACTATATATCCTATCTGCTACCACTGCAGAGGGACTCGTAGATCTCAATTACTGTGACATGACCGCACTAGTAGTCTATTGATTACTTCTTCTAGCCCTGTAACAGTATGTCCATAATGTCCACGGTCTCAGTGCTTCACAGGCTCCATTGCAAAAAAATTAACAATTGCACGTTTTTCTTTTTTTGTTTTTAACCGCAATGTATAAACAAAGCTCAAAAACATGGATTGGATTACCAGTCAGCAAAGATGTGTGAAATTTCTGAGTTTCCTGCCAGTTCCTCTGCTTTTCTAATAAAAAGTGACCACACTAGGCATGGCAGTACAGCACGGTCAGTTTTCTAGCTGTGTTGACAACTCAGCCTACTCTCCTCCAATGATCAGGCTTGTGCTGACACGCTCCCACACCCCCCCCTTCCTTTCCTACCGCACAGCACTGGGAGGATCATTGTTCTGCTGTTTCTCCTCCCCTAGGTCTCTGAGCTCCTTATACAACTGAGAACAGAGGGTACGTGATCACTTATAAAAAAGGGGAAAAAGGTATTTATAGTGTTTTGTATATATACACACAAATGTTTTACCTTTCATTTCTATTTTAAACTGAATGGGTTGTTTTATAAGGTTAGGGTTTACATGGTTGTAGCAGAAGGCATAAATAATATTGTTTAATGTTTTGTTTTGTGTTGTTGAAATCAAACAGTGTAAATCAGCTTGTCTGCTTAATTAATCTTTGAATTCCTGTGCCCCACAGGGGATAGGAGGTGACGCTGCGTTGATCTCAGCAGGAAGCACAGACAGCAGTGTGTCCTGTACCTGAATAAAGCCAGAAGCCCCAGCACCAGGGGCTGTATGCTTATCTATTTGATGAATTAAAAGTACGATATAAAATCCCTATGCTAGCAGAAAGTGCCAGACTGTTCAGAGCTTGCTCCAGTGATGGACAGAGGAGCTCATGGCTCATGCGTGGCATTATGGATCTGGAGCGAAAATAGTCTAGTGACATTTGATTTTGCCTTCATTCGTACAGAAACTGATAAAAGGAAGAAATAAAAAGATAACAGATTATATTTTGAAATATCCATATAAACAAGAGACAGAGATCAAATAATACATTTTACAGTAAAATTCACTTTAAGCCCCCAGTTACATCACTAGCCTAGTCTCAAAATGCCAACCAAATCATTCTCTTCATTCCTCAAAAGACTTCCTGCTGTCTAGTTCCTTTGTCACCACCTCCAATCCTCGCTTCCAGGACTTCTGCTGAGCCTCTCCCATCCTCTGGAAATCCTCTGGGACTCACTAGCCCAATATGTCCAACTATCTCCTACTCTGTCCACCTTTAGGCGATCTCTAAAACCCCTTCTCCTCAGAGAAACCTATCCTGCCTCCACATAACAACTGTAATTATTTTCTCCATTAGCTCATCCCTCATAGGTATCACCTTCTGTATCACTTGACCCTCCCTTTTAGATTGTAAGCTTCTAACAAGCAGGGCCTTCTAATTCCTCTACTATTGCATTGTATTGTAACTGTACTGTTCTAAAGCACTGCATAAAACTGTTGGCGCTTCATAAATCCTGTATAATAATAATAATATGTGACCTGTTCATACCATGTCCTCTGCTTAGATCAACACATGCTCATTACATTTTTTTGTTTCCTATGTGCTCTGTTCACCATATAATGCTGCATTGAAGTGCACTGCATGAAAAATGCAGCATGTCTGCATTTTCATGCAACACATCACATGGCACCACACCACAATGTGTCACAATGTGACGTGGTTCATAAAGTTGACTGAAGATTAATTTTCAAGAAAGTAAAAAAAAAAAAAGCTACAGTGTGATGCGCTATAACAACGCATTGTACCATCCCTACAAAACACAGGCTACAGTGTGTGCTGCAAAATAAAAACAGGGTCTGGTTAGGTAACAAGCATGCGTTGAAACTTCTTTGTCAATCATGGAATGTCAGTATTAAATTATGTGGTAATTTTTCAAACTGTGACCGTAATAAAATTAAGCCTTCCTAATAATATTATTATAATGAAAACATTTCCATGAGTAAATGAACTTAGTAAATATCCAAAATGTCAGAACTAAGAATGACATTTTAAAATTTGTTTTATAAACAGATTTTTCTCACCTTTCCTTACATTTACAATGCTGCTTTTGACAAAAGCAGTCCTTCCTCTGCTTTGTGGCTCTGATGGATTACTTCTACGATCTGCTATTTGCATCCATTTTTTTTAGAAAGCCTTCAACTCAACAGCACAGCCCCACACAGAGAAGATTGTCTATTAGCGAGCACCCTTTGTGGTGTAATTGGATTTTCCCCCTTGTTAAATGGCAATGAAAATGTCATCCATATTGGTGGGCGCCTATTCAGATCAAGTAAAATTCAGTTGTCTAATGGGTGAGCTGTGAAAGCTCCCTCCTAGTAGACAGCTGCAAAAAGAAGGAAGCTTATTTCATGTTTGTAGAACATACTATTGGCTGCATGGCTAACATTTGGGTCTTAAACTCATCTTAATAAAGGAGACATCATATGACAAATTATTACTAAATTGACTTACCCATTGTTCAACCACAAAGAAACAACTTCAGAAGAATAATATCATGTGTACAACTAGAACAGAATTCCACAATTTTTGCATGATGAAAAGGGGTATTTCAGTTTTTTTGCTACATCGTATTCTTAAAGCAGACCTTGCATATAGTGCAAGTCTCCTGTTCACGTTGCCCCCTTTCCCTCCTCCTTCCTGAATGCTGGGAATTTTTTTTCTATATGTTAGTATAAAATATATATAATGCTCACCCTCTCTTTGGCTTCTGTGGTGATGATATTATCCTGATCCTGGGGCATGATGGCGTACACCAAATCTCACATAAATGGACTGTAGCACTGTGCTTGGTACATCTTGTTAGCAAGATTTGGGCAGTTCTACATTCTCCAGATCTTGCCATTAGGATAAGGACATCATCATGACCTATGCACTATGGGCAGAAGCTGAAGGAAAGATGGGTATACCCTTAGGCACAAAGTCAACTTTAACAACTACCCCTAGAAACAGCAAAGATAGTAATCTATGGGTGACATAGGTGTACATTAGTAACAAATTAGGCAATCACATGTTTCTGAGCTATGCCAAATCTTACAATGTTTTGTCTATTTGTAGGCAAATGAACCAGTACCACTATTGTATTGACTGAAGATAACTGATATTGCATGCCTATATAACTCTATGTTAACACTAAATGACAGATCTCAGGCAACTTCAAGAAGCTTTAAATAATAGAAACAACCAAATGGATTAAGGAAACTATCCTTGACACTTCAGATCATTTTGCAGTATATACAAAAGCTTTCAGTGCTAGCTTGCATTCATCCATCTGGTCATGTTTTGCTAATAAAATTTTGTCCTTACCTTAATATGTCTATCACTTCATCTGTCCATTTTTAGGCTGAATCCCCCGAAAACCCTTCTCTTCAGAGAAGCCTATCCTGTCTCCACCTAACAACTGGACTATGATATTACCTTTTATATCATTTGACCCTCCCTTTTAGATAGTAAGCTCTAATGAGCAGGACCCTATGATTCCTCCTGTATTGATTTTTATTGTAACTGTACTGTCTGCCCTCATGCTGTAAACCGCTGAACAAACTGTTGGCACTATATAAATTCTATAATATTACTTATAATAATAAGACTCATTCATATCACTTCCTTTGAACTGCATAAAACAGATAAGCACACTAGGGTATACTGGCCTCTCCAAGTGTCAAATAAAAGTACTTTACAAAGTAAAGTCCACTCACTTGAGCTGGTTCTCCATGAGCAGAAGTAGGTTCTGTGTAGACATTAGAGAAAGAAGGAAAATGCTTATAAGAGCAGCATGGAATTATTGTTATTAAATCAATAAACAGGGCCACTCATATTTGGTAAAAGGGATCAGGCTCATCATGAGATAAAACCACTGTTTGCTGTGGACAATCTCCTGACATCGGGTCTGTGCAGTGTAGCAGAGGTGCTGACTCAACACGAAGATTAATGGCATCTTCACTTCAGGAACCATCGTGTAAAGCACCGAAAGTGGAGAAAAAGTCACAGAGCGAAGGCAGCAACACATTTCAGAGCATGCACACTTCTTTTTCAAGTCGGAAGAGCAATAGGCAAGAGCTGCAATTTATCTGAGAGTCACCATGGAACCGCAGATTACATAGAAATCATTAAAATACATTCAAAAAAGCTTAACATCCTCAACTATTACTACTTAGACTAGCAAGAATGGAAAAATGTATAAATTAAATGAATGCATAAAAAATTTGCATCTACGTACATAAATGGATGAATAAATAAAATTCTTTTAAAATAACATTGAACATTGAATAGGTCTACTCAGTTTGTATGTACTTACTATGGCTGATATCTATCAATTTCATTGCTCAAAAAATGAATGAAGTTGCACCTACAAACAGTTGTTATACAATGATTAATATATATGGAATAAGGAAAAAAATATATACATATACACATAACATCCCAAAAAACACACAAACACACACACACACACACACACACACATATATATATATATATATACACACACATATATATTGTAGAGAGACAGAGTAACATGGTCACTTTTTTGATAGCTGGGGAAAACATTGATAGAAATATGACATAATCAACAAGACATGGTTCAACTGGAATGTCTTCACATTCTCAGAGGAAGGCAAATGTCACGTACCTGGATAGTGAGCCTGACGTGAAGAGGTAGGCCTCCTGTACAACTCCGTCTATGTCTAAGTGCCTGCACATCTGTTTGGCTCTTAAGGACTCTGCACATGCGCATATTTGGAACTTCACCTGCACTATGGGCAGACCTTTCCTGACATTGCCCCCTCCCTATGTGCAGCCTCTGGATGCCCAATTGGCTCCTTTTTTGTGGGTGACTGATAAAGAACTCACAAATTAAGTTGGTAGCATGTACGTTCTGTGCAGGTTCCCAGGAATTCTCCTCTGGCCCATACGCCTTCCATTTGATTAGGTATTGTGTCTGGCCCCTCCTTTTCCTACAGTCCACCACAGCCTCGACCTCAAATTCCTCCTCTCCGTCAATAATTATAGGCCCAGGAGGCCTTGACCTTCGATCAGAAAAGGGGTCTGGTACTGCAGGATTTAGTAATGACACAGGAAAAACAGCGTGAACTTTAAGGGATTCCGGTAATACTAATTCGTAAGAGACATCGTTAATTTTACGTCTTACCGGAAATGGTCCCACAAACTTCGATGCCAGCTTCCTTGAAGGACATGCCATCTTCAGGTTGGTTGCGGCAAGCCAGACCTGGTCTCCTGGGTGCAGGATCAGTTCTCCCCTTCTCCTTCTATCGAAAATCCTCTTGTTGTCCTCTTGGGCCTTTGTGACCGTCTCCTGTAACAATTTGTTGTTATTAAGAAAGAAACTTAGTATGTCTTGAGCAACAAGGACAGAAGTTTCCAGCACAAGGCCAGGTAGAAAGGTAGGGTAAAACCCATATTTAGCAAAAAATGGGGATTGTTTTGCTAAATATGGGTGTCGCATTATATGCGAACTCTGCCATTGGCAGGAGCGAAACCCAATCATCTTGGACAAAAGAAGTATAACACCGGATGTACTGCTCCAGGGTCAGATTAGTCTGTTCAGTCTGTCCCTTGGTTTGTGGGTGATAGGACAAAGAAAAAGACAGTTCGATTTTCAAGGTTTCACATAGTGCCCTCCAGAATCTTGACGTGAACTGCACCCCTCAGTCTGAAACAAAGTTTACGGGAATTCCATGGAGCCTGACAATTTCTTTAATAAAGACCCGAGCAGTTTCAAAAGCAGAGGGTGTATTCTTCAGGGGCAAAAAATGGGCCATCTTTGATAGTTGGTCCACTACCACGAAGATGGCAGTACATCCTTCTGAAGGTGGGAGCTCCACTACAAAATCCATTGTTATCATGTTCCATGGTCTATCAGGTACAGCCAGAGGTCTGAGCAATCCCCAGGCTTTATGTTGGGTACTCTTATTTCGGGTACAGATGGTGCATGCATTTACATAGGCTTTACAGTCTTTTCCCATATCTGGCCACCAGAATGTGCGTTGTGCTAGCTCTACTGTCTTGGAGACCCAGAAGTGGCCCGATAAAGGGTGGTCATGGCAATATCAAAGGACAAGGGTCTACATCTCTTTGGGTACCAAAATTTGCTCACCTCTCCATTGCAGTCCATCCTTGCTTTGTACTGTAACTCTGGGTGGGCTGGATGCCCCTGCCGATGCCTGCTGTAGTTGGGGTAATAGGCGTCTGGTATTGGGATATCTTTTGGATCCTTGAACATGCGTGATAATGCATCGGGTTTGGTGTTCTTGGACCCAGGCCTATAGGTAATGTGAAAAATAAAACTCAAAAACAACAATGCCCATCGGGCCTGACGTGGTTGAAGGCGTCTAGCAGTCTTTAAGTACTCAAGCTTTTTGTGATCAGTATATATTAAAATTGGATATGTGGCTCCTTCTAGCAGGTATCTCCATTCTTCCAGGCCTACTTTAATTGCCAGAAGCTCCAAGTCCCCTACGTCATAGTTCTTTTCAGCCGAAGAAAGTTTCCGTGACAAGAATGCTACTGGATGCATTAATTCCTTGAGTCCTTTCCGTTGGGAAAGAACTGCCCCAACTGTATTTTCTGATGCGTCTACTTCTAAAATATAAGGCAGTGTGGAGTCTGGATGGCTCAGAATAGGAGCAGCTGCGAATAGTTCCTTCAGGGCTTCGAAGGCGGGCTGTGCTTCAGGAGTCCAATGGAAGCAGACCCCTAGTTTGTTGAGCTGGGTAATGGGTGAGATGAGGGCTGAGAAATTCTTAATGAATTTTCGGTAAAAGTTGGAGAAGCCTACAAACCGTCGGATACCTTTTTTATCTGAGGGGACTGGCCAGTCCAGGATTGCCGAAACTTTCTGTGGATCCATTTTAATTCCAGCTGTGGAAATGATCAGACCGAGAAATGGAATACTTTGTTGTTCGAAATTGCATTTCTCGGCCTTGGAGTACAGTCTGTGCTGACAAAGTCGTCCTAAGACATTTTTGACATGCTCTCGATGGATCTCAAAGGATGTGGAATATATTAAGATATCATCTAGATAGACTATGACAAAGATGTCAAGGTAATCTCTGAAGATGTCATTGATGAAATGTTGGAAGGTAGCAGGGGCATTGCACAATCCGAAAGGCATGACCAAATACTCGAAGTGGCCAAATCGGGTATGAAAAGCAGTCTTCCATCTGTCCCCCTCCCGGATACGGACCAAGGTATAGGCTCCTCTTAAGTCTAGTTTTGTAAAGATGACTGCAGTTTTAAATCTTTGGAAGAGTTCAGGAACCAAGGGAAGGGGGTAACGAATCTTTACTGTAATTTTGTTTAGTTCCTGATAATCCACACAAGGTTATAGGGATTGGTCCTTCTATTCCACAAAGAATATTCCCGCCCCTGCTGGAGATGTAGAGCGGCGGATGAATTATTTTTGAAGGTTCTCCTCAATATATACCTTCAATACCATTCCCATTCAGAAAAGGGAAAGATGCGCCCGAAGGAAATTTTGGATCCTGGAAGTAGATCGATTGTGCAATCATAAGGTCGGTGAGGAGGAAGGGTATCTGCTCCTCGTTTGCTAAAGACATCCAAGTATCCATGGTAGGTTTGTGGGACTACTTGGGCAAGTTCGGCATCTGAGTCAATGCAAAGTAGTGTGGCGGTGGCTGAAGGTGCTATGGGTAGGCAATGTTTTTTGTAGTATGGGGATGAAAACTGAATTTTCGCGGCCTTCCAGTCAATCTATGGGTTGTGAGCCTGTAGCCAAGGTAGACCCAAGATGACAGGAAACAAGGGAGAGGCAATTGCGTCTAGGCGTAATAATTCCTGATGGTGAGTGGTTATGGTAGTCAGAAGTGGCGGGGTCTCTTTATTTACCAGTCCAGATTTGATGGAAGACCCGTCAGCTAGAAATATGTTGAGTCCTTGTTCCTTTAGCTGCAGAGGGATGTGTTGCTGGGCTGCAAAGGATAGATCAATGAAGCAGCTACAAGCCCCAGAATTAATAATGGCGGTCACCGATACGATTCTTCCGGGAAGCTGGAAGGAAATAGGGACAGCCATATGAGTTGAGCTGGTGGGTAATGATGAATGATTAGCTGAAGAGAAGGAGATGCACTTACGCAGCTTGGCTGGGCAGGAACGCACGTAATGACCAGTTTCTCCACAGTACAGGCAGAGATTGTTTACTCGGCGGCCTTGGCGTTCCTCAGGTGTTAATGATGGACAAATCAGGCCAAGCTGCATGGGTTTGGGTGGGTCTGATGTCACAGGATCAGAATTTTTGGGTAATGGACTGGGCTGGAATCTTGGGTAGCATCCATGTAGTCCTAGGAACTTGGGTGTGTAGCAATCGTGCACACAAAGATGGGTACGAACCTCCAGTTTGGCAAAGGAGCATCCATCTTGTACAATTATCTCTCTCTCTCCATCTTTCCTCATCCCCCTCCCTGTCTGTTGAGTGACATGTGGTCTGTTTGATGCAGAGTTTAAAAAGGCATCGAAACCCAGTGGGAGGGCATCCTGGCTATAAAACCTCACCAGCTAGGTGCCGTAAAAGTGTAAAACAAGTCTGTCACTGAGTTCAAAGACATACCAGGGAAGCCATAAACTAGACACCACATTCAACATCCATTTTCCCCTATGATTTCATATCTTGGGATATGAGAGACTTACATAAAAACCAGGCATACAGTTGCAAGAAAAAGTATGTGAACCCCTTGGGATTACGTGGAGTTTTGCATGAATTGGGCATAAAATGTGCTCTGAACGTCATCTAAGTCACAACAATAGAAGAACACAGTCTGCTGAACATAATACTACACAAACATTAGATGTTGCCATGGTTTAATTGCACATAACATGTAAACATTCACAGTGCAGGGAGGAAAAAGTATGTGAGGCCCTAGCTTAATGACTTCTCCCAGAGCTAATTGGAGCCAGGAGTGAGCCAACCTTGACTCCAATCAGTGTGATGATATTGGATGTGTTGCTGACAGCTGTCCTGCCCTTAAAAAACACACACCTGTTTTGGGTTTACTGGTTTCAAGAAGCACTGTCTGATGTGAACCATGCCTCGCAGAAAAGAGCTCTCAGAAGACCTACAATCAAGAATTGTTGACTTGCATGAAGCTGGAAAGGGTTACAAAAGTATCTCCAAAAGCCTTGATGTTCATGTGTCCACGGTAAGACAGACTGTCTACAAATGGAGAAAGTTTAGCACTGTTGCTACTCTTCCTAGGCGTGGTCGTCCTGTAAAAATGACTGCAAGAGCACAGCGCAGAATGCTGCATGAGGTAAAGAAGAATCCCAGAGTGTCAGCTAAAGACCTACAGAAATCTCTGGCACATGCTAACATTTTTGTTGACACATCTACAATAAGGAAAACATTAAACAAGAATGGAGTACATGGGAGGACACCACGGAGGAAGCCATTGCTGTCCAAAAAGAATATTGCAGCACGTTTGAAGTTTGCAAAAGAGCACCTGGATGTTCCACAGCACTACTGGCAAAATATACTGTGGACAGATGAAACCAAGACTGAGTTGTTTGGGAAGAACACACAACACTATGTGTGGAGAAAAAAAGGCACAGCACACCAACATCAAAACCTCATCCCCACTGTAAAACATGGCAGAGGGAGCATCATGGTTTGGGGCTGCTTTGCTGCCTCAGGGCCTGGACGGATTGTTGTCATTGATGGGAAAATGAATTCCAGAGTTTATCAAGACATTTTGCAGGAAAACGTACGACTATCTGTCCGCCAACTGAAGCTCCGCAGAGGATGGGTGATGCAACAGGACAATGACCCAAAGCATACAAGTAATTCAACAAAACAATGGCTGCAACAGCACAGAATACGCCTTCTGGAGTGGCCCAGTTAGAGTCCTGACCTCAACCCGATTGAAATGCTGTGGCATGAACTTAAGAGAGCGATTCACACCAGACATCCCAAGAATATTGCTACACTGAAACAGTTTTGTGAAGAGGAGTGGTCCAAAATTACTCCAGATCGTTGTGCAGGTCTGATCTGCAACTACAGGAAACATTTGGTTGAGGTTATTGCTGCCAAAGGAGGGTCAACCAGTTATAAAGTCCAAAGGTTCACATACTTTTTCCTCCCTGCACTGTGAATGTTTAAATGTTATGTGCAATTAAACCATGGCAACATCTAATGTTTGTGTAGTATTATGTTTAGCTGACTGTGTTCTTCTATTGTTGTGACTTAGATGACGTTCAGAGCACATTTTATGCCCAATTCATGCAAAACTCCACGTAATCCCAAGGGGTTCACATACTTTTTCTTGCAACTGTATATTCAGATTGGTCACTTTGATACAAGTTTCCTGATATTTTACACCCCCTAGCTGGCATATATAGAAGGGCAGAAAAGTATATCTCCTGAACCATTCAAGTATATATGACATGTTTCATCTCTAATCATTCCGTAAATGCTGCTGAGTATTAATATACTAGTGACCAGGCTGCCAAATGCCCTGAGAATAAGTTATGAATCATAATAGCAGCTATGAGAGTTTCTGGTCATAACTTAGGGCTCCACTTACACCTCCCTCCCCAAAGGAACGATTGGTCTACTGCTCCAGGAAGGCACCCGGTGGAGATACTAGAAAAGCTGAGCTGTGTTAAGGGGTAAAAAGAAGAGTCTCCTGTCTTAACATCGAAACTGACAGTAAGAGACAAGAAATCCTTTTGGGCTCATAGAACTTGAAGCTGCTTAAACCAAGGCTGACTGGCAAGTACTTTAACCCTTTAAACTCCTTCTTGTTATCTCTTTGCTGTGCTATTGTTCTCTGTATATTTATATATATATTGGCTACATCTTTTTCTGTAAATATTTTTATTGCACCCTTTCGACCTTTTAGTACTAAATCTTACTTTCTGAAAGTATTGAACTGTTTCTAAAGCTCTTTAATGCAAACACGAATTCCTGCCACTGAAGAGCGCTACTGTGTGTGTTTAACCCTCTGTGTAACCTGCCTGCGGTGACAGTGGTATATAGATGATTATTTCAACCATCATAGTGTTATTGCTAATATTGCCGAGTTTCCTCTTTCTCTACAAAAAGGAGCCGATGGCAGTGTGAAGGGTTAATTGCATAATTAACTTGACCCAGTAACAATCGCTTCCAGGCTGCTGGTACACAGACTGTGGTCCATTAGCTGGAAAATATGTGTGCAGCTGGGCGTGGCATTGTTACGCATGTGACAGCGCTGTTTTAGATTGGCTAGTCCTTCGGTCACGAGTTTGGTGAGAAGGGCTGGGGTCTGCTGCCGCGATCGTCACAGGGTGGACCTCTCTAACCTGCGTTCACGTAGGCGACGGTCAATCTGAATAGAAAGTCCTCCAGAGAATTTGGTATGCCAACTCGGGCAAGTTCGTCCTTGAGGCCCTCAGCAGGACCCAAGTGGAACTGGTGATGCAGGGCAGCATCATTCCAATTAGTGTCTGCACTCCAACGTCTAAAGTCTGTGATGTAGTCCTCGGCGACCCTGTTGGAGTGCATGTAAGGATGCTTCTGCTGAGGCGGACCATTGAGGATCATCATACAGCTGGGCCATCGAGTCAAAGAAAGTGGACATAGTGTTCAGATGTGCATGATTACTTTTTAGCAGACGATTGGGCCCAAGCTTGTGGTTCACCTTGAAGCAGAGGAATAATGAACCCCACTTTAACAGTTTCTGTGGAGAAGGTTCTTGGCTGGAGGTGGAAGTAAAGCTGGCATGCATTGCAGAATGCTCTAAACTTGCTTCGGTCTCCAGTGAACCGTTCAGAAGTGGGTACACGAGGTTCAAGAGGTAGCATCATGCCAACAGCATTATCGAGAGATTCTGTGGGAGCCCCAGTTGTGGCTAGGACAGAGGGAGCCGCAGACACAGGAGCAGGTGTAGCCAGGGTCTGCATGCCTTCCTCCAGGTGCACATATCCTTCCTGCAGAGTCTTGACTGCTTGGGTAAGTGCTGCCAGGTATTGACATATTTCATCCAGAGGCGAAGGGCCTCTTGCAGGCTCATACATGGCTGTATGGTACTTTCACATACCTGAATAGTGAGCCTGACGTGAAGAGGCAGGCCTCCCGTACAACTCCGGCTGAAAGACTGCTGATGGTGAGACAGCGGTCGCAGAAGCACGGTGCGGTATGAGTGCCTGTGATCAGTCCAGTAGGAAGAGTAGTCGGGTCACAGACCAAGTCAGCAACGGAGGATCAATCAGACAGGAGCGGAGACAGAAGGATAATCCAAGGCAAGCTAGAGGTCAGGGCAGGTAGTGGTCAAACGGAGGTCAGGATCAAGCTGGTTCAGTATCAGGAGACAATCACAGGAAATCAGGGAACACGAGCATTGAAAAGACCATACGGCAATGGGACAACTACTGCAGCCAGTTTAAATAGCCCTTTTGGTGCCAGCATTAGTAACAGGCGCGCGCCTGTATGCGCGAGTGCGCATGCTCCTATGTCTAAGTGCCTGCACATCTGTTTGGCTCTTAAGGACTCTGCACAACGGAACTTCACCTGCACTATGGGTAGGCCTTTCCTGACAGCAAAACCCTTATGTTTGGGGATTTTTAAAACTTTTGTTATATATCCCAAATTTACCCAAGGGGACCTCACCTCAGAGATTTCTTCCCTCCTCAACAAGGGTTATCCTGTCCCACCCTCCTCACTCTATCCCCTATCTTACTAAACAGATATTCCCTACTTGTTAAAGTAACTTTTCTTCTCTTTCGTGCAAACATTAGGTTTATAAACTTTCAGCATACAGAAGACCAGCTTTTACTGTTCCAAATCTGAATGTGATTGTATTCTTTACAGAAATGTGAAAAGAATTTCTCCAACGAAGACAGTCACTTTTTTTTTTTGAGAGATGGGGAAAGGAATAAAACTTTGATACAAACAAGACATTTACCACAAGGCATGGTTCTAAAACTGTATTTGATTGTATTCTTTACCATTGATGGGTCTTTCATAAGACAGTTAAGATCATTTTTGTATTCTCTGAATTAATACAACCATTTTCAAAATAAAAGAATGTACAAAAAAAAAACTTTGATAGATTCTTTTGGTGCTGTGTCTGTATTTTGGAGATTACCATTCATTTCCTGTGTGGTCACCATGACAGAAAGCAAAAATAATCTTTTCAACAGAGACAGAGTCACTTTTTTGATAGCTGGGGAAAAGAGAAAAACTTTGAGGGAAATACGACATATATAACAAGATATGGTTCTAGTGGAATGTCTTCACTTTCTCGGAAGGCAAAACCCTTATATAGCATCCTCTAGTGTGCTACTAGGGTGGTGTAGGTAACTTTACTGTGTATGACTCATGGCAACTGTGTGAGTCTGTAATTAGGTTGGGTTACTGCAGGTCAGGCTGGATGGCTTAAAAGGTTGGGACTCTATCGCCTCCACCTGGTTCTGGAGGACCATGGAACCTTCCAGAAGCTAGTGGGCAGAGGGGGTGGATACCTAATCTGCATGTTTATGGGAGTCTAACCAAATACCAAGTTTGGAGACCCTGGTAGAATGGTGAGACCAACTCACAATAATGGGAGAGTCAGGTTAGCAGGGGAGTCCAGTGGAAGATGGAGTGCTGAGGTGACTGTCGGTGGCCTGGGAGGGGTCCCCTAGGTCTACAGGGGCTGGCCTCCAGGTTGGGCTTGGGCTGGTTCAGGAGGGTCCGTTCAGCATCATGGCATGAAAAGAATCAAGACCTGGGAGCAGTGGGAGTAAGGAGGACAGAGTGAGTACACCCGCACACCCAGGGAGTCACAAGGGGAGAGACTACCACATGCAGCAAGCTTTCAAAGGACAGTGCTGTGCTTAATCCTTTATCCTTGTGCTGGGAGATCTTCATAGCACCCGGAAGGGTGGTAGTGTCTGCAGGCTGTGGAGCTGGGAGCAGTTCTACAGGGGAGAGGAGACATCTCTGCATGTAGTTCGCAACAAGCTAAGCCAACTTTCAGAGGGGGCTGCGAGTCCCTAGCCTAAAAAGGGACTATTGCTACTAATCTGTAATGACTGACTGCTTTCAAAGAAAAGAACAGTCCAGGATCTGTTTCTGTAAATAGGATGTAAGTTCTCCCTGTGCATTGATTCAGTCAAGTTGGGCATCCCAAAACCTATCAAAGTTATATCCAGGGCCAGTGCTAGACCATTTTGCGCCCCAGGCAAGACCAGCTACTTGTGCCAACCCCCCCCCCCCCACACACACACACACACACACACACACACACACACACACAACACACACACGCACAAAAAAAAAATTATTAAAAACAGTAGAAAATATTAAATCAACAAAACATGAAACTGGTACATTTCTTTTCATTTGCAAATATAAGTGCCATAAGATGTCACCAGCACCAATGTTAAACACGAAATAAGTGTCACGGATGGACTGTATCTGTGGCTAGCAGCAGGCAGGGTGACAGATGCAGTGAGTGGAGGATCCACACTCTGACAGATCCCAGGCTGGAATACCTCAGGAAATGGGGGGAGATAAAAACAGCAGGCAGCCCAGCCCACATACACACAGAGAACACCTGAACTGAGTGTTCCCACACGGTGACAGATCTGATACAACACACCACCACCAACACTGCAACAGATCAGCAGGCCCAGCAGGCACTAGAAGGGCAGGCTTTGGGATCGTGATGATGTCATCATTCACTGACACATTGCACATGTGATGAATGGCTGACCGGCCATCCTGGTCACACTCACACCGACACAAGACATCAGAGTCAGACATTACCTTCCTCCACTGATGAATGGGAAGAGAAGAGCTGGAACTCCACAGTGATCAGCAGCTGCCAGCCAGCTTGCAGTAAGGGGCTGAGTCTGAGAGGAACACTGGAAGGAGCTGCAGCTCAGCTGCTACACTGGCCCTAGACACCCGGCATCTTCCTCTATCCTTTCTTCCTGCCTTCTGCCGCCCCTCCCCTCAGCTGGAGGATCATTCATAATGTGGCAGTGTCCCACACAGAGAGAGTGTCAGCTTGGGCTGTGCCCAGGTGCCCCTAAGTGGCAGTGCACCCTAGGTGGCCACCTAGTTTGCCTAGTGGTAGCATCAGCCCTGGTTATATCCCCTAACAAAATAACAAAAACCAAGCTCATGGACTGTTTACAGACTGTAGATGCAAGTGTGGAAAATACATGTTGCCTTGCTGTGTGGAGCTTAGGGGGACTTAGAAACACAGTGGCTCTCAAGAGGGTAGCACTACATTTATGTCTGGGGATTCTTGAACTTTTGTCATATATTGCAATTGTTACCCTTAAACAGTAAGGAAGGGTTACGATCTCTGTCCTGTTTTTATCATCGTCTGTGTTCCCCAAGGAGATTATCTTAACTTCTTGTCTGGTCACTAGGAAAAAGAGAAAAATTCTCCAAATGAGTACAATTGTGCCCATAACAATTGTTAAAGATTTTTTTTCCTTCAGTTTGGAGAGACTTGCATTTACATCCTATTTGTTGGACAGAAAGAGAATGCTTCTCGCTGGAGATACAGACAACAGTAAGAATGCGACGGTCATTCTAACCCTCGACCAAAAAAATTGATACATAGAAATCTGTAATTAACCTCCCTAGCGGTATGATTATGTCCATATTTCTGTGCTGAAAATGGTAAATTTTTTTGCATGAAAATATGTCGTTTTTTTATTGCAGACCTGTAATTTTTAGGAATAACTCACTGAAATCTGTCCTAACAAGAGTCTAGTAAACATTCCGGGTATGATAAAACTTGAAACACAAAATCATAAATTATAATTTAATAAATAATCATAAAAAATAATAATATAATAATAATAAATTTAATTCAATAATATAATCAAACCAAAAACACTGAAATTTGAAATATAGCGCCAAGTTCGCTCATCACTTAGCAAAGTCGCAAAATCATTTTCAGTGTCTGATGACGAATTTCCCCACAAATCATTATCACTCAATTCTGCAAGTGGTTCTGATTTACTATCGCTGATCTCTAGCTGGTCTAAAATCGCTTTTGACCTAAAGAGACGCTTTTTGGACGCCATGGACTTTTCTAAGTTTCCAGGCAGAATGCAGGCAGGACACAGGACACAGGACACAGGACAAAGCATTAGGGACAAAATATATGTGAAATGGTTTGAAACAGTAATGTTTTACGATGTTATTTTAGTTTATTAGAAAATTACATTTTTTAAAATTTTTAAATTTGCTGCCGGTTCCGGCCCCCGTACGTCCCGACGCTCGCAGGCATCGGCCGGAGGAGATGGCCAGGGACGCTGCAGGGGACGCATCGCAGGAGTGAAGGACAAGGTAAGCACTGCAGGGAATCCCTGAGCAATGCCACATGGTAAGCCCGAGTGTAGCTCGGGGTTACCGCTTTTGGTACTGAAACTTTACCCCGAGCTACACTCGGGAATACCGCTCAGGAGGTTAAACTGTAACTCCTTTTCTCCTCCTATAAGTTGGCTGTTTGACAAAACAATGATATGGTCATTGGTTAAAACTGACTGTACTCACAACGTCCAAAATAGTCCACTGTTAAAGAAGAGAAGGTATACTTCCGATTCCTTAGCCTGCGTCTACACTCTTTCTGTCTTTGCTGCTCCCTGTCTACTGCAGATATTCAACATTTCTGAGTTTGTCAAATACCTGCAGGCAATCTACAAGCTGGTAGGAGGAAAAAAGTCTGTGGCAGGAAGAAAAGATATTCCACATATTTGGAAGTTTTAAATACCTGCAGCAGCCAGGAATCAGCAAAGTGGTGGAGTCTGAAAATAGAGCTTGCCAGAAAGGTAAGTACCTTTTTTTTTACAATATTAGCTTTATTGACTTTGAACCCTATGATGACATGTTTACTTTAGCCTCTTTGCATCCAGCTGTTGTAACTAAATGGCCAGACAGCACCTTACTTAAGCAAGTGACATCTAGGGGCGATCTTTTTGTTCCTAACTGCAGGTAATCGATTCATATTTTATTACATTCTTACATCATGTTTACAACTGTGGCCTCTATCAACCTGTCATCCTGTCATTGCTTTGTTTAGGTTGAGTTTCTGCTACTAACTGCATCCACCTGTTCATCCAGCTGAAGGGATCAGTTGGATTCTAGCTGCAGATGGCACTGAAATACCATGTCAATTGTCACCTTGTAATACAACCCAAAATAGAAATGAAAGGAAAAACATTGTGCACTGATATAAAAACATTATATACATCTTTTTTCCCTTTTCTTGTAAGTGAGTACATACCCTCTGTTCTTAGTTGCCTAAGAGCTGAGGAGGAGGAACAACAGCACACCGCTCTTCCCAGTGAATGGATGTGCGGGGGGCGTATCAGGACAAGTCTGATCATTGGAGGAGAGAAGACTGAGCTCACAGCACAGCTAGAGAACTGACCATGTTTTTCTCTCATGCTTACTGAACTACGTTTTTAATAGGAAAGCAGAGGGACTGACAGAAACACTAGAGCTTTCACACAAAGGAAACAATACAAAGAGAACAGTATACTTTTTTCATACAAATGCATGGTACAGCAGACACATACTGTATCAGGAATATGAAATGTTGAGTTTATATATTGTTTAATAATCCAGTATCTTAGCATTCCAACACTGAGAGCACAGTGTTTTTGCCACCATACAGACCACTGACTCTGTCAATTGATCAATTATGTTCCTAAAAGTTAAAAAGAGGGTAAAATGTAACACATGTAAAGGATGTGCCCATTAGACATTTAATTTAAAGAGCATCCCATGAATTTATTTCAGCAGAAACCCACCCTTATGTTACCAGGGGACAAACCAGTGTAGGCTACAAATGCATCCTAATGACTAATCCAATTTATGTGTTTAGATAAAAGTTTCCACATAGCTGTACAGTGAAAGAAAGTAAAGTCATCATTAAATATACTTTAGAAAAGAAGTTCCAAAAGAGATGAGAAAAGTCGCTGTTATCCTCTGAAGCATTGTAGAGCTCATGTCTTCTATTCCAAGCACAGCTTGTACTGCATACTCAAATAAAAAAAAATCTTGTTTTTATACATCAAAGTAGCCCAGCAAACTCATGTCACCCTGTCTCCTTTCTTTTTTTTTCTTTGGCCCCCTTTATTGGGAGAGAATCTAACTAGAGTTCTGTCATTGAACACTGATGTAAACTTTTAGATGGAAAACACTGTGTGGGGTCAAGCAGAGTAAGGATTCAGGCTAAAGTATAGCAAATAAAGCCACACATGGATCAAACATCAATGTTTTATAAATGAGCAGGGAAATAGAGGCACATACCTGTAACAATGTTTACTGCTCCGTCCCACACAAATGCTGGGCCATTCTGTATTTGCAAAGCTCGGACTCTTCTAAGAAGTGTAGTACCTAGAATGTGTACAAAGACAGGATGGTGTGAGGAGGCTCATTCACTATCAAAGAGCTAAGGCCAATCAGAATGGCTTTAAATAGAGGAGACAATGAAAGGTATGCTGCAGGTTTGCGCAAGTACCATTAAATGCTTTACACTTTATAGCTGACAGCAGTTTTAATCTTTTGTACGTGGTAGAGACTGAATAATCATTTTTGTCCAATAATGACTGTTTTACCACTTGTGAGCCAATGGAAAATTGTAATGGAAATGGCATAGTGAGCATTGCTTTTAAAGGGTATCAGCAGGCCGGAACTCACCTAACAGAAGGAACACAGCTGAGTTAAATGCCTTTAAAAGTAAAACTTTGGAGAGAGAGAAACATGGCAGCATTTTAAAATGCTTTTTAAAAGCTAGTTTCCTGGCTATCTCTGGTTTCCATACTTTTTGATTCACTGAATGTGGAGTCTCGTAAACACAATAAGGGCTTATGCACAAGTATTCACTGAGCACATAGAAAGTTATTCGAAAACATGTTAAGATAATGAAAAAAAAAAACAGTTTAAAATGTATACTTTAAAATATTTTATTTTATAGATCATGTAATTTTCCTTGGCTAGATGGGCAGCAGTTACAAAATATCTGGAAACAAGTGGTTCACCTGTGTATGCTGTGATTAGGGCCCAACTCCAATTTTCAGTGGCCCAGCAGCAGAAAAAAACATATTTCTTGTTGCAATACTCTCCTTCTCTCTGGTGCTGTCCTTTACAGACTTGCTGCTCTCCAGTCCAGCAATGGCCCTCTTCTGGGTTTAATGATGAACCCGTGTCTTTATGGACATAGCTCCTTGGGGTACATAATCACCCTGGTCTGGACAATGTGGCAATCATATGTTATTATGTGAGTGCAGAGCTACCATAATCAGAGAAGAGGAAGATCCTTAACATAACCAGACAGGTCTGAAGACTGCAAGAAAAAAGATATGTATGATTGATTAAAAAAAAATAGTGGTGGGCAGAAATCGCAAAAATACTGTTGGGTTGAGTTGGACTTTAAATTTCTGAGTAGAAAATTCTGATTTTGGAAGTACCACCACTATATCTTAATATTACAATGTAGAGCAAAGAACAGGAGCACCACTACAAGAGAATAGCCCAAAAATATTTTTTCCACTAAACTTGTTTCAACAACTTTGGCAGGTGCTGCCAAAGCAGTTTGAGGACAAAATGGCTTCCTTCCTCAGGGCTCATGTTGTGTGTAGAAACACTACCAGGTGGACTTGGGGAGATATTAAAATTGCAGTGCAAGAATTCACAGGAACACTCTTCTGCAGCTTGTGTAAGCAACATCTACCTACAGATATTTTTAAATGACTCGGAACATATTTGGACTTTAACCTCTTGGTTTGGTATTTCGGTTCTTTTCTTTCTTCTCTCTAAAGTTCCACCCTGCAGTGGCTTTTGAAGCCCTTCTGCACATAGGAAGTCCTTACCCAATGCTAAAATGCTGCAAATCACCACCGTAATGCTGCAAATCACCAACGTTACATCACCTGTGGAGATAGACCCACCATGGGGCTTCCAGCATTGTCTGTCCATCTCTCTGAATATCTTTATACTGGCAGTCCTGAAACTTTAAAGAAAGTATACCAGTAAAATGCTATGCTTTACATCAGACTTTATTTTCACCAGTCTATTAACTGTGGAGGACATAACCCTGCTGGATCCTACAGCTTCAGGACCATATTATTGGCTTGTAATACACAGTTTCAGAAACTGAATACTTCTGATATAAATTGAAGGAGCAGATGCTGATATAACCTAATGTTTTACTATATAATTAGCATTTTCTGCAAGTACTTGCCTTTTAAACAGATTTTTGAATAATCCCAGAAATAAGAGCATCCAAGCTACAAATGCCATCTGACACTTAGCATATTATTACCAGAAAAGGTTAGGTCATTGGATTAGTGGATCTGATGATAATGCCCCAGAATATCTATGAGCTGCTATTCACCCTTCCTGACATCATTAGCTTTTGCCAAAGGCTGTCTTTCTGTGTAGTATCTGCAATAGTAACTATTAATAGGATTATGTTCATCACAATATTCAACAATGGAGAACTACAGTTCTACACCGAATATGTGAAAAAAGAAACAAACAAGACCTGACCCTCCTCATAGACTGGCAGGATGGGCTTATATCTATTGGAGAAAATTGAATGTTTACGGGAATTCTATTAGAAGGGCTAAAGAAACAAGCAGTCTTTAGTAACCTTGACATTATGTTGATATCCTGAGTATGATTACAGCCAAGACTAGACATACGTTTTATGTGTATTCCAAATTCTATTAAGCTGGCCATAGACACACAAGTACAATTAGACATGCACAATTCGAATTTCTGAAAGCATGTTTTTCACAGAGACGAGTACGAATGTAGGGAGGAGAGGGCAATGTGAACAGATACTTTCCGAATCAGTGCCAGGTTGTTCCTTCACAGGGAGAGTTCAATACTGATTCTAATATAGATCTGTGAAGTCACTGGTTTCTCTAAGTCAATCTAAGTTAAGCATTGATGAAGGGGCAGTGGTGTTACCTCCGAAAAGCAATTTTATATGACTTTTTATCAACAATTAAAGTAATCTTGGACTCTTTCATTCAATTTTGGTCTGGTGTTCCTTTCTGTATTTTTATGCTTTGAGAGACTTTCGTAAGGCACTGTATCTTGATCTTTACCCTTGAGAATGATTAACCTATTTTGTCTGCTGCTCTAATAGACACATGACTGTTGTCTGAGATGGTAGAAACCTGACAGGCTGAGTGATGATTACCTCATGTTTAGGGTCAGCTTAGGAGTCCAAACAGATAGGTTTGTGAATATATGAAAAGTGTGCGAAAAAAAACAAATCTTATTTTCTGTATCAAGCAATCAGAATACTCTTCTGGATTATGACTGTTATGACCATCTAGAGCTTATTGGTTCCTATGGACATGGGCTGATATGAAGACTGTATAGAAAAGTAATTCACAGTTGTTACCCTTTGATCATTGTAAGGTGGATTCAAAACATAAAATTATCGTATGAATAAATCACCAAATACTATTATTAAATTTTTATCTGTTGTTACCTGAATAGCAGTATTTACAATGCTATGATTTACATATAAAAAGAATGTGTAGCCAGTTGATGGCAAATGTAACTTTTCATTCAGCAAAATTTTGGTAAAAGTAATAACTGTGTGCTTAATATCTAATAAAGAAAAAACCCAGTAATATGTGTTCTATAAAATAAACTACTAATATGTGTTCTATAAAATAAACTACTTCTATGGAGTCCATCATGACCTAGACCCCTCTGCATATTTTGTAGAGCAGTGTTTTATGACTTGTAAATGGCCACTGGGCTTGATACATGGTTGCCTGCTTTACTTATCCCATAATGCCTTGACTATTGTCATTTAGATCATGAAGATAAACTCTAATGCTCAATTTTATTATTGAATGAGACTATGCCCTGCGTGCCCCCACTATTAACATAAGAAATACAAAGGCACCTTGATGTGATAGACTTTTAAGAATCCTAGTGCTAGTCATACACAGCAACTTTCTAGCAATTTTAATCACTTTCAGTTTACTTTACTATTGAATAAAAATGACCAAATGGATGAAAGCAATCAATTACCAGCAGTTTCATGATTTTAATTGAAACTGTCGGTGGTAGAATCTATCCATTCAGTTGTTGAAGCAATTCAATCCTAGCTGAAGGTTATTAAATAGAAAATGTTTAAAATGTGCTGTATATATTGTATTTAGAAAAATGTTCACATATCCACGATACCTGCCAACTGTATAAAAACTCACCAATATTCACAGATATGCCTGACAATATCTGAATGATAATACCAACTAGGAAGCGTAAGGAGTATATGAGGAAAATATCTTAAACAAATTGCTATAGATCAACTAAACTTCCTCTTCAAGTAACTGGGATAATCCTTCTGTTTAGTCGGGTGAGGTCACTCGCAGTAAAAATTACAGCATTATAGTTGTTCAACAGTGCATAACAGTGAGGGCAGAAGAGCTAAGAATATACACAGATTTAAATTGATATTTAAAAGCTTCATAAGATTAGATCTTAACACAACACAAAATTGCTATTTTATTACAAAATGTATTTGTTTAATAATATAGAACACACAACAAAGGTGTTTTAACAATGGTGGCAATCAGAAATTAGCTTTAGCTGTTCTGAACAGCAGACTTACAAAGCCTGATTTTTTACTGGTGGTAATGTTTTACTGTGCATCACAGCACAGCCATGTGTTTTAAAATACTACTGTAGGTTAGCCTGAAGAACTGACATTTAGTGGCTACAAGATACAAATAGAAAGATGGAGATACAGAGCAAAACACCGTATACTGTAGGAAATCAGCACACCAACACAGAGGACCTGAAGCTGTCAGGATTACGACAGACCACAAAGAATCTTATAGTGCATGGCTGTATAGCAATATCCATCAAGATTCCAGGGAATTAACTATGCTTCCTACTCCATAATAATGGTGCAGAAAACTGTCAGGAGTGGCACACAGCACATTAAATAAAAGTGAAAGAACAACTAGAGCAGATCTGCTCCTAATTAATAGCGAGAATGATGCAGTTTTTTCACATAGAAAACTGCCACAGATTTCCACCAAATGTGGAATGGGGGGGGGGGGGAGGTGAATCGAGGGGGTGGTGATTGGCAGCTCTAACCATCCATTCTTTGTGCCGCCTGTCACAGACACAGCTTGCAGCCCTTTAGAAGCATCTGCTCCATTTTTTATGTTTAGAAGAGTGGTTCAAGTGTCATGCTTGCACCACTCTTTGTTAAAGCAGTATTAAACCCAAAAACAAAAATGTATTAAATTGCAGCTCTCCAATCCTTAGATGTGATGGTTGCAATAGTTTTCTTTTTAGGCTTGTGTCCTTTATGTCACTTGGTGATCCAGCCAGTAATCCATCTTACCTTAGCAGCCCAAGCTGGTCAGACAAAGTAACAGTTAGAGCCCTGAGGCAATCTCTTTAACACTGAAAGGAGAGCTTACAATGTTCAGCATTTATTAATTTATGTAAAACCTTTATCCAAAAAGGAAACAAACTGCTTGCTGTCACTGCTTATAAAATGGTAGTGGGAGCTGTTTCCATTTGTCTGCTTTACTACTTCATTCAGAAGGCAGTCACCTTAAAACAGAGTGTTTTATTGGCTGGATCAGCAGGAGAAAAAAGCCAAAAAAAGGGAACATAATTTAGCCCCCCCCACCCTTATAATAATTGGTAAACTGCAATGTATTACATTTTTGTTTTGGGGTTTAATACCACTTTAATTCCCCTCATTTTATTTGCCCATTCCTAATGTAAGAGCAAGGTGTAAAAATGCCAATAGAACCAATCAACACATCTTAAAGTATTACTAAACCAAGGACCCTGCATTCACTATATCTGGTCTCCCACAGTACACAGAACATGGAAGTGCAATAATAGTAAATATAAACTGCTAAATACCTTTTCTCATCAGTAGTTACAGCAGTCTTGTGACTTCGACTTCTATCAGTGTGCAGCTGAGCACTGGTTATAGCTTGTAGGAGTTTTTTCTGCTCTAGGATGCAAAATCCCTGACCTCTGTGTGGACACTGCTGAACAAAAGCACTCTCCCAAGAAAAAGAAAGAAACCTCTCTAGCAATACACACTAAACTGAGCATGTGCAGAATGGCTACAGTTCAGTCTGTCTTATCAGGAGATAAGATGTGGACATCTGAACAAGAGGAGGAGCAGAGAAGTCAAGATAAAATGGCCTTTTTACACAACGCAGAGTATGCTATACTGCATATACAGACTGATTTTACTGTTGTGGGTTTAATAACACTTTAAACGAGGATAGCCTAAGCTTTTTTTTGGCCCCACTTCTGTGGGTCACAGGAGTGCCCTTAATTCTGCACTTCTGTGACCCGTTTTCAGCAGATAGCTGGCTAAAGACACAGAGCCAGTCTAAGCTCTCAAAAGATCCCAACCATATGGTCAGCTTCTCAGTAATCTGCTGAGAGCCCGAGCCAGCCCAACCCAATTCCAGTGAGCGCTGGAGGGGCAGAGCAGAGAGCCAGTGACTGTCAGGGCTCTCTGCTCAAAGTGGAGGGGGAGAACTGATTTATGAATGATTCTTCAGGCAGTTTAGTGTAGTAGCACACAACATGACACCTCATAGGGAAGATGGTGTATAACAGATTTAAGGCAGTTTATACACAGTTATTTCAGCTGGCCTGTAATATATAGCACTAAAAATATATTCATTTGCAAAGCATTTTATTTATATGTAGGACAAATACTGCGTCTAAAGTTTCACAACTTGAACATTAACTGTTTTCTAATACCAAAAAGGGAAATATCTACTGGCTCTTGTGTTGCACATCAATTTGTTTACCTTGATTGACACATGAGTATATGATGATCTACATTACATAAAAAAACAATTTTACTCACTTTTACTGAAGAAAGTCAACCAGATTTTTTTCTAAAACGGATACGCTATGGTCTCAATCGAGTGGAATGATGGAGGCACCAGGAAAGTAATGGTTACAAAGTGCAAAAAGTGACATTATTCACATTGAGACTCGGGAGATGTGGCTTTGAGTGGCATGGAGCACAGCGCTGGTGAGCTACGCTCCGCTCACAATCTACACTTATCCCCTTATCCTGCTAGTTCTCTTGCTCGGCTGATCACCTGTGACAGCCTTGGGGGATCCCATCTTCTCCTGTACCATATCACCACCTCAGAAAGTCCTGGATGCCACTAAACTGGAGAAAATCAGGCAACAGGACAAGCCACAGGGGGGCTGATGGAGTTCCATTCTCCTGAGAAAGAACAGCCTATGTCGGACACCGCTAAAGCCCTGGACGCCATCTCAGCCTGTCAGGCTTCCCTTACCAGCAAAATTAAGGAGCGGAAAATAGACATATCTCTAATTCACCAGGACTTGCAGAAGCTCCAGGACAAGGTCATCCAATCTGAGACCCGACTAAGCCAATGCCATTGCCCTGCTTCAGGACTCCTCTGAGTGCATACAACACCAGTCAGCTTCAACAAAAGCAGAATGACCTGGAGAATAGGCTCAACGTTTGCTTTATTGATCCGCCTGATGAAGGGCACAAATCCAGCCACCTTCCTGGAAGAACTGCTGATTACTACATACGGTAGGGAACTTTTTCTGCCTCTTTTGTGGTTGAATGGGCACGGCAACCTCTGTAGGATGCCCCCTCCCTCTCCGCACATTCATTGCCAAATTCCTCAATTATAAGGACTGAGATCCAATCCTCTTTGGTCCTTATAATCAAAAAAGAAAAAGGTAACATCCCATTTCAAAACACCATAATAGTGTTCCCAGATTTCTCTAGAGGTTCAGCGCCAAAGCACTCGATTTCTGGAAATAAAACGCTGCCTCCTCCATATCAAATACACCATGCTTTATCCTGCACGCCTACGAGGGAAGATGAGACTGCTGTCTATTACCGGTTTGTTATACTACCTCTCTGTCTGATGGCTAATTGAATGCCATCTCTCATGCACAGTACCAGATCGGTTTCCTAGAGATCAGACTTTCTGACTTGAACTGATATCTTTTTCCCTCTAAGGTTCATGTTATCTATATGCAATCATCTAAAGTGACACTTAACAAAATACAGTACTTATTCTCCAAAAATAATCTATACACCTCAACTACTTAATCGACCTGTAATCTAGTTTTCATGAAATAGTTTGTTTTTTTCTGCCTCTCTGTCATGTCTTCCATGAGCTCCCAAAGCTCTCCTTTTCTCTCTCTTTTCCATTTGTTTGTATTGAGCATTGCATTTGGGTGCATTCATGTGCATTGTTCTACGTACACTACAAATCCCATAGTTCATACTACATCTCAGGAACAAAAAAGAGGTGGTTACATTCTTACATACAGAGGGAACAAATGTAGCAACCCTATAACAAGAACTCTGGCCACAATGGCAACAGAAGAAAGGAGTTTGGAGATTTGGAGGAGGCTGAGAGCAACAGAAGATACTTTTCTGAGTTAAGAACACATACTTGAATAGAATTGCTTTTTTTTTTTTTTTTTATCAAAGTTTAGCACAAGGCAATGTTTGAAATAAATAAGCCACACAGATGTACTTTGCCAATGTCCAGAACCAAGTTTATTTAATTTGAAGAAAAAATCCACACACAAAACACACCCGGAATTTAATTTCGCTGCTGTACAAAACAAATACAATCTCATCATATTATAGAAAATAGAAGAAATAAGACTAGTAGAAATAAGACATAAGCTGCTAGTGAAAATGTATTGCTTAACATGTTATTCTGAAGAAGTGCCTCTACGGCAAATAGCAACCCATCAAATTCCAGATGTTATTTTATTCACTGGACGATTTAGCCCAAACTGGCTAGTGCAACTAATTCCTTAATTTGATGTTAACAAAAATAGAGGCTGTGCATCACTATAGGAATACTGCAGTGCTGAGATCAAAACACCACATAACCATCTTCAAAAGTGTTTAACCACTTATTCAGAAGCTTCTTTAGTTTATCTGATGGGAAGAATGTCCTGACATTTAAAGAAAACCTGGTCACCAAAGCAATAGGCTGCTACTGTTCACCCATGTGTTTTACTTCAGAACATCTGAGTCAAACACACCAAGCAAGTATGCAGCAATTAAGACAGAAAAAGTCAGGGATCCAGTGGAAGCTTAAATGCTTATAAGTTTCTCTCATGACGTGTAGTTTAAACCTTTATGGGTTGTCCAAGCAACATAATGTCAGATGCACCAGGAGGCAGGGGTATCTGGAATAAACAACTTGAGATGTGATTGTTGTTAAAGAGACCATGTTAGGTTTCTAAAATCTCCCAATAAGGGGGGGAGGGAGTATACTCACCTCTGCAGCAGCTCTCATCCCCCTATTACAGTGTGGCAACCTCCATCAATTATCTTTGGCATTTGGCACTTCCAGAAGTGTCAGATGTCTATGTGCCCTGCTAATACAAGGATTTGATATTTAACAAACATTCCAAAGTGCTAGTCACATATGGGAGGGCTTGGGTATTCAAATTGTTCATCTTTTTTATTAATTAATTTATTTTAAATTCCTTTACAACCACTTTAACACCTGTTTCAGTAAGCTGTGCATCCCATGACCTGCAAACTTTCATAGTAATACACCCAAATATATATTAGTCCTAAAAATTACAGACCTTGAACACCTGGAATGCAAAAGATATTCATTCTATATCATGTAGTTACAAGTGCATGCAGTTGTTCACTTAATTGAATTATTTTAGCATACAAATATATAATAGTGAAAGTAGAAATAGATATAGGAATTAAATAAGAGAATTAGACAGCATGGATAAAAAGGCTTCTGCTCCTGTCAAGTCCAGATTTACTTTACTGTTGATCACAGAGAATTTGGTCCTAAAGAAAGCTGGATACATTTATTGATCTCCATTAGGCGAACATGTTCATAAAGTTTGGCTCTTCTGAGGGGAACCTGAACTTCTCCAACAAGCACCATCACAAAAGTTATTCACAGCTGCAGACTTCTGATTTATCTTCCTGTTTCATTTCCCAGAATCCCATGTTTGCAGTTATCGCTGGCTGAGGTGGGATACAACATATATTAAGCCTATAAGGAGCAAGCCACGAACACCCATCATTAGAATGAGAAAGAGAATGAGAATGGACATGACTGGCTCTACAACCTGGTTTCCAAGATTCCAGCGTGGGAATCCCATGTTCACCAATTGCTGATTAAAGTCAGTAAAAGGGGATCGCCCCTCCTGTCTTGCCCCATCTTGTGGAACTTGCTGTGGTCCTGGTCCATTATTTCCAATCGTGTTAAACAATCCCTGAAAGCATAAGAAATTATATAAACTACAGGAAATTCTAAAGACACAGCAAATCAAATTACAGAAACATTTTGTAAAAAAGCAATTAGTTAAAAGTTATAATATCTGCATTGAATTTATATCTTTCTTTCCTAAAAAGGTATTTTAATAACACAAAGTTATAATCCAATACGTCTATAAGTGAACATATCTAAAGGACACCATTGGGGCTCTGGAGAAAGGAAGAAACTGGAAAAGTACTAAAAATGCTGGAGCAACCAATCAACATTTTCCTTTGAGTTCCTAGTCTGCATTAGCAAAAACGAAAGACACAGTATGACAGGGTTTCTATGGGTGTTATCTTCACAATTGATTGTTTCTTAATATTTTGTGAGACAAATAATTAATTTTGACATAAAAGTCCATGTTTTTAGCAATGTGCACGATTTGTAGGGTGGTATGATTTCTACAGTATCTCACAGAAGTGAGTACACCCCTCACATTTTTGTAAATATTTTATTATATCTTTTCATGTGACAACACTGAAGAAATGACACTTTGCTAGAATGTAAAGTAGTGAGTGTATAGCTTGTATAGCAGTGTAAATTTGCTGTCCCCTCAAAATAATTCAACACACAGCCATTAATGTCTAAACCGCTGGCAACAAAAGTGGGTAAACCCCTAAGTGAAAATGTCCAAATTGGGCCCAATTAGCCCTTTTCCCTCCCCAGTGTCATGTGACTCGTTAGTGTCACAAGGTCTCAGGTGTGAATGGGGAGCAGGTGTGTTAAATTTGGTGTTATCGCTCTCACTCTCTCATACTGGTCACTGGAAGTTCAACATGGCACCTCATGGCAAAGAACTCTCTGAGGATCTGAAAAAAAGAATTGTTGCTCTACACAAAGTTGGCCTAGGCTATAAGAAGATTGCCAAGACCCTGAAACTGAGCTGCAGCACAGTGTCTAAGACCATACAGTGGTTTAAACAGAACAGGCCTCGCCATGATCGACCAAAGAAGTTGAGTGCACGTGCTCAGCAGCATATCCAGAGGTTGTCTTGGGAAATAGATGTATGATTGCTGCCAGCATTGCTGCAGAGGTGAAGGGGTGGGGGGTCAGCCTGTCAGTGCTCAGACCATATGCTGCACACTGCATCAAATTGGTCTGCATGGCTGTCATCCCAGAAGGAAGCCTCTTCTAAAGATGATGCACAAAAAAGCCCGCAAACAGACTAAGGGCATGGATTACTGGAACCATGTCTTGTGGTCTGATGAGACCAAGATAAACTTATTTGGTTCAGATGGCATCAAGCGTGTGTGGCGACAACCAGGTGAGGAGTACAAAGAAAAGTGTGTCTTGCCTACAGTCAAGCATGGTGGTGGGAGTATCATGGTCTGGGGCTACATGAGTGCTGCCGGCACTGGGGAGCTACAGTTCATTGAGGGAACCAAGAATGCCAACATGTACTGTGACATACTAAAGCAGAGCATGATCCCCTCCCTTCGGAGACTGGGCTGCAGGCAGTATTCCAACATGATAACGACCCCAAACATACCTCCAAGACGATCACTGCCTTGCTAAAGAAGCTGAGGTTAAAGGTGATGGACTGGCCAAGCAAGTCTAAACAGGCTGAAATACTGACAGTCAGTGGCTGAATGCCTCCTAGCTATAGGAACTCTGCCAAATTGAGGTTTTGTTATTTGTCAAACCCAGCTCTGATGAAGAAGGGATCACCCTTCGAAACGAGTTAGCTTTTATCTCCTCTTTGGATGGAATTTGCATGTGACCTGTAACCCTGTGTGGACTATGGTGATTTTATGCCTGTTTTATTGATACTCTTGTGAGTATATTTCTTTAATAAAATTATTCACTATTTACTGAGGTAATGCGCAAGGTTGGTGCTCTTTCTTTTATCCTTTTCTAGTTTTATCAAGCATGTCTCCAGACCTAAACCCTATTGAGCATTTGTGGGGTATCCTCAAAAGGAAGGTGGAGGAGCGCAAGGTCTCTAACATCCACCACCTCCATGATGTCGTCATGGAGGAGTGGAAGAGAACTCCAGCAGCAACCTATGAAGCACTGGTGAACTCCATGCCCAAGAGGGTTACGGCAGTGCTGGAAAATAATGGTGGCCACACAAAATATTGACACTTTGGACCCAATTTGGACATTGTCACTTAGGGGTGTACTCACTTTTGTTGTCAGCAGTTTAGACATTAATGGCTGTGTGTTGAGTTATTTTGAGAGGACAGAAAATTTACACTGTTATATAAGCTGTACACTCACTACTTTACATTCTAGCAAAGTGTCATTTCTTCGGTGCTGTCACATGAAAAGATAGAATCAAATATTTACAAAAATGTGAGGGGTGTACTCACTTCTGGGAGATACTGTATATACATACCCTAATATGTAATATTCAATTCTGTTCATGTTAGGTTTTAGCAGTTACTTTCCTGTATAGCACACATCACTAAATGGTGGTCCATGGTCCAGATCTGGACTAAGCCACTGTCCCGCCTGGACCCGTGGTCACACCATTTGGGGGCTGCTTCTATCCCCAGCCTACACCGTTATCATTCTCAAGACAGCGCAGAGATTGTGAGGCAGGATAATAATAAACTGAGTGCAGGAGGAACAGCTCATGGAAGACGGGAACAGGAGCTGTCAGGTGGTTAGCTTTTCATATTAACTAGCAAGTGATTGTTTGTGAGGACCAGCCTATGTCCTAGCAACCAATCACTTGCTGGAAAGTTAACTCTCATGGGTTTGATCTAAAGGGAGGCAGTGCATTGTGATTTGGACCTCTGCTGGAAAAACATTTTACTGATCAGAACTTTGCAAATTTTAGTTCAATACCCCTGCTGTATAAAAAAGGAATGCAAAAAAAATAGACTCACCTGGCGAGGACTATTATCCCTACGTTGCGTGCTTGCCCTTACTCGAGGGTCGTCATCTTGAACAATCTCCCCATTTGCCAAGATTCTCACCATTTTGAAGTGACTAAGTACTTTCCTCAACCTAGAGCAAACATATAAATTACTGGTATAAATAAACTGTTGTAAGAAAAAGCATCCTTCCATAAGACAGCAGTGATACAATTTGAAGCTCAATTGTTCATTCAATTGCTCCCACCTATTCTAATTTATGAGATTAACTGCCATGCTGCACTGTGCATGCTTTTTGACAGAAGAATGGTTAACAAGTGTCCCACAACAGTGAGCACAACCTTAGACACAGAAGAAAAAAACTACTCCAAGATAAAAGTAAATAATAGGGTTGATTTACTAAATTTGGAGAGTGCAAAATCTGGTGCAACTCTGAATGGAAACCATTCAGCTTCCAGGTTTTATTGCCAAAGCTTAATTGAACAATTTGAAGTTAGAAGCTGACTAACTACCTTGCACAGCTGCACCAGATTTTGCCCTCTCCAGTTTTAGTAAATCAACCTCGCTATGTTTATCACAAATATATCACAAATTGAAAAAATAAAATAAAACAAAGGAATCTAAATGTGAAGCTAAAAACTGTGAATTCAGTGGATCTTCGATTAAGCGTCGGGATCATGTATGCATATTGGCATGTGTTCTGTCTCTGCCCCACATCCCACTACGCATACGTGATCCTGCTGCAGCTATTTTGGAATCTTGAAGACCGCCCAAGCCTCAGTCCCAGCTTCAGTTCAAGCTTATGTTTAGCTTGCGGTCCATAACATCCACTTTCAGTCAGCGGTATCCACTTCCAGTGTGACAGCCTTGAGGATCGGCCATACACCATCGATCTGTCTGCACTGGTATCCACATTAACATCCACTTATGCGGCTGGCCATCCGGCCATTCATCCACACGATCCCACATCTTATACCAGTCCAGCATCCAGTTTCTGCCATCCTCATCCAATGGAGGTAATTATTTTTGAGATTCACAACCACATGTCATCACTGCCTTGTCCCTATCTATTAGTGGCATCTTGGGTTCTATGGGCATGGAATAATCGCTATAATAACAGCTAGCAGCAGAGACCTCATGCCCTTTTATGTCCAGTTATTCTATACATTTGTTTTAAAATGATGATCTATTATCAATTACCTCATTAAAGACTGAACTTGCAGTATGTCAATAAATGTTTTTTTATGATTTGTACTTTATGTACTGTGGTTTTACACGATCATCAGCTTTCCTAAGTGCTTACTGTGGACTACTGGATCACATATTGCACTACACCACTCCTGGAATTATTCCTCTTGGAGCTGCTGGATTGCTGCACAACAGTGATTTACTGATTATCACCTGCTGTTTGGCTGGTTTTGTTTTATAGACTATACTAAGCAGTGGCACTTAGTGCCCATTTCACCTGTTCCCATCGGCAGTATTTATTTATTTTAGGTACTTCTATAGCGCCATCAATTTACATACAGATATTGTACATTCACGTCAGTCCCTAACCCTCAAGGGCAGTATGCATATATATGGACACTGTGTGGGTGAGCTTTAACGCCAAAGCATATATTAATCCAAGGAGAATGGTCTTCTATGCTGAAAGTGTGTTCCCAGCACAGTAGCTAAGATGTCACGGGAAGCTCCTGATGCATACTTGGAGCTTTCAATTATGTGACCGTAATGAAAGCCAATCACAGTGTTCACATTATTACAGTGCCCGCCTCCACCATTTACATTCTTTAAAGTCACATCCACATAGCTGTTTACATGCAGCCATCAGATTCCAGCGGCAAGAATCAGTAGATTCTTGCCGCTGGAATGACCGAGGCGTGCAAATAGCAGCAGCCACTCAGCCTATTTAAAACTAATGAAGGACAACACTGGCAACCACTGTTTGCATGTAGCCACACGCAGAGCGGTTACCTGTGGTTAGAGAGGGATATCCAGGCCTGGACGCAGCTGACTCCATCCATAACCACAGCTAACTGCTCTGTGTGTAGCTACATGTGAACAGCAGCAGTCGCTGTCAGCCTGTCATTAGCTTAAATAGGCTGAGCGGCTGCTGCTATTCGTATGCCCCGGTCATTCCAACTGCAAGAATCTGCTGATTCTTGCTGATGGAATCCGGTGACTGCATTTAACTGGCTGTGTGAGTTTGGCCTTAAAGGGTTAGTTCACCTTTACCAGAAAACTGTCTATGCAGGTAAGGGGCATCTGTAGATAAAGAGCCGGGGTCGGTGGAAGTAAGGGGTCAATCTGTATACATGTAAATGTTAGCACAAATGTTTACATGAATAAGAGAAAGATGACGGCACTCCTATTCAGCAGAAAAAGTCAGTGTGACTGGTCAATATCACGTCCTATATCTGTCAATAGCCTTGTTCTAATTGGTGTGACTTTAAAAAAGGTTCCTGCACTATTTTTGTGTGACTTCTTTGCACCTTTTTATTGACATCTGATAATGAAGTTGAACTGAATGGTAGCAAGCTGCAATGAAGTCACACAGAATAGTCAGCTGTCAAAGCTGCATTGATGTGAACGGAGGCTCAGACATAAACACAGCTCCGTACAGGGAAATAGTTGTTTCCCTGTACAGAGCTGTGTTTGTGTCTAATACTGCTTTGAAATCGCACTACTTCATCACAATGTCAAAGCCGCCAGTGTGATTTCATGTGCGGCTTGCTGACAGCTGTGCGATTTTATCTCAATTTAAGTCCCACATGAAAATCGCCAAAAACAGTGCAGGAACCTTTTTCGAATCGGTGCAAGTCAGAGACGCACCAATTTGAACGGTTCCATAAGCCAGAGTTTCTCAACCTTTTTTCAGTCAAGTAACCCTTTAAAATTATGGACAGTCTTGAAGCGCCCCATTCTAAAATAGGGTGCCTCTAGACTGTTCATAATTTTAAAAGGGCATCCTATTCTAAAATGTGAAAAAGTATTCTAACAGTTTTATATAATGCAGCAACATCCACATATGTAGGGCACCCAACATTAGAGGGGATTTATTCTTCCAAAGCAAATACACTTTTGCACACTTGTACTGAGTAGTATTCCAGTGTTTCTCTTCTCCCTCAGTTTTTCTCCATCACTGAGCTAATGTGACTCCAGCACTGATGGAGACGGGCAAGGGAGGATCAAACAAGGATGATGTGCAGGCAACTGACATCTCCTTATCAACTGATGTAATTGGGTGTCAGGACACCGGTAGTTAGAAGGTCGTAATGGTGCACAATAAAAGCTTATGGATTTTTGCAATTAAAAGGCTGGCTGTATACAAGTTTTGGGCAAATTTTAGACATTTTGCCTGGTCACCCTGGCTGAGAAAGGCTGCCATAGGCACAAATATGATGCTACTTGTCATGCAATTTTGAACTGGCAAATTGCATGACAAGTCCCTCCGGCGTGAACGGGGGCTTAATGCCACATTCATAAAGCATTCCAGACGTTTTCTGCCGAACAGGAGTGCTGGCATCTGTTATTCCTGTGATACTTGCAGCTGCGTAGCGCGCTGGTACCTGGAGATACAGCAGAAACATACTTTGGTTATACAAGCCTGCCTGGAGCCGTGTGCAGCCAGTTTACTTTTCACTGTAAATGTTTACATAAGCACAGTGTAAAATACAATGTTAATGAGACCGTGAATGCAGATGGGTGTAGTTTTGGTGTACACAGCTAAGTAAGATGGACCAAAACAGAGGGGTGTGAATGGGCCCATACCTCACCACTGTGTCCACATCCCCACTGTACATCTGTGTGCATGAGCCCTCATTCTTCATACATCCTGCTGTGTATTGGAAAGCTCACCCAGCACTGGGATTATCAGGCAGTCTATGAATGCTCCACACCCTGTATGACATGGAATGTGTGACTGCAGGCTGTGTGTACACATGGCATTGTATACAGGCACCACATACAGCCCTGCTGCCTTCTCCTGTCACTGCCCTGCTGTCTCCTCAGCACACATACACGCAACACGGTCTTACCAGGCCCAACTCAGCGGCCTCCTCCAGCCTGTCCCTGACTGACTGCCTCCCACACACAGGAAGTGACTGGTCCCTGGAAAGTCTCCCTCCACTGCTGGTGCTCAGTGCTGCTCTCTCCCGGCCACAGGAACACGCCTTTGCTGTCAGTTTGTAATCAATAAATATTGTTATTAAAGTTATTTCGAAGAAAATGAAAACGGGGCGGCACTGTTAGCAGCGGACGGGGGAGAGGTGTGTGAGGGACGGCGGTGCTGTGAGAGACACCGGGAGAGGGGGGTAGTGTCATCCTTTCACCAAACTCTGCCTCTTCTTCACCAGAACTCTGTGAGCTGATATTATGTGAACAGATCCATTACTCATGTGACGTTCAAGTAGCACAGCGCTAGTCCTCCCATCCGCCCCAAGAGACGAGCCGTGAAGTGTACACTCTGAGGTGGCCATCTGTGCTTAGCAAGTGTTTCCCGCTTGGTATACCTATATACAGTCACTAGATGGCGCTGTTGCGTTAGTGCATCGACAGTGTAGAGTTATAGAAGGCCGGCTGAGGTAGTCCCCGTGATAGGAGGCCGGCTGAGGAAGTCCCCGTGTAAGGACCGAGCAGGGACTCTATCAATCCTGTGTTACACTGCAAAGACTTGGCTGTAATGGTCTGACAATAGCTTACTTAGTAGGTAAGGCCTAGTTTATATGAGGAGATAAAACAAAGACTGTTCAGCTGCAGGTATTCCCCCAAGCTGCAAGTTCGAGCAGAACTTTACTCATAGCAAGCTGATAGAAATGAAGGTTCTTTAGTATGGAACATCCATTCTACATTGATAATTATGCCACCGACATGAATATGTGCTGTAAATTGCTTCCAGCATTTTGCGAAAGCCACTGAGCAGCAGTAAATCTTTAGGCTGTCAGCAGACCGGCCTCTACAAATTCAGGACATTGTCTAAAAATAGAGAGCAACTGAGCAGGTATAGTACAGGATTGTAACCAGTCCAAGCACTTGCTATGTTTTCCATACTGTGGCTATACAAGCAAAAAGGGGCCAGCCCAGGGGCGGACTGACCATTCGGGCACTGCCCGGGGTCAGTAGGGGCCCCCATGAAATGCCCCTGGTACCTTTTATAGGCTTTTTTTGAGTGTGGGCAAGGACACGGGCCACATGATCCCCTATTGCCCAGGGGCCCCATGAGTTGTCAGTCCGCCCCTGGGCAGCCTGAAGTGATCTAGCAGGACTTCACTTTCTGACTGAAGTTGCATTTTAAACTGGACCAAAGGCTCCTTTCACATGGAGTGGGGCCTACTACGATCAGTAGGGGGGTCTGTGAACAATTCCTTTGCTGAATCAGCTGAATAGGACAGGTGTCAGGTTTTCTTTTTAACACCTGCACCCATTCAGTGTGTATCCAGCAGACCCATTTACATCAGGCTACCTCCGCTCTATCACACTGAGGCCTGCAAAAACGGAAAAGGATGCAGTCCTGAATGGACTCGGAGGTAGGAGGGTGTATACAGACACAAGCCTGTTTATTAGTGGTACACCAAAATGAATATTCTGGTGCCAAAAACGAAAATTCAAAATGCACTTGGCCGGAAACTGAAATGTGCAGTTTTTAAAAATGAATATATATTTTTTGGTAAAAAAATACACTTTGATTAAAAAAGAACAATATATACCCCAATTGTTTGGTATAATATGAAAGAGGATGTTATGGCGTGTAAATAGATACCCAACATGTCACGGTTTAAAATTGTGCATGCTTGTGGAATGGTGTGAAACTGCGGTACTTAGAAATCTCTGTAGGTGATGCTTTAAAAATTTCTACAGGTTAGCAATGTAAAGTTACAGAGGAGGTCTAGTGCGATTGATTGAGAATGATTGCTCTTCCTGGCGATACCTCACATGTGTGGTTTGAACACCATTTACATATGTGTTCACCACTATGTGTGGGGTCGGGGGCACGTTAAACTTTTTTTTTTTAATTTTTTGGTTTTTGTTTTTTTGCACTGTTCCTTTAAAAACAAATTTATCACTTTTATTCTTATCACAAGAAATGCATGCATCCCTTGTGACAGAGATAATTAGTGACAGGTCCTCTTTATGGAGAGATATGGGATCAATAAGACCCCACATCTCTCTGCAATGTAAAGCATTGGATAAAAAAAAAAAAGCATTGATCTAGTGCTTAAAAAAAAAAAAAAAAATGGCTGGAACGGGAAGTGATATTGCTCCGGTCCTCCAAGGGCATAGAGATGTGTGGCGGCCTCCTTTTTCCTTCACTCATCTCTATGCCCAGCGCCGAGATCGATGGTTTCTCAGGTAAGGCTGAACTACTGAGCGGCGGCCGGTGGCGCGAGGGGCAACAGTGGGCGGCGGCAAGGGGTGGGGTTTTTTCGGCACTTGTATCGGTGCTTTTGATTTTGGCCATCGAAATTTCAGTGCATCCCTACTGTTTATATCTGCCTGTCCACAGGCCTGCCTGCATGGAGCTTCCAATCACACACTGCCGAGGTTGTGGTGTGGCAAAATCTATACAACAGGTCACGATTAGTAGGTAGTACCACTGCCGAATGCAACCCATACAAGTGGTCCACAGCCAAACATTTGGCTTTGAGTTGCAGCACAGTATTTCAATAGAAAAATCCCCCTTCGGCCAAATAATAAAACCAGGAATTCAGGGGCCTCCTGAATGCCTGGTCATCTCTGTTCTACAGCCCTCTGAAAAGCGATAATGTTATCCACCCATTTGCAGAGGGGTAGTAGAGAGTGTAATTTGGGGCTTGAGCCCCTAACTCATGGCCCTAGTTGCATGAGTTAGGGGGTGCATATAGATGGTGTTGAATGGTGATTTTTGCATTCTAAAACCTGTTTCACGCAGGCATCAGCATGTATAAGAGCAGTGTGAACAGAAAACTTTGACAAAGAATTTGCAAAGCTTTCAGCAAGCTTTTTTTGAAGCTTTGCATTCAGCTCCAGTTTGTAAATATTGAACACAGATCCTAATGGGAGTGTTTAACCACTTCAATACTGGGCACTTTTACCCCCTTCCTGCTCTGGCCAATTGTCAGCTTTCAGTGTTGTTGCACTTTGACAATTGTGCAGTCATGCAACACTGTACCCATTAAAAAAATTATCTTTGTTTTTCACACAAATAGAGCTTTCTTTTGGTGGTATTTAATCAGTGAGTTTTTTATTTTTTGCTAAATAAACAAAAAAAAATCCTGAAACTTTTGGAAAAAAAAACTGATTTTTCTTTTTGTAATGTTATAAGATTTTGCAAATAAATAAAATGTATTCATAAATTTAGGTCAAAAAATTTATTCTGCTACATGTCCTTGGTGAAAATACTCCAAATCAGTGTATATTATTTAGTCTGTAGGAAGTTATAGAGTCCACAAACCATGGTACATGGTATATATCTGACAATCAATCAATGTACTGATGGCCCATCTCATTTCTTGAGGCTCGAAAATGCCAGGATAGTACAAATACCCCCAAATTACTTATTTTTGGAAAATATATAGTCCACGGTATTTAGTAAGAGGCATGGTGATATTTTTTTGGAGGTTGTAATTTTGTGTTACAATTTTTTAGAAAATGTAGATATTAAAAAAAGAAAAAAAATTGTATTTTTTTTTTTTTACTTATTGTCACCAGTCAAGTACAGTGTTATTATATAACAGGTGTGGTGGTGATCAAGGACACAGACTGGTGACAGTATGTAAAAAAAATTACAATAATTAATTTTTTTTTTTCAAATTTTTCAATTTTATTTTTATTTTTTATTACATTTTTTCTTTTTTTATTTACTATATTTTTTTTTTCAACACATTGTGACCAAAGCAATGCAATGTTACAATAGTAACATTGAACTACTCTGGGGATCAAGATTTTTTTTTTTTTTTTTTAATGATTGCTAATACCAATATATTTCTGGCCTGTGATTGGCCCTGTCTGCACCATGTGACTGCTTTGACCATTCACAGCTAACACAATTGTATACAATGGATGGCATGACAGGAAGCCATCCTTTATACAGTTGACATGTGATCTACTGTGATTGGTCACAGCGGTCACATGATACTGGCTACGGGCCGGGGTGAGCGGCTCCTTTTGACAGGACGTCATATGACACCCAGTCACAAGGAGGAGTGTCCAGCCTGGCCGTTAATCTGCTATAGGCCAGGTGGAAAGATGTTAAACAAGCTACTAGCAGGCCTTCAAGATGTTTTCAAGCCTGCTAGCAGCTTGCCTAAAGTGGCTATGAGTAAAGTGAGTATCATGAGTATAATGTGACGGTCAGTAGGAAGAATGCTTCTTACATTTGTGGTCATTAGGAAGAATTACCCTCATATAGATACTGTATATAAAAAGATCAATGGTGTCAGTTGGAAATTTCCTGAGAGGGAGAAATTGCTCATTGCTCAAGGAACCCCAGCAACCTCTGGATGAACCCTTGTTGAGAACCCCTGGACTAGGGATCATGAACTGTGGAATTTGTAGTGTGCATGAAGGAATTTAATTTTTTACTCCTAAAAGCTGGTATAAGTAAAGGTGTTAAATTAAACTGGTCCTTTAGTAAATTGAAAATGTAACTTAAGAGTTTGCAAATACATTCAGGTCTACAATCCACACATGTATATAAAAAGAGTCTGGGCAATGGTTCCTGTAGTGATTATTAATTGCTTCAATAGCCCATTGTAGTTTCCTTTTTTTTTTTTAATCAGTAACAATGTTCGAAGAGAATAGACACATTTTCTTCTTTATAGCATGTACAGTAGCTTATACAGTTTAAAAAGATCTCTTGTGTCCAAGGTACATATTTGTGAAGCAATACATGTGACATACTGAGACTTCTCTCCACTTTAAAGTGTATCTATGGTTAAAAAAAAAACAAACATATATTAATTTCCACACTGCATTTCAATTATTTTTAGCCTACTCGTATTAATCTGAATGATTTTGAAGTTTGTATACTGACTTTGTAAAGAGTCCCACGCATTTAGCCCTGGTTCACACTAGAGCAGTGGTTCTCAACCTGTGGGTCGCGACCCCTTTGGGGGTCGAACGACCCTTTCACAGGGGTCCCCTAAGACCATCAGAAAACACATATTTCCGATGTGTAAAGAGCAGCTACTGTGTAGAAAGCAGCTGCTGTGTTGAAGGTAGCTACTCTGTTAAAAGCAGCTACTGTGTTGAAAGCAGCAGTATTGGAGGTAAAACGACACTCATGAATTATAATTACTGAAAATAAATAATTTTATGGTTGGGGGTCACCACAACATGAGGAACTGTATTAAAGGGTCACGGCATTAGGAAGGTTGAGAACCACTGCACTAGAGGGACATGAAAGCCGCGTGAATTTCACCATGACTTGGCTGTGCCACATCATTTACTTGCAGTTTTCCTGTTAATGACTGCATTGCGGCTGAAGGCTTTTACTTCTGAATGGTCTGCAGAGTCACTGATGAGCAGCATCGTACTTCATTCACAATCCCTGTAGCTTGTAAACAGTCAGCCCGTATTAAGGTATGGGCTGAAAACTGCAGGGCTTGTTTGCAGGAATCTGGCATTGCACCCCTGATCCACTGATCATGGGTGCAATGCTTTCCAGGCTCCTTAGGAAAATAAATATAAATGGAGATTGTTTTTCCTGTAAAGATATGTGTATTTATTATTTTTTCCCAAAAGGTAAACTTATCCTTTAACCCCTTCCCGCCGGCGCCTCCCAGCCCTTTAAGAGTTTCAGACGCCGGGAGGCGGGGCGGGTGGGGCGTGGTTTAGGGACCATGTGACGCGTCATCATGGTGGTCACATGATCGGGAAAGGTCCCGATCGAAAGAGCAGACCAGGACCTTTCCGTGAGTACCGGACATGTGTGCTGGGAGCGCGCAGGGTGCGCGCTCTTAGCACATATGTTTTTTGTTACATGAAGGTAAATGTGTGGCTGCTCGGCATCTAGGCCCAGAGGCCGGGAGGCCGCACATTTGTGTGCGGCCGGCGTGAAGGGGTTAAGATTAAGTTATGTGATCGGGAAGAATGTGCAGGCTTTGGCCTGCAGTGCAGGAGTAAGAGGTGCTATCATTTGACTTCATCATACATGCGCAGGAGTTACATTTTCAGTGTTCGCCGAATGGCTCCCCCATCCTCAAATCGCTTCCCCAACTATGTGACTCACAGGATGCTTTTCCTAGGAACTACATTTTTATTAATATTAATTTAATGAGGCTGTGTGTAACTTCACTCACACAGCCATGGTATCCATTCACACAAATCTGTGGAGGGTAAGACTACAAGTTCCATATGCCATCGCAACAGGAGCACTTGTAGCTCTGAATGGAGCAAAAGAGCAGTGATATCACTGCACTTGTAGTCCAGTGTTTACTCCCCCATAACAAGGTCCATACAGAGCTGGTGGAAGCGTTTCACAGGTGCCCATGCATTGCACTTGGTATGCACTGATTGTTGTTGCAATGATTGCTGCTTCAATGCAAAATGTGGCTGCATTTGTTCAATTCTTGGTAAATTTTGCCTTTACGTTTCACATTAATTCACTATGATTTAATAAAAGACCATTTCAAAAGGCAAAGAATGAGATTGCGTGTTACATCAGAACTTTCTTCATCCTGTACTATTCACTAGTTTGATTATTCACTAACATTCTTTGCAGTATAAGTGTGGGTAATGTTGGCTGGAAATATCAATGAATACACAAAACAGTATTCACCAGATTTTTATGAATATGCCCCTTATATTTTTTTTTATCATTTACTTACATACCTGAGAAACACCAGATATAAAACTTATCCTTGTTCTTTGTGTCATTAAATAAAACCTTTTTTTGTAAATTTCAGTTTTTCTCAGATTCATCAAGATTATCTACTGTATGCTGAAACATAAATAGTTTTGTGGGCCCTCAACAAATGTACTCCTGCAAATACATAATAAAACCTGTGACATCATATGACAACTATTTTACACATGGTAATAAAATGAGTTAGCAGGCAGCAGAACCCAGATAAACGTGATAATAAATTACAGTATATGACAACTAAGTTTAAAGTGAGCCACAAGGATTCAAAATATTGAAGCTGCCATAGCAGGGTCCCTGACCTAGAACATGTGTCAATCAAATGTTCTCACACTTCATTGGAGATTTATAAAAATAGTAGAGGCTTTTCACTTACCAAGGTGAATGTTCACTTTGAAGGCAGATTTTTATGTAACTAAAGGTGAAGCTGTGTTCATTTTGAATACCCAATAATGTACAAGGAAAATGAAAAAAAAAATGGATCTTTACTTGCACATGATTTCACAGCTTCACCTTATTTACTAAACCAAGTGAGCCTTTCCTTTACAATGTGAAAGGTATTTTTGTTAAATAGTCTTTACCTTCAATGTTAGAGATTTGTGTATATATAGCCCTACAGAACAGACAGTCTGTGGCACACGTGTTTATCTGCTGCTTTTCTACAAACAGGAAACAGAAACTTTTATTCAGAGAAAAGACATAGAGTTTTACAACAGAGATCAGCTATACATTTAGAAACATTGCCATCTACTGGCTAATGTAGTTGTTGAACAAAATACATGAACACTGTATTCCAACAGCTCCACTAAACAATTCCTTCTATTAGTCCCATCTTAGATCTCGGTTGTTTAAATCTGTTTCTTGTAAGCAGTTTTGTCAAAGCATCTGCGATCATGTTATTAGTCTCACGATACGTAAGCACAATTACATTTTGTTCAACCAGACCAGGAACGTGATGATGTCTGACCTTAATATGCTTTGTTCTTACATTGATCTCATTGGTGGCAAGTTTGTTACATCCTTGATTGATTGTCCTCATATAAATTGTAGGCTTGGGCATTTGCTCGCCAAGATATTCAGGCAATTGACTTAACCACAGCTTCTTAACTGGCCTAGGCAGCAGCAATGTATTCTGCCTCTGTAGAAGACAAAGTTATTGAGGTCTGCTTCTTGCTGGACCAATCTATAGGACTGTTTCCTAATTTGAACAAGTAACCACCTGTGAATTTGCAACTGCTTAGGTCACCTGCACAGTCAGTTCACATATCCTACGAGGTTCAAATCACTAATTGCAGTTAGCTTTAGACTCAAGTCTTTAGTTTGTTTAAGATATTTCATGACTCTCATAATTGACGTCTAGTCTCTTTGACGTGGTTCATTCACACGTTTAGAAATGGCAGCTGCGATGTCTGAATGTGTAGTGGTTGCAATATATAGCAATGCACCCACTGATTTTCTGTACTGATCAGTAGTAGGAAGAAGATCCTCATCCCCTTCCGTTTTTAGTTATGCTGTGTCCATGGGAGTATTTGCTTCTTTGGCTTCAGTCATGCCAAACTGCTGAAGCACTGCCTCAATTTTAGCTTTCTGATTTTAACAGGAAGCTGCCATCTTCTTTACTCTGTACATTAATTCCTAGGTAATATGTCACATCCCCAAGATTTGTAGTCTTAAAATGCTGGTTAATGCTGGCTGTCCACTTTGCAACTTTATTTGTGAGCAACAATCAAGTCATCCAGAGTAAAAAATACATATATTCAGAATCTACACATTTCGAGTATAGACATGGGTCAGCTCTGCTTCATATGAATCCTTTGTCTGGCAAAACTTTGCTTACTTTTAATTTCCATGCTCGAGCTGATTGCTTAATCCATAGTCTGTAAAGAAATTTCTGAAACATGCACACACGATGCTCTTCTCCATTTTTCCATCTCCCTTTATCCTTCTGGCTGTGTCATATATATTTTCTGCATTAATTTATATTTCTGTGTCACTTTGTTGCTTAACTTCATGTGACACTGATGTGGAATTTCCCTCAGTTTGAAGCGCATACAGTCTGTTCATGAAATTTTGAACACACTGAAGTTTCATCTGTAATTTTAACCTTTGCAAGTAAAATATCCTCTTTTGTGATGGCACAACTGTCACCTTGGAAGGTCACTACATTGCCTTGTTTTGTGGGCTTGTTTTGTGGGCTTCTTCGCTGACAAACGATTAGTTTCAAGAGCAGGGACATACAAGACATCTTTCATAGGTATCTTTCTGGTGACACTCTGGGAAATAGGACAGTATGAAAACCATCTTCCTTCAGATTCCATTATTTGCCTTTTAACTGCAGTGATTTTTTTTCTGTTTTACTCCTGGTCAAGGTGAATAAAGACATTTATGTCATTTTTCATGTGACTCATAGCTCCTGAATCAACACACCATGTCTGCAAAGACAGGGTGCAACTTTTGGATTGAAAAACATATTTATTATATGGAGAAAAATCAATTTCTCTCTTCACACTTCTGGCCTTTCGTAGTTTAATTTGTTTTTGCATTCTAGCTTTCAAGATTATGCATTTAAATGGCCTTGTGTCTTGCACACAAAATTTTCCCGTGTTTCTTGTTGCATGTTCCTTTTTTTTCCCCATCTTTCGTCTTTAACCACTTGCCTTCCTGCCCAGGCCGATTTTCAACTTTCAGCGCTGTCGTACTTTGAATGACAATTGCATGGTTATGCAACATTGTACCTATATGACATTTTTATAATTTTTTTCACACAAATAGAGCTTTCTTTTGGTGGTATTTAATCACCGCTGGGTGTTTTATTTTTTTGTGCTATAAACAAAAAGAGACCAACAAATTTGAAAAAACTAAGTTTTTCTTAGTATCATAAAATTTTGCAAACAGGTAATTTTTCTCTTTCACTGATGTTCATTGATGAGGCTGCATGGATAGGCAGCACTGATGGGCACTGATGAGGTGGCACAGATAGGCAGCACTAATGGGCACTGATAGGTGGCACTGATGGCACTAATGTGCAGCACTGATGGGTGGCACAGGTGGTTGGCACTGCAGGGCACAGGTGGGTAGCAGCGCTGAGTGGAAAAGGTGGGTGGCACTGATGGGCACAGATGGGTGGCACTGCAGGGCATGTGGGTGGCACTGATGGGCAAGGGTGGGCGGCACTGCTGGGAACAGGTGGGTGGCACTGCTGGGCCCCGATCGTCAGTGCCCTGATGATCAGTGTCGATCTCTTCACTGACAACTGCCAGTTCTCGACAGTACTTTCCTCACGCTGTGTCAGCGTGCAGCCGAGAAACAGCATTTGTATTTACCCAGTGATCGCTGTGTCATTGTACACAGCTGATCATTTAGTAAAAGGCCGCTGTGATTGGGTGTTTACCGTACCCCGTGATCAGTTGTGTCTGTAGGACACCGATTACCGGTGCCGCTGGGGGAACGTTCTGGAATGACGCCCATGGACGTCGTCCCAGGATTCCACAACCGTGCTATAGCGCGGTTGGGAACTGGTTAAAGCAGACTGTGAGGCAGAAGCACTGTCATTATTAGTGCTTTCTGTTTTATGCTTATAATCCACAAGCTTTCCCTTAACATATTCCAATGTCAGTTCATCATCTGGACGTGCATCAAGTGCTGTGAAAAGCATGTCATAACTTTCTGGAAAACCACTAAGTAATAGTGCTACGACATGAAAATCTGTTTTATTATTTTCCTATACTTCTCAGACGTTCAACCATTTTCTAAGTGTGCCTTATATAATCCTTCATAGCATGGCGTTTCATCAGCTTGGTTTGGTATAGCCTTCTACTCAAATACAGTTTATTGCTGATGATCTCTTTCATGCACCTTTTGTAATCCTTTCCACATTTCTTTAGCAGTTTCACACTTACATGCAGCATATGTATGATTTGATCATCTTTCTGTTGCTGTATCTTGCACTTTTTTGCTGTTCTAGCCTATGGATGGGTGTCTGGGCCCATAACCACAGAGTGTACAATCCACAGGTGTTTATCTGCTGCTTTTCTACAAACAGGAACTTTTATTCGGAGAAAAGACTTTGAGTTTTACCACAGAGCTCAGCTACAAAATTATAACCACTGCCATCTACTAGCTAATGTAATTTTTGCACAAAATACAAGAACCCTGTATTGCAGCATTCAAAAACAAGTCAGCAAATCCAGTTTCCATCTTTATCCTGACAGGTTTCTCTTATGAATATTGACTGCTATTGGTTGGTTAGGTATTAAATGTATGGTTTTCTTTTGTAGCTCATGCAGATGAGCAAAAATACCTGCTGTAGAAAGTCTCATGCACAAATAAGACACTGGACATGGAATATATTTAAAACTACTATACCTAAACCATGTAAATAAGTGACATCAACTAATCTAATTCTTAGAAGTTAAATGTTTGAATGGAAATCCTCAACATATCAGTTTTCCCATGCAATCAATAATTTTAAAAATCTATAAACAGAGCTTATCCTAGCTGAAAAACACACAAAGGATGGAGCAGTTGATCTAGAACTATTGGGGTTGATTCACTAAAGGCATGTAGGCTATTCGCTTTGCAAGGGAAGTTTCATTTACAAGGGAGTTTTCCCCAGAGCTTAGTGAATGTGGTGACATTTCAGTTTGCAAAAAATAACCTATTATGTGCAAACAAAACAAAAACTTTTTTTTCTTGCACGTGAATGAATGATTACAGCCAACAGAGCTTCACTTCATTCACTAAGCTCTGAGGAAATCCCCTTGCAAAGGGCAAATTCTCTTGCTAAGTAAACAGTCTATTTACTTTTAGTAAATCAACCCCATAGATGGTTATATACAAATTTTATCTGAAATCTCATACACCATTATTCAGCTGACATGTATATATTAAAATGGGCAATGTCTATTAGTACGATGCCATTTTACTTGTGCTTTAAACCTGTTGCTTTGCTCTAAATTGACAATTTAGTGATGGCTGAACTAGCTGTTTATAGGTTCTTTCCTTTCTCCCCATGCCAATCTGCACCCAGCTGTTATGTGGGAGGACGAGGAGTGAGTCACATGAAGTGAGTGAGCTCCAAGTTATGAAGACTCTGTCCCCACCCTCATGTTACTGCAAAGTGTATAAAAGTAGCTAATTTCAAGTTGTCACTTGAGTGGAAGTTCAGTGAATCGTGATCTATAAGTACCAGGTATTTTTCTTTGTTCCTGTTAGCCGAACAGATAGCTGGGGGAGCAAAGAGAAGGTAAGTATAAACAGGTGTTGAAGCCACAAGTAAAATCAACCTGTTGCTTTGTCCCACATTGGGGAACTAAAAACGTGTTGTTAGTTGATTTGCATTTAACTACATTCTTCTAATCTAAATTTTCCACTGCTTTACGGTTGGTCATAGCCTTGACTAAAAAAGAAGGAAAGTTTAGTGCTGAACTAGCCTTGAAAATAAATTATGGTTACAACTACAGGGAAATTTCTCACACAAGAGACCTACATTCTTGTGTGCTCTTGCATGGATGGGCTCCCCAAGTCTCTTGTGCATAACAGGGCATAATAAGATTTTTTTTGTTGCTATACTATAACATAGTTTTATGTAGGTAACTTCACACAACTATATCCAAAGTTCCCCCATGGCAACAAGAAAAGTTTCTACATATTGGGCATTTCATTGGTCTTTACAAGCAGACCTCAGGGTGGAGACTGAACACTAGAAATCTGAAGGTGTATGACTAGCTTAAGTGATCATTTGTACCAGTAAAATCTATCATCTGCAAAGAATGACATTTGATCAAACTGTAAATCATTTAGACTGATATCTCCTATTTCTGTTGGGTAAGTTATCATTTTTGAACTAAGAAATTTCAGTCATTGTTCAGTTAATGAAGTGTTTATAAAATTTCCATCATATTTACAAAAAAATAACCTTACCTTGTGATTTGGTTAGAAAGGAGAAGTTATGCTTTGGCTCTCAATAAAGATGCCTAAAGCGGATCTTTACCCATAACAACTTGATACTTCTGCGAGTTCATCAAAAGAATTGTAGACACTAAGAATGACCCAAGTTTCTCATATGGGGACTGTAATCTTCTCAGTACACTCTCTCCAAGACCTACGAACACACGTATGTCGCACAGAGACCGTAGAGGTCCAGCGTTAGTGAAAAGGACTAATGTTCTACCTGCTACAGTTCTTGAAAAGACTGATCAAAACAAGAAAATTGAGGACCCAAATCAGCAATGTCCAATGCATAACAAACCACATCCACTTAAGAAATGTATTGGCTTCAGAAAAAAAAACCCCCGAAGAATGTAAGGAACTTTTGAAGAAATTTAGGGTTTGCTACAAATGCTGTGCCTCTACAGAACACTTTGCAAAGGACTGTAAAGTGATCATCAAATGTATAGATTGTGACAGTGATGACCATTTGCAAGCTCTTCATCAATATTCGCACAACTCTACTACACTCACAAACAATCTTTCTGAGGCAAAGCAAGGCAGGGAGCACCCAGATCAAGCAGCACCTCCCACCCCAGTGTTCTCTACATGTACAGAGGTCTGTGGAGAAGGATTCACAAATCTTGTGCAAAGATATGCTTTGCACGTGTATACCCCAAAGGTCAACCTGAAAAGGCCATAAGACTGTATACTGTTCTGGATGATCAGAGTAACAGATCTCTTGCAAGAACTCAGTTTGTTTAACTGTTGAACATAACTGGAGATGCTCTGCCTTATACCCTAAGCACTTGTTTCGGCACTACAGAAGTCTTAGGTAGGAGAGCCAGTGGTCTTGTAGTTACTCCTCTGAATGACAATGTGGAAATATCTTTGCCCACTATCACTGAGTGCAACCAGATTCCAAACACCAAAGAGGAGATTCGTACTCCTGAAGCTGCTTTTCACTATTCTCACTTAAAGCACATAGAAAACCAAATACCAGCTCTCGATGAAAGTGCAGATATCCTGCTGTTACTCGGTCGAGACATCCTAAGGGTGCACAAAGTTCATCATCAAATCAACGGTCCACAAAATGCACCATATGCTCAGCGTCTGGATCTAGGATGGGTCATCATAGGCAATGTCTGCCTAGACAAGGACAGAAGGTCCTACTCATTCTCTTCCTTTAAAACATGTCCTGTCAAATGGACGAACAACTTGTCTGCACAACAACCACATAAATATATAGTGAAAGAAAGACTGAAAAAAGTGTGCAATGACATATCATAAAAGACAATAAGAAAGCTCTTAATCTCTGGAATGACAACATCAGCAACACAGTAAACCACTAAAGACAATGAGTTGGCAGCTACCATAGAAGACAAAGAATTCTTGAAAACCATGAGTAAAGAGTTCTACCAAGATGATTCCAACAGTTGGGTAGCATCCTCTACCATTTCGTACCCCAAGAAAAAGACTACCAAACAACAGGGTATACGCAGAATCACGGTTTGTTTCTTTAAATTGCAGTTTGAACCAGAAGCCTGAGATGAAAAAGCACTTTGTGGACTTTATGCAGAAGGTGTTTGAGAGGGATCATGCTGAGCCTGCGCCTCCTCTTACGGAGGGAGAAGAATGTTGGTACCTACCCTGCTTTGGTGTCTACCATCCTCGCAAGCCTGATGACTCAAGTGCTAGTCATGAAGGTGTCTCCCTCAATGACAATCTTCTCACTGGGCCTAATCTGAACAACAATCTTATAGGAGTTTTACTTCGCTTCAGACAAGAGCCAATTGCTGTTATGGCTGACATTCAGCAGATGTTCCACTGTTTCATCGTCCGTGAAGACTACAGAAAGTTCCTCAGGTTCTGATGGTACCGCAATAATGATGTTAATGATGAAGTCAGACTACCGAATGAAGGTACATGTTTTCGGTAACAGTCCTTCTCCTGCAGTAGCAATTTATGGACTGAGGAAAACAGTTCAAGAGGGTGAGAGAGAATTTGGATTTGATGCAAGACAGTTTGTCGAAAGGAATTTTTATGTAGACGACGGACACAAATCTCTGCCCAATGAAGAAGAAGCTATTGACCTTCTTACTAGAACCCAGAACATGCTTGCCACTACAAACTTCACAAAGGCATCTCTAACAGCCACAAGGTCATGATAGTCTTTCCTTCTGATGACCATGCTGTCAATGTGAAGAAATTCCAACTAGGATCTGACCTTTCTGTTACACAACGCAGTCTTGGATTGCTTTGGAATGTTAAACAAGACACATTCACATTTCAAGCATCAGCCTGTGACAAACCCTTCACAAAGCAAGGAGTTTTGTCTACAGTGAACAGCATTTATGATCCCTTTAGGTTTCATTACACCTCTCACCATTCAGGGTAAGATACTGCTGAGACAACTTACTTCTGAAAGTTCAGACTGGGATACCCCCTTACCCAAGGAGAAACAACAAAGGTGGGAATCCTGGAAACAGTCTCTAAAAGCATTAGAACAACTCCAGATACCACGCTCTTACACCCAAGCATCCTTAAAGAATTCCAGCAGAAGAGAGATTCATGTCTTCTCCGATGCATCCAACGAAGCCATAGCTGCAGTGGCTTATCTTCGAGCTACGGATCCCAGCGGTAAGGTGGGTGTAGGATTTATCATGGGCAAGACCAAGCTCACACCAAAACCTGCACATACTATTCCAAGGCTCAAACTTTGTGCAGCTGTGTTAGCTGTGGAAATTGCTGAGCTTATAGAACTTGAAACAGATGTTGAAATAGACTCCTTTGACTTTTATACAGACAGCTAAATAGTGCTAGGATATATACACAATCGCACAAGACAGTTCTACGTGTATGTCGGCAACAGAGTGAAACGCATAAGGGAGTTCTCTACGCCTGAACAATGGCACTATGTTCCCACTAGCCTCAACCCAGCTGACCGCGGCAGTCGTGCAGTACCTACTACTGCATTTCTGGACACATCTTGGCTATATTCACCATGAAAGAAGGTTCTGCACACATTTACTTCAGGCCTATAATGGAACTGGTACTTATTTTGCCCAAAGAGGAAGACAAGTCATCAACTTGATTTAAAGGGAGGTAAGAAGGAATGGTGCATGTTGCTGCCTTCCCCTCTGAATATAGATTTCCATGTCTCAGCCTGGACTTTCGAGACCAGCATCTGCAAGTATTATGCTAAATGTTTGTATTGTTTTCCTTTGTTCTTCCTTTCTTTCTTGTTTTCCAGATGTTCCTGGAAAGAATCTTCATTACTTATATTGGAATTGGACTAATGTTTGTTTATAATAGAAATCATATATTTCAACAGGGAGTGTCATGTTTCACATGACTGTCATATACCTTTAAGTGTTCTTTGTATTTTGTCTCTGCTCCTCCCTTTCCTTTGGTTTAGTTCATGCTGTATAGATAGCCCACCCTTTTTCCCAGTAATGCATTTCAGCTTCAAGCCTCATATCATGAAGTAGATCACATTATGATCTTTTGACCTATCTGATGTTCATTGTTGTAAGATTTTCTACAAGATCTAGAAGATGTCGTCTGGATTGAGTCACTGCCTGTGTTATTCAACTAAGATTGGAGTTATCGCTATCTCATCACAACTGTAAGCTACAGAGATCATACTTTCAATGCTTTAATTGGAGAGACAGAACGTGCTGTAAATTGCCTCCAGCATTGTTCCTGTTTCTTCTTGTTGGAGGCTGCTATTTTGCTGAAGCCCAGACCCCCTGAACAGCAGTAAATCTTTAGGCTGTCAGCAGATCGGTCTCTACATTTTCAGCACAGTGCCTAAAAACAGAGCAATTGAGCATTTGCAGAGCAGGATGTATTACTGGATTTTAACCACTTGCCCTCCTGAGGATTTACCCCCCTTAATGACCAGGCCTCTTTTTGCTACTCGGCGCTGCACTAAATCAACTGATAATTGCGCGGTCATGCAATGCTGCACCCAAACAAAATTTACGTCCTTTTTTTCACACAAATAGAGCTTTCTTTCGGTGGTATTTGATCACCTGTGCGCTTTTTATTTTTCACGCTATAAACAAAAAAAGACCAAAAATTTTTAAGAAAAACAATATTTTTTACTTTCAGCTATAAAAAATATATAGTAAACTCAAAGTTAGTTATAAATGTAGGCCAAAATGTATTCTGCTACATGTTTTTGGTAAAAAAAATCCCAATAAGTGTATATTGATTGCTTTGTGTGAAAATATATAGCGTCTACAAAATATGGTATAGATACTGCAATTTACGCCATTTTTTTTTGCTATACAGCGCTGCGCTAGTTTAACGGACAATTGCGCAGTCATGCAATACGGTACATAAATGAAATTTACTTCCTTTTTTTCCCACAAATTGAGATTTCTTTTGGTGGTATTTGATCGCCTGTGCGTTTTTTATGTTTTGCGCTATAAAAAAAAAGGCTGACAATTTTGAGGGAAAGAAACAATATTTTGGACTTTTTGCTATAAAACATGTCCAGTAAAAAAAATTTAAAAATCAAGTTTAGTCATAACATCTTTGCTAACAAAAAACCCAAATACGTGTAACTTAATTGGTTTACGTGAAAGTTATAGCGTTTACAAATGGCGGGAAAGATACTTGGATTTTTAATTTTTTTTTATACTAATAATGGTGGCGATCAGCGACTTATGGCGGCGATCAGAGACTTATGGCAGGACTGCGGCAGACATTCTGACACTGGGGGGGAACTGACTTGGTGTCACTGGGGATGTCAGTGACCCCAATACAGTGATCAGTGCAAAAAAAAAAAAACACTGACACTGTACTAATGGCACTGGGGACGAAGGGGTTAACTTCATTATTAAGTGAAAGGGTTAACTGTGTGAGGGGAGTGTTTTTTACTAGGGGGCGGGGGGGTGTACTGCAGGGAACACCGCTGATCGGGAGAGAGAAACTCTTCTCTCCCGGTCGGCCTGTCAGGGAACTGACAGAGAGCACAGCTACTGCAGCCCTGCTCTCTGTCAGTGATTGCCGCTAATCGCCGGGACACAGCCGGTAACGATCGGCTGTGACCCGGCGACTGACATCCGCGGCCATGATCTGCGGGGGGACATGTAGGGCGGAGGCGCTTCACGTGCGCCCCCTACCTGTTTTGAAAACACGTTTTAAAACATGGTTTTGCCCAGCCGTGCCGCCCTGCCAACGTATTTCTACAGTGGCTGGGCAGCATGTGGTTAAACAGTATAGGCACCTATTTTAAAAGTTTTACATAGCTATGCCTATGAAAGGGGCCAGCCTGAAGTGATCTAGCAGGATTTAATTTTCTGTTCCACTTTAAGTGTTCTTGACCACTTGGTATTTGTGGTTCATTCCTGGTTGGTCCCACTGCAGCTTCTCATTATGATGATGATAAGATTATGGGTACCTATGAAGATGTTCTCTCCTCATTGCCTAGCTTTGCAAGTTTATTTCCCTTATAACAGACAGCATTTAAGTAAGATCTTGAAAACAGTGCAGTGGGTCACATCTAAAGCTTATTGCTTTAAACTGTAAATTCCATAACGTTTTCTAAACTGATTGTATAAAACTTTTTTATTCCTTATGGGCCCTTTCACACAGGTCGGGTCTTTCTGTCCTTTTTTCAGGTGGACCTGATGGGACCACCCACTGTTCTCCATGGGGAGGTGGATGTAAAAGGACACGTGTCCATTTACATCTGTCTGCATTCGATCTGATCCAATCTGCTAAAAACAGATGGATGGGTAGCCGTTCCCCATTCATCTAAAAAATCGGATCAGATGATGTTTGGATGTAAGCAGATAGGCGGTCCATTTACATCTGACCAGCCCGTAGAGAACAGCGGGCTGTGTCTGTGTCTACTCTGCACAGGCATTCACGGACCTGTCATTCACTTGCTCAGTGGGGATCAGCGGACAGATTCCACGCTGAGCAGGTGGATCTGCTTGGTGGAGTCTGCCCATGTGAAATGGTCCTAAAACAGCATTTATTTTTAAGCAAGAAACTTTTTTTTGTTAAAACAATTGTCACCTCTGATTTTGTCTCTGCAACAACTAAAAAAAGCAAATGCAAAAACGGATGTAAACTGATATAAACTGAACTGATCTGAAGATGGATGTACAAACTGATGTTAACTGATGTAATGTGATCCAGTTTTCATCAGTTTTTTCCTAGCAAAAAACATGACTGAACGGATGACACCCATGTGAAAGCGGCCTTATGAAGCAGAACTTGAAGCATTCATTATGTCTTATCACAGGAGCTACTGAATTCTTTGAAGATGGGGGAACAGAGTTGCAGTCTAAGTTAAGTTGAGGTGACTTTACTTTGAGGTGAAGGGAATTTAAGTTCTGTTTAGCCATTCTGAGTCACACACTTCAGGCTGGTGACTTCACATTTTCTTCTTCTTTAGCTTTAGAGCCTGTGGTGTTGGGATGATTATACTCATGTGGTAGATGCTTTCCAATGAGTTGTACCAGTCCAAACTGTACTTTAGCAGCTCACGTTTAATGAACAAAAATGCTGAGCTACCTGGTACTCTTGGCATCACTGCTGATCATTTTACCAGTTTTACCTTACTATGTTGCCAAGCTCTCCTGGTTTACTTGGCTCATTTAGCCTTTAGTTGCAGCGTCCCACTGCACAGCCTACTCCGAACCTCTGGATAGGGATTCTCCTGACACCCCGATAGGTGCCCACCTGACTCCTGTAATGAGACCTCTTGGCTACTGGTTGGGGCACCTCTGACCCCTGGCTGAGACCGTAGAAGAAGATGAAAGAAAGAGCGCACAAACCTTGCGCATTACCTCAATAAATAGTGACTAATTTTATTATTAAGGAAATATACTCACAAAGTGATGGTATAACAGGCATAAGTAACTACAATCCACACAGGGTTACAGGTAAATCCAAAAGGGGGGGGGATGAAGGCTAACGCGTTTCGAAGGGTGCTCCCTTCTTCATCAGAGCTGATCAAAAAAACAAACAAATACATATACGAATACTTGACTCCTGATTGGGGAACCTCTTGCCCCTGGTTGAGACCTCTTGACTCCTGGCTGGGACACCTCTGACTCTCTGACCCCTGAGACGAGACCTCCTGACTCCAATATGGAAGCTGTCTCCAAACTGGGAGTTCTGAGATTTCTTCAGGCTTGAGTATATAACGATCCTGCACACAGGCTGCAGACATTCCATAAGATGCAGACATAGGATTGAAGGTTCCAACCCACCCAAGACACTTTGGAACCTTCAGGCTGCAGGCCCCAATCTAGGTTTTCAGAATCCAGAGAAACTGAAAGACACAGCTTTCTCTGCTCAGAAACAGTAGACTGGAACTTTGCACAAGCTATATTTTGTTGAGTTAGCCCTGACTTCACCATTTAATATTTGAAAAAAATGCTTTAAATTGGAATTTTGCTTGTATGGTTCTATGGAACTGCTAGAAAAGACGCTGCCTTATACTGAAGAGTATGTCACCATCTACAAACTTCATTTGAGTGCTTTACTCAATCATGAGTGATTTCTCGAGTGGCCTGGTCATTCCCAAGAGAGATGCAGAGACATACAAGCGCCAGCTTTCACAAGACTGGTATTTTTAGAGGAAGGGGAGAAGCTGTGCTGCACTTGCCAGCGTCAGCTGATACATATTGTCTGGTTGTAAGGTTAGTTTATTAAATTTGAAGCAATTACAGCTGTGCAGAATGGTGGCTTTTTCATGTCTGCAACTACATACCTAGAAACAGAAATGTACCATCGTGTGTGCAAAAATGAAAAAGCAACGGGGACACAAAAAATGTTTTTTTTTTTAAGAAATTATTTTCTAAAATGACTAGGAAGTTATGTTATATGACAACTGTAGATAAAATAATGCTTCATAGGGTTGTCATTCTTTGAACAAGATTTATTCATGAAATAATAGTTCCACTAAAGGCATCTGAGGAAAAACTATCTCACTATGACTGAAATTCTAAGAACTTTTTGTCCTTATTGTATCACAAATCTTTGACAAGCCTATGCATGTATTCAATGACCAATGAACATAGTCATGGATATCTGGCTTGTTCCATATCGTTCGCTAAGACACGCATTCAAACTAGAAAAATAGATAGATATGGATGGGATAGATAGATATATGTAAAGCTTTTATTCTGTACAGCTGCACCCATGGTGAATAGTTTGACACATCACAAAAGAAACAAGTGAACTTAATTCAAGATGAATAGGTTCCCACCTATATAGATGACATTTTCATAGCAACTAACAAGGGGGGAAATCCAATTACACCACAAAGAAGTTACCTAATAGCCCATTCAGCTCAAGAGTGTGTAGTGAGGAGGGGTGATGTCTATAGTGGACCTTGCATTCAGACTTTTGTTTCCTTGTGTGTGTGTGGGCACATCAAAAAAGGAAGTAATGTAAAACTCAGACCTTTTTACAAGGGACAAGAGGTGAGGCTAGCCATGTTCCCTAGGTTGAAATAAACAGTATTACTTCTTTTAAAGAATAGCAGGTAATTAAGTCCCTCATTTACTGACTGCAGCAGGTAATAGCACATATTATTCCAGAGTGTTCCAGCACCTGTTACTCGTTTCCAGTTGACTTGGTAGGCAAGAATGGTTGAGATGCTTTTCTGCTGATCACAGATAAGTGTTTGTGCCTGCATGTAACTGTATTTGCTTTACAGTCATTTTCATTTTATTAATTGATATAAAGACCACATGCCAGAGAACCAATATAATTAATCTCTAAAACATCAATTTGCTATATGACTAGAAGCTTCCCGTCATGCATTTAAAGTATGCAGAGATTCCATTTGCAACTTAGGTATGTAAGCATTGCTGGATGTCAGTGATGTGATTATGTCAGGTAACTGCTCGCATGCTTATGTCAATGGTCCCTGTGCCTAGCATGGAACAGTTCTGGTCCTCCAAAGTAAAACAGGATGTGCATCTGCTGTGTAGGGATATGCTACCCTCTACTGTTTGGATTTGTGAACAACCTAGCTATCGCAGAGTTATGTATAATTATGTATCAGCACTTCCTGTCTCTGGGAGGCTGGCTCAGAAACCCCAGAAAGAGGAAGAGAGAGGTGCTATCACCACATGCCCCCATGGTGCTATAGAACTGTTTCTATTCCAGGCCTTCCAGGGACTAGTGGGCAAGTGTTCCTATGTTAATAGTTTACTATTTTTGCGCATAGCTTCTGGATGTATATATGCATATATTTAACAACTGGTGATAGAAGTATATCTGTTCCCTTGTTGTCTCGGATGCACTATACCAGATAGTTTAGTTTGTGACACAGTGTGTGTGTGTAGTGGTCACCTTAATGTATCTTAGTAGGTGATCCTGTTTATTGCAATATAATTTATATGCAGTCTAGTTAACCCTGTCCCTTCTGGTCTGTGATTCTATAGCTAGTTTTAGCCCAGGGCTGATAAACCAACATAAGCTAGAGCCAGGTTAAGCATTCAACATGTACTGGTAACATTCAACATAACTGGTAGTTAGAGGTCTGGTTGCATGATAGAATAGATGCTACTAGGGACTAAGCACCGAGTAGATAGGCTGACTCTGCGTTCCAGTGTCATGCCAAGGTTTCTGCTAATGAGATTCTGCATTTCAGGCTGGTTGGACAACTGTTGGGAGAATCTCCCCATGATTGCTGATCTTGTCTTCAGGTCTCTGACACCAAGACAAATGCCACATCGTGATCATCTTCATGGGCTCCTGCAACTAGACTTTGCTACAACATTCATCTAGAGGTATCTCTATTAATAGCTATATATACCCAAGTATATGTGCACAATTCCACCATGATGCTTGTGAGGCACTTTGCTGATAATACCTGTTTGTACATTAGATGTATGTAGTATTACTAAACTTTTCTTATATAAAGCTTGCATTATTTCCATACTGGTGTACATTTATATACTTATGGTTAATATCTTGTGCTGGTTGCAGCAGTTCCTATGCTTTGAATTGCTTTGATTAGATTGCTGGTTAATTTTCCAGAAAGGAAATCTCTTTTTCACCCTGTCCTGGGTGGAGGAACTGCCAACTTTATTATCAACCCCACTCTTCCATTTTGCGATGGTTCTGGTTCTCTTATTTCCCTACAGGTTTAGCACAATATCCTGTTTGGGGAGGGTCATTTCTCACAATACCCCCCCCCCCAAAAAAAAAGAGGGCTACAGATTTATGCATCTGTGACCCCTTTCTGTATTGTACTTTTGGAATCATCATGAGACTGCTCTGTTTGCAACCAAATGCATGCATATTACAGTGCAGGAAAGGGCAATAAAGTGTTCTTGTAATGATTAAATAGATGCAGTTCAATCGGTAGCCATGAGTCAGATATCACTGCATGGTATTTTCACTGCTGCAAGCATTTATACATAATCTGATTGGTTTTCACACAGTTAAAATGGACCTTCAGCTAAAAATTTCCCTTTGCTTCCTTTCCCAGTGAAACAGTAGAGTGTAAGGATAAGTATTCCCAATGAGGACAACCCCATAATGAAAAGTTTTAAATCTTCACCACTCTGTAAAAAACCTTTAGCTGGAGTTCCACTTTAATAGCATAGAGGCCATTCAGTTTATGTATGTAGTGCTTCCCTTCCCTTACAGTGCAGTTTGTTTTATTATTAAATATATTTTCACAGGTATTATTTAAAGCTACAGAGCCCTGGTACAAATTGCCTTTTTGTTTTCACACAAAAGAGAACTATTTCTCAGGATAACAAATAAAAGTTACTATTGCTGACATGTTTATGATGGTACATGCCCTTGGCCTGTCATAGATCGTCTGTCTCAGTACCTAATAAGTCATTGACTTGGAAATAGCAATTGCATGGCAGCTATTCTGATACCTGATAGCCACATAAAATTTCTAGCTCAAAGACTCACCAAGTGGTGATGCATAGATGAGGAGGGCAGCCCAGGGCAATCCTCCATCACAGAAAAGCCAGCAATGGCACCTCGCATAACGCTACACCAACAGATTCCTTGTAAAATTTAAATCCAAATGCATTAAATGCCAGATATGCCTTAGTAAAAGCAGTGCTACACAACCATTGAGTCATATTGCTATGGCAAGCCTTTGCTGTGTTTTATCGGTGGTGACAATCTTGGTGGATTGGGATGTACAATATTTTGGACTCTTGCATAAAGTTTTCAAGCATATTCACAAGGGATTGAACTTTTATTCATCATTTTTTACATATATAGTTTATCTTTTAATGATTTATTTTTTGGTGATGTTTATTTATATTTGCACTGTTAAACTGTTTTTTTTTTAGGACTAGGTGCTGACTGCACTAAGGAACTTGTTTTATTACATAGATCTGTATATTTTTACCTTTACAATTTTACACTTTTTAGTCACCAGTACAAACAGTGAAGGTAGATCCCCCATTTTGATTGTAGCAACATCCCCCAGCCTCTCTTACCCCCAGCCTGGTTCCACATCGCTGTTGCTCCTACATATCTAGTACGATCAGTTGGATTGTGCTCCAGGAGAGAAGTTCCTGCAGAATATCTGTGGAGCATGTAAAAATGTAAAGCTTACTGACGACCAATGCAATGCTGGTTATTTTTAGACTTGTTAAAAATCTGACATAATATCAGTAGAAGTTGAGTATTTGTTTTTTTTTTTTGTTTTTTTTGTACAAAAGACAAAGCTGAAGTGATCAGGAGAATTGTGGAAAGGGAACATACCATTTTCAATACACACATTAAGGCACTTAGTGGCTACATCACTGCAGTTTAAAAATGTATTACAAGGGTATGAAAATTGGCTAAAGCCAGCAGGACACCAAAAAATACTACAACTATTTATTATTCATTTTATAAGGTAGTAAGGTATGATTGACTTTACTGAAGACTTTGGTTCTAGTGCTCTGAAAGAAACTGATTGTTGTCTGCCTCACAAGATTCACACAACTGTCTATAGAAGAATCCAGCTCATGGTGCTTACAGTCCTACCCCAAAGATAATGAAGAGGGGAAAGGCACAGCCATATGGTAGCACTCAGCAAGAGTGGCCAGCCAGTAAAACTGTTTTTGCTTGGGCTCTATGTGGCAAAGTGGTCAATAAAGCACTTAGTCCTGTGAGGGAAATAACAGCTATGGTAACCCGGAACTCTTTATTGTATGGCATTGTTTAAAATGTATCTTTTTTGAGACTGTTTTAATTCCTTCTTTCCTTCCTTCCTCTGTTAAATGCAGTCTCATAATTTAATAAAATGTTAATAAGGTCTGTGATTTAAAGTATGTTTGGGAAATCAGCTGCCTTTGTTTCATAAAGCATATAGTTTTGCATAAAAAGCTATAAGATGACAACATGTAATCTATATATTATATATGGTGAATGCTAACAGTTCATTTTTTACAATTATATCCTATATAAGCAATGCATTTCTTAGGCTTTCAGAAAAAGTGTATTTTTTCAAGTTGATCTCCGTTGTAAAATCTTTGTGGTATAACTTAAAAAGAATATCTGTATAAGGGGATTTTCTTTTCTCACACACAGAATATGGTTCTTTATGTCAGTCTTAGAAGACAGACTGGCTGCTCATCTGTCCCGTGCCGGACTAGCATAAAATAAAAAAAAAATCAGGGAAAAAGGGAATTAAAAGAGACACAGGCACATGTGAAATTAGCATTTCTTTAGTATTACCCTGGGTGAGCAAATCACTGCTTCAAAGCTATAGCAGGCTGGGGTGAGGCCTAGTCATTGTGGTCCATTGTGATTTCACTTCAACTGAGGAAGGAATGAACTAATTGAAATCTCCTGTTCTGGAATGAATAGATAAATGAGGGGCAAGAGGAAAGGGCCAAGGGGATAGTTTAGAATAAAACAGTAAGGGGGGCTATTCTGTTTTTTTTATCAGGCCTAGTTGTGATGGATGAGCTATGGTCCCATGCTGTATTGACATAGGTCAAAAGGTTAAAAGCAAGTCATTCCAAGATAGTTATTCTGGGGTTCCTCTTTGGTTACTTATTGAAGGGGGTTCATCGTAAGCTTTCTGCTTTTGTTCCATAAGCTTCAAAGCACTGCACAGATTTGCTGACAATGTTGGTAAACTTGACAGTGCCTGTTATTCTCTTTACAATAGTAAGATAATTTGATTTTTATATAATGAAAGCAAGAGCTGAACATGTTATTGCTCATCTGTTTGCCGCCAAAAAAAATCCAGTAGAACATGTTTTAAACAGTCACTTGTGTATAAATATACTAAAACAAGTTAAACATTTCAACATGCAGCAACTAAGAGTATCCTAAATTCCTAAATTGAAAGTCTGATGGGGTTAGATCCTCTGTCAGGTTTTTATTGCAGTCTGTGTTTTTAATAAAGTATATTTAATCATAGAAAAAATGGCTATGATGAATTTTCTACCATATCTGTGCAGGGAGCCACCCTGGCTAGACTTCTAACACGTCCCTTCTTGAAAACTAAAGTAGCCATCACATCTATAGACTGCTAAGCTGCAATATATTACATTTGTGTCCTTAGGTTTGGTGATGCTTTTAAGGAACACCTAGCTTTGGACTGAACTAAGTAATTTCCCTCTCTGTAGGGCATTCTTGTTATATGGTGCCTTCAGAGAGAAGAGTAGACAAACTGGAAGTTTAGCTCACAAACATTTTTTTTCTTGGTTCTGAATAGAGTAGAGAAATGTTAGAACCCCTGTCAATTTATGCTGCTATTCAGGGCTACACTCTTGTCTTGTTGATCATGCTTTACTAGAGAGAAAGCAAGGGAAACTCTGCAACAGTAACATATACAGAAACAAAAATGCTTTATTTGGTAGAGTGAGGGGTGGCTAGACCTTCTGTCAGATTTTTATTTTTGTTCCCAAAGCAGATTTTTTTTCTCTCACTTACTGTCTTGTAAAACTGCTGTCACCAGGACAATAAGTGAGGAAAAATCTCTCGAATGGAGCCATGGATAGCAGTAAAAACCAGACAGGGTTTTAATCCTTCTCTGTTCCATATAAAACCTTGATATACACTTTAAAACATATTAGGTAGCATGTGAAATTATGCAGTGTGAAGGCATATACAAATAACATTAAAAACCTATAATTTATGATAGATTTAAAATAAATATATAAATGTATTTTTCTGAAAATGGTACCCATTCTGTATGTCAGTTTGCATACATCTAAAATATTTACTATTTGTAAAAGTTGTACCATGCATTGTTAGTTTTTCATAACCGAGAACTGCAAGCTCACAGTGCACACTTCTGCCTTGTTACTGGGGTAATGGTAGTAAAACTGGCAGCTAGTGAAGCTAATGAAAGCCAAATAATTTACTGGTCACCTTTAACCGGGTCAGAGCTGAAACTGTGGGGTGCAGAAGAATAGAACACATAAATATGTGCAAGTAAATAGAAGCAATTGACAGCAGAGGTATGAGATATAATAGAAAAATCTCAATATGCAACAGCAATGTCATCAAATCCAGTTATATCACCTCTAAATGTTGCATTGTTAAAATGTATGTATGTATAAATCATCAATGCTTAACGAAAACAAAAAAAGCAAACTTGCTGACCACACATACAACGCATAGCTGACAAATACGATCTGTATGTTAAATGGGGATGCAAGGCAGTAATAAATTTAAACCCAGCAACTCCACCAGAATTATTAATGGGGCTGAAAGTTTAAACTTTAGCTTTGCCCAGTCTAGCCAGAGCAATGGGCTATTGAGAAGACTTTAATCAATAGAGATAGCCAACTACAGCAGATGGCTGGAGGGTGATCAGGTGGGGGGACTTGTGGGACAGACACTAACACCATGATCTTAATATACCCCTCCTCATTTAATTGCTTTTTTTTACCACTTTTTTATGTTTTTTTTTTGTTTTGTTTTTTTTTTAATCTCCCTTCAGGTTTATGCGACAAACTTGTCAGTTTTACAATGCCTATCTAAGAATGTTCAACTATTGTAACCCAGGCAGGGGTAGTCTTGCTGCCAACTGTAGCTTAATAAATTAAATCTACTTTGTGAACTGCCTACTGAAGATGTGCAGATAATGCCACTATATTCAAAAATGTATAAAAAGTAATATAAAAGTATATGCTAAAAATTGCTTTGACAATACAACTTTTCAATTAGTTTTTGTATTGTTGAAAAGTGTGTAACCACTGCCTACTGTGGATACAGTTCTATGAATCAATGATTATTAAGAAGTGTCTCTTTCTTAAATGATGGCCAATTTTTTGTAACTTTTGAAAAACTAAAGAGATGCACTATACAGTCCTTTGTTTGTTTTCACTACAGGCAGACAAAGTATACACTTACTTTGGTTGCATGTGATTTTTAAACACCTAGTAACCAATAAATTTCACATATTAGCTATTCCCAAGAAATATCCTTTCCAAAGCAGAAGTAAATATTTTACAGATTTGTGAATTGGGTTGTAGGCTATCTACAGTATAATCTTTAACCAAGATCGTCTTGAACATAGCCAATTCTGCCATCTGCCTTTAAAACAAAGTATTACATTTAAAGTAATAAATTGCCCTACCACATCAGATTTTGGTTTGATGAATTTCTGAGAGTATATAATGACTTCTCTTCCCCTCTGGAATTTTTGGTGCTTTTTGTGAAGTAATCTGCAACCCAGCTACTGCATTCTGTAAATCAGGATGTCTGTTCTCACAAGGCCCAAAAGCAGCTGGATGCCTTCCTCCATGATACCAGACCAGATCTTCAGGAGACAGCACCCCATTCAGCATAGAAGAACCCGGATCTCAGCATTTAGGCCCTCAGGTTGCCCACCCGAGGCCTATGGCAGAAGCTGCCTGGGAGGGCAACGTGCCCTCTCCCAGGCTTGGGAAATCCTGGCCAGGTAAGACCCAGAGCCCCATGTGCTCACTGAATATATACAGTTACCCAGCATGTCTTAGAGCCCCTCCCTCTGGGATATGCTGAGGCTGTATCAACATTCATGCTGCCATCTGCATAGCTCCACTCCTATCATCCATAAACGTCTGCAGTTTTGTGGATACAAAGGAAGCTAGGCAGAATAGCAATACCTGAGCACACAGAGCTGACCTAACTGAATGATCACAGCTCGCTCAGTACAGTGAGGTATTTGTGCTTTTACCAAACACATATTTACAGACACTCTAGCTACAGAGTGATAAATAAATTTACCTATCAAAACCATAACTAATCCTATCTTTCTAATCCTAGTACCTACTTAGGAGGATGCTACATCCACCCACCACCAAAAATAGGACATCAGTCCTCACTGACTCGAGCCAATGGCTCCTACAAAAACCTTTTACACCAAAAATGCGTGGAGTGCCTACTAACATGGAGGGGGACGGGAAAAATTAACAAAAAAAGTATGTAGAAATAAATTAGCTGTAAAAAATAGAGATATACACATTTCTGTACTGTATTTACACATATGTACATAAACCTGTTGGTATAGCTCTACTAAAAAAAAAAAGCAACAGTAAACCATTCATGCACCCCCACCAAAAATAGATAGATTGGTGGCAGCCATGAATGACGAGTAACCACATTTTCCTAACTAAGCCGTACGCTAACTGTACATGCACGTATATATGCATAAATACACTATATTGCCAAAAGTATTTGGATGCCTGCCTTTACACGCACATGAACTTTAATGGCATCCCAATCTTAGTCCGTATGGTTCAGTATTGAGTTGGCCCACCCTTTGCAGCTATAACAGGTTCACCTCTTATGGGAAGGCTGTCCACAAGGTTTAGGAGTGTGTCTATGGGAATGTTTGACCATTCTTCCAGAAATGCATTTGTGAGGTCAGATATTGATGTTGGACGAGAAGGCCAGGCTCGCAGTCTCCGCTGTAATTCAATTCAAAGGTGTTCTATCTCCTATCCCCTCCTCTAGAGACCCATAAAGGCACTTGAAACTGGGTGACCCACCCCATCTATGATCCCTGAGAGTTGAACTATGCTGCAGTCTAGCTCTGACCAGCTGGGTGTCTTGCACAGATGCTTGTCTCCCTGGTCTGGCAGAATGTATTTTGGGTCCTGGCCCCAGTGGCATCCTCATCACGCTACTGTCTCCCGCAGGAGCTGTAAGGACAGTAGAAGTCAGCATCTCTGAGCAAAAACCGGTCTCCCAGTTGACAAGTAGTACACTTGGCTAACAATCACTGGGTATCAGTTTCAGCAGGATCTCCCCACAATGGCCACACTGGCTCCAGGCACGCAGCTTTACTGTTACCACTGGCTTCTGCCACATACTAGCCTGATGTATTCCATGTCCTCATTGCTGTACAATGCTAAAGTCCCGTGGGGTGCCAACTGTACTCCGGAATCGGTCAGTATTCTGTTCTGCAGTTCAATCAGCCATGCTGGGAATCTGCCACACCCTGCTCAGACTTGCACCTGTGCCCATCATCTTGCTGCTCTCCCCCCATGGCTCTCCTTTGGCTAAACCTGGAAGTGATGTCGTAGCTCTGCCCACCTTCTAGATTGGCCAACCCTAGGCACTGACTCAGCCCACCTCTCCCAGTATGCTGAATCACTAACAATAACCATTGCTGTTGGGCAGACTTTTACAGTGAGCCTCTTCCTGTGCTCTGAGTTAACCTGTTCCCCACCAAGCTTTACTCCAGCATTACCTGTAATGCCAATAGTAACACATATTCCGGTGGCACTCTCCCTCGTCTCCCAACAAGTTTAACCAGCACTCACACTCCAGTGCCTCAAGTTAAGCCCTTTACTGCCACCCGAAAATGCTTCCTCACTGGTAACAGTCATTAGTGTAGCAAAGACATTTTCCCTTGTAGCACACACACCAACAGTGACCCTGTCTCTCCCCAGGCACATCTTACCATATCTCCTTGGAAGTACTTCTGCACTGGCAACAGTCTTTAGTGTAGTATTGACATTTTTCACTGTGGCACAACAATTCTTTACACAGATAGCCATCCTGCAATCTATACAGTAACATAGAAAAGTCTATTTTACCTTTTTTCTCCGACCATTGCTGGTTGTGACCGCAGTATTCCAGGAGAAAATCACAGACTGAGCCACCAATTTTAGTGGTACTCCTGTGGGAGCCCCAGGATTACTGTCCAGGTCCTCCCCAGTTACTTTGCACCGTATATAGGCACATAGGCTCATTCACACTTTTCTCTAATAACCAGTTTAGGGGTGTTGTTTTTATTGTTTTTATTTTTGGAGAATTGGGATAGGGATGAGGAAGATGAGTGGGATACTCCAAATTAGAAATTATGGACATCGAGGACATTGTCTAATCTTCAGGGCAAGCTATATCAGAGTCTGTGCTTGAATCAAGCAGTGGATTTCAACTTTAAGCAGCAGCAACAAATAGTAGCAGTAACTTCTTTAGAGTCCTAGAGCAGTGTCCCTTTAAGTAGTAGTGGATAGATGGACAACTCACTTTGAAACACCAGTCAGTATTCCCCTTGCTAGACCCACAGCTGACTTCCTAGCACCAGAGGGGATTAAACCATACACAGTCTCTAAGATCCTTTAGGGATGTCTGTGCGCACAAGGCCCAAAAACAACTGGATGCCTTCCTCCATGATACCAAACCAAATCTTCAGGAGACAAAATGTCCAATCCTGTCCAATCCCATCATTTTCTGTCATGCTGAATTACATCTCTGGGTCCCTGCCAATAAAGTAAACAAATGGGCAGGGTCTTCTGGGTGATGTCATTGACCGAATGTGGACATGACCATGGTCATCTGTTTTTCACTTTTGGTGGTATCATTCATTGTGACTGGATCTGCATTGCTAGATGACCTGAGTGACCGTGGATGTACATTGTAGGACTTTTTTTTTTATTAAAGTACAAGCTCCCTGACAACCAGACAATCCTGACATTTTTCACATACATGTTAAAATCAGCATTATTTTTGATAGAGAATTACTTAGAACTCCAAAATAATAATATATATTTTCTGAAAGCAGATACCCTGGAGAATAACTTGGTGGTTGTTACAATTGTTTATGCTGCATGATATTTGCGCAGCTGTTTATCAAACACAAATTTTCTATTAAAAAAATACACTCAAATTAATTTTGGTGCAGACAAACACAATATAATACCTAATTTTTGATATATTATAAAAGATGATGTTTCACCAAGTAAATAGATAAAAAAAATGTCAAGATTTAAAATTTCAAATGCCTGTCCATTGGCAGTAAAAGCGCTACAGGCTACAAGTTCTTAATTAAATGTGAGCTCTTGGGCTATTTAAATTTTTTTTTACACTTCTTACATTTTTTAAATTAAACTTTTTATTTCTATTACAAGGGATGAACAACAACCCTTGTGATAGTCTAGGCACTGACAGGTCCTCTTTATGGAGAGATCTAGGGTCTGCTAGATACCTGATCTCTCCCCTGCTCTCCAGTGCAATCGATTAAGTACAGAATGGTCAGATCGGCTGCTTCACTGGCCAGTGACGGCAAGTGAACAAAGAACCAAAAAGCAGAAGAAACAAAATCCTTATCTCTTCCGGTTTTATACATCATAGAGAGGATCGTGGAAAGGATGTTCCTCCTCCTTTTCTATGGTAAGCTGGCCCAACCACCCACAGCGGCCCAGGGCTCCCCAGTGGGAAGCAGTGACCCTGTCTTTCCCCAGGCACACCTTACCATATCTCCTTGGAAGTACTTCTGCACTGGCAACAGTCTTTAGTGTAGTATTGACATTTTTCACTGTGGCACAACAATTCTTTACACAGTGGGAAGGGAGATCCTGGGAATGGCAGCAGGCAGAGAGATGGGGACCCTTCCACTCCTTGTAAAAGTGATTTACAGCCGCTAAAATCACTTTTACAAAAAAGCGCATTACTGCCAAAAACTTTTGATCCCAGGATCATGGCTGCAGCCATGATCCTGGTATAACGACTTAAACCTGATGGCGTATCGGTATGTCCTATTGCAGGAAGTGGTTTTGGCACATTTAACAGAAGTAGTAATACTGTTATGAAATGTTTAATGTACTGCTGAAGCCGGCGGTCCAGTCTGTGATAAAATAGGGAGTAAAACAATTTGTTAAATACCAGAAAATAAAAACACAAAGCATGCATTAATGAACACATGGTTTTTAGTGGATTAAGAGAAATACTACATACGTTATTTTGAGTAAAAAAATCATGCCGTATGCATCTCCCAGTGAACTGACCCCATAGGGGACAGTTCCACTGCAACAAGTGAACTCAGCTCATACTCCCTCTATCCACAAAAAGAATTGAATCCTGTGATTCCTGTTACTATAGGGTTTTCCTCTTTAGAGTCTTTTATAGATATGCTGCAGGAGGCTGAGACCTTTCCTGTGCCCTCAAGACACCCTTTTTGTTGGTTTGTGCATATTTATTGAAGCAATCTACTCGCAGAGGTTCTATGTGCGTTTTGGTGCCATCCATGACAGAATCTAATTCTGATCCTACTTGGCTTCTCCTTGTGTACCTGAGGCCCATATTGCCATTATCTGCTTTAGAGTCCAAACAGCAGTGCTGGGACAAGGTCATCTGGTGCCCAAGGTGAAAACGGCAAACTGCGCCCCCACGCCCTCCTTCATTTGTTATGATTGAGTCAGTATCTTTTCAAAACCTGTTTCTGCAATAATAACCCCCAGCACTGGTGCCAGTATATGCAATAATAACCTCCAACACTAGTGCCAGTTTATGTAATAATAACCCCCAGCACTGGTGCCAGTTTACATTATAATAACCCTCAGCACTGGTGCCAGTTTACGCATTATAAATCGCAGCATAGATATCAGTTTGAAGTGCGGGAGGAAACCAGAGCAACCGTAGGAAACCCACGCAGGCACAGGGAGAACATGCAAACTACATGCAGCTAGTGCCATGGTTGGGATTTAAACCGATGACTCCAGTACAGCTAGGTGGAAGTTCTAACCACTTAGTCACAGTGTTGCTCATTAGCATAATTAAGATAATGATATGTTTGTATATCTAAGAAATCTTTACTTATCCTTAAATATTTTTTCTCAATCATCAAAGAATTTTGAGCTAATTCGGGCTTCCAAATCACTTGGGGCAAGTTTACTATTTTCCCCATTGACGATCAGAAAGTCAGCTGAAAAATATCCCTGCCTCTCCGATGGTAATATCTAGGAATGTTGTTTCTCAGGATCAGCTGGAAAACAGGGTCATTTTTTTTGTGGGGAGGGGTTATCTTGATATCTGCTATTGATTGGGCAAATGGTACTGCAGACCCAACTAGGGCTTTTCATTTCTTCATCAAATTGCAAGACAGTTTCATGGGTTAAATGGTATAAGGCCCAAGTTGAACAATCCGAATCCTGTTATTTCAAATAATGTAGAGCTCCTTACATATGTGCAAATTAGGGACAACTTAGCAATAGTCATCATAGTGTAATTACGTTTGACAGGAAAGATAGGCATGTGGGTACCATGAAAACTCGAAATTTCAAGAAAGTTATCTTCACAAAGCTACACTCTTTATTGAGTGATGCAAATTGAGTGGACCAAATATACTTAACAGGGAACACAGAGGAGAAGTGGGAGTTCTTTTAGGGGTGTTTAAAACAATAGCACTGCATTGAGTAGCAAATATACGAGAACAAAAGTTAAACTTATGTGGCTCAATTCCAGTTTTAAAAAGCAAAAGGAAAAACTGTCCTTAAATGCTAAGCTTCAGAAGAGAAAATGTGCGCTTATTATTTTGTCTTGCAGGAGCCTGGAAAGCATTGCACCCATGATCGGTGGATTAGGGGTGCAATGGCAGACAAGCTTTGCAGCTTTCAGCTTGAACCTGCATATGGGCTGTCAGTTTGAAAGCTGCAGGACTCATCAGTTCCCATGCAGTTCATTGAGAACTACAAGCCATCAGCCACAGTAAATGATGGTAATTGTAGTCCATTCATTGACTGTGGATGAATGATGTAGATGTGTGGGTGAAGCTCTGCGTGGCCGTACTGTTTTGGAATTGTGACAGTGAGTGTGAAGAGATCCCATGCTCACTGTCACACCGAGGTGGGGAACTGGCAGCAGGAGCTGGAACATGTTACATGTTTCACCCTAAATATGGGTGGAACATGCAACATGTACCAAAAGGTAAACTTATCCTTTATAAAAATACAACTTATCCTTTATAAAAAATGAAAGGGAGAGCTTAGGCATTTAAGGGTTACAAGAAATGTAATTAGAAATGTAAGAGAGCACTTAATCCACAGTAAAAATGAAAGGGCAGAACACAAAGGCCCCATGAAGGATGAATAAGAGCATTTGGTCATACATGACAAGGATAAGGCTGTGTTAAAAGGACGCTTCAAAGTGTTACCAAACCCACAACAGTAAAATCAGTCTCTATATGCAGTAAAGCATGCTTGTTATACTCACTGTGGAACCTAAGGAGTTAATCCTCTGCATTGTGTAAAAAGGCTGTTTGAGCCTGTCTCCTCTGATCCTGCATTTCTTCCACAGTCCCCAATCCATCTGCTGACAGTACAGAGCCCTAGAAGTCACTCTACACGTGCTCAGTTTAATGTGTATTGCTAGAGAGTGTTTTTTTTTCTTTAGGAAGGTGCATGTGATCAGCACAGGGCCAATCAGCACTGTCTAGACAGAGGGTCAGGGGTCATGCAACTTCATAGGAGAGTCAGAGGAGAATGAAAACTCCTCCTCCTACAAGATTTAACTAGTGCTCGACAAGACACTGATAGAAGTCAAAACACTGCTATATACTGCTGATGAGAAAGGGTATTTAGCAGTTTATATTTACTAAAATAGGTGCATTTCCATGTTCTGTGTACTGTGAAAGACTGGATATAGTGAATGAAGGTTCATGGGTTTAGTAACACTTTAAATAACTTTTTCAGTTTGTACAGCCAAAAAAACTAATTTAATGGTCAAAATGGTAATGCTTTTACCAGTGTAAGGGAAATACCCTTGTGATTTTTAGATATCGGGGCCAAAACGGGACCTGATGATTTACACCCTAGGATGCTTAGCTTGGTGATAGCCAAATCGCTACACCTGATTTTTTTAAAGAAAAGACTCCATACTGACTGGAATAGTACCAACTAATTGCCATTGAGCAAGTGTGCTGCTAACATTCAAAAAGTGTATAAATATATGCCAGGAAACTACAGACCAGTCAGCCTAACATCAATAGTATGTAAGGTGTTGAAGGGACTCTGTTAAAGAATTTGTAAGAAGAATTTGTGAGAGGAAATGGATTTATTAGTGTTCTGCTAACACAATCTAAGCACCGAAAGTGTTGTCTCTATAACTGATCAAGCTGTGATGAGATAGCTTTACCTTACAGTCTAAGTAGCTTAGCAGACAGTGACTTCATCCAAATGACAGCTTTCAGATTTAAGAAAGCTTTAATCCAAAACCTGTGCAGATAGTAACAAAACAACCTGTGTGTTGGAGCAAGAAGGAGCAGAGGACGCTGTGCGCGGGAGAGAGGAGGCATACTGTGCAAAGTGATGAGACAGCCACGTAGAGTCAGGATGAGCTGCTGGAAGGCTGTGAGTGAAAGAATGGGACACGGGGGGACAGGAGGAGCTGTGGGCACTGTGAATGGAACCTGTGTGGGCATAGGACACACAGATAAAGACTAACTGCTGGGCAGCTGGAGCATTGTGATGGTTCTGGGAGCACTGAGTCGGGTGTAGCTTGAAGTATTGTGAGTACCTTTAAGCACTGTGAGTAACATAGAGTGCTGTGAGTAATTTGGAATATAGTGGAGCACTGTAAGTAACTTGGAGTACCACAAGTAATTTTGGAGTTCTAATAATAATTTGGAGTATATTGTACTATTGTGAGTAACTTGATAAAGACAACCAGTGGTCACTGTCCAGTGATCAGGAAAAAGCAGGAGAGGACATGTTCCGTTTGTCAAGAAGCATGAGGAGAAGGACGCTGGGGGCAGTTGATTAGAGAGTAGGAGGAGAGGATGCCGGGGGGCATTGAACAGGGAGCAGGAGGAGAGGGGAGCCGGGGCTGTGAGATTAGGGAGCAGGAGGAGGGGACGCTGGTTGGCGTTGATCAGGAAGCAGGATGAGAGGACCCCAGGAGGATGTTTGACCAAGGAACAATAGGAGAGAATTCCAGGGGCCATGTGATCAGGGAGCAGGAGGAGAGAACACCAGGGGCTGTGTAGTCAGGAAGAAGGAGGATGCCGGAGGACACGCAACCAGGGAGCAGGAGGAGAGGACGCTGAGGCCATGTGACCAGGGTGCAGAAGGAGAGTCAAGAATTGAGATTAACACTAAATTGTGTAGAGTAAAATTCCTAATCTTCTAGGAGTATCCCCATTACATTAGTAGGTAGGATGTCCAACAGGTATGGTGGTGTGACTCGGTGCACATCACGTGACATTTATGCATTTTTTGAGCAGCCATTTTAGGGCAAATACTGCTTCACAAAATGTGAGCAGGTTGTTTCTCAGATCCAGAATCTAGAGAAACAGTTGGTAACACTGCATAGGCTCGCCAGACTGAAAGCAAGTTTCGACCGTACCCATCAGGTGCTGGCAGGGGCCAGTACAGAGATGGGTGGAGATTTGGAGGTGCAGGCACCAGAACAGAGAAGTTGGGTAACAGACGGGGTAGAGGGAAAAGCGTTGTTGAGGCCAGCCCTGAGGCGACTCATCCCAATAAGTACGCCTTGTTGCGTGATGTTGGGGAGGTCAGCCAAGTAGTGGCATTGCTGGAACAGAGCGACTCCCCTAGCTGCCAGGGTAACAACTCCTCCAGTGAGGATGGGGGTAAGGGTAAGGATAGGCAGATTCTGGTGGTAGGGGATTCAATTATCAGAAAGACAGGGCAATTTGTCACAAAGACAGTGATTGCCGAACAGTATGCTGTTTACCTGGTGCTTGGGTTCGGTATATCATTGATCACATGGACAGGTTGTTGGAAGGGACTGAGGAGGACCCAGCTGTCATGGTACACATTGGTACCAATGACAAAGTTAGAGGAAGGTGGAGCGTGCTAAAAATGATCTTAGGGACTTAGGAGCTATATTAAAGAGAAGGACCTCCAGGGTGGTCCAGACTTTAACGGCACCATTTTCTTATATAGTAAATTTAAACAGTTCAAAACAGATTTTTTTAAACAATATGAAGTGTTATTTTTACAATCTTAAAAAATAAACAAAAAGCAACAATGCATATTGCGGCGGTGTCATCAAAGGTGGTATTGCAAATCTAGTCATGGATCATGCATGGTTCGTACTTGACGCATTTCGAGATCAACAAAAATCTCTTCCTCAGAAGTGCTCAAGAAATGATGTATGATTTCATGTGAGGTAAAACCTGCCAAGAAATTTAAGAACTAGTTGTTATATAAACACAGCCAAGGATTTCTCACATATCTCAGGCAAAAGTGATAAAACAAAAATTAATAAAGAAAAACTGAGACCAGTGGATGATAAATGCCGCCCAAATGCCTCCTGGAGGGGCCCCGCCTAAATGCACCGTCAACAAGATTACCTGCTGATTGATACTGATAGGGCAGTGTATGAGTGCGGACCGATGACCACAAGAAATGTGCATGAGAAAGTATTGTAGCCTGATAAAGATCAGGACTGGGATGTGAAAAACAGCCCGCTACGGGGTAATGTACCAGATCTATCCAACAAGGCACACTTGATGGGGGGAGCTTCCAAGGGAAGATGCGCATGGGAAATGAATAGCAGGCATATGCTAGAGACCCCCTAACTTGAAGGATGAGGCGGAGTCTGAGCTCCTTTCACAGTTAAGAATGGCAGTGAGGCAGGGCAATGTTATTATAATGGGGGATTTGAACTATGCAGATAGTGACTGGCAGAAGATACTGCTCGCTCAATTAAGGCTCACCATTTCATAAATGTCTTGCAGGAAAGTTTTATGTGTCAATTGGTGGATGCCCCGACATGAAAAAACGCATTGAACGAGTGTAGTGTGAATACTCTGAATTTCAAGAGAGCCAACTTTTCTAAACTGCGCTCAATATTACAAGACATTAAATGAGATCAAATTTTCGAAACATTGAACATTAAGGAAAAATGGGAGTATTTTAGGAACATAATAAATAAAGGTATTATCCAGTGTATTCCAATGGACAACACTATAAAAACGCTAAGGTTAAGCCTGGATGGCTAAATGCTAACATAAAAAGGTTTATAAAAGGAAAAAAATGTCCTGTAGCCTCCCTATGTCAGGGAGCGAGGAGCCAGACAAACAAGGAGGTGCAATTAAAGGTAGGTTTATTAATATAAAAATAAGACAAGAGTCTATGCAAGTCCAACAGCGGAAATCATAGTCAAAGCCAGGGTCAAGAGCCAGGAAGAGTCGTCGCCAGAGCCGGGATCAGGAGCCAGGAAGAATCGTCGCCAGAGCCGGGATCAGGAGCCAGGAAGAATGGTCACCAGAGCTGGGGTCAGAAGCCAGGAGGAGTCTTAGCCAAAGCCGAGTTGGTATCCAGGAAAGCAATGAGTAGCTAAACAGGAGCTTGCTGTTGTGCAACAGACAGGACACGAATGCAATGGACAGCCACAAACAGCAGACTTATATGTGATAAGCCACCACCTCCTGGGGGAGGAGCCGCAGAGGGCAGAAAGCATAAAGGATCCCACAATGCTTTGCAGACACCTAAGATGGATGCCAGCACATGGAGCAGCACAAGGTCTGAGGAAAGGTAGGACCTTGACACCCTAGCGGTCTGATTATGTCAGTATTTCTGTGCTCAAAGTGGTACTTTTTTTGCATGGAAGTTTGTATTTTTTTTTATTGTAGGCCTGTCATTTTTAGGAATAACTCACTGAAATCTGTCCGAACAAGAGTCTAATAAACATCCGGGGTATGTTAAAATTTGAAACACGAAATCATAAATTATAATTTAATAAATAATCCTAAAAAATAATATAATAATAATGCATTTAGTTCAATAATCTAATCAAACCAAAAACACTGAAATTTGAAATATAGAGCCAAGTTCGCACATCACTGAGCAAAGTTTCAGTGTCTGATGACGAATTTGCCCACGAATCATCACTCAATTCTGCAAGTAGTTCTGATTTACTATCGCTGTTCTCTAGCTGGTCTAAAACCGCTTTTGACCTAAAGGGATGCTTTTTGGACGCCATGGACATTTCTCAGTTTCCAGGCAGAAAGAATGGTAAAAATGCACAGGATAAAGCACTAGGGACAAAATGTATGTGAAATGCTTTGATACAGTAATGTTATTCTATGTGATTTTAGTGTATTTAGTGAATGTCACTTTTTCACATTTTTAAATCTCCCGCCGTTCCGTCCCCGTACGTTCTGACGTCGCAGGGAACGGAACCCAGAAGACAGATACCGGCATCAGCTGGAGGACATTGCCGGGGACACTGCAGGAGGGACATCACGGGAGCTCAGGAAAAGGTAAGTGAAGAAGAGATCCTGGAGCAGCGCTGCAAGGTATTCCCGAGTGTAGCTCGGGGTTACTGCTTGTGGTGCTGAAACTTTACCCCGAGCTACACTCGGGAATACCTCCAGGGAGGTTAAGAAATATAAGGCCAAGGGGTCATTGTTGGCATTCAAACACTACAAGGAATGCAATAAGAAATGTAAAAATTCAATCAGGGAGGCTAAAATGGACTAAGAGAAACATAGCGAAGAAGAGTAAAAAAAAATCCCAAGAATCTTTTAAAAAATATTAACTTGTAAAAAGTGTGGTCAGAGCATATTGGCCCCATAAAAGATGAGCAGGACAAAGCTGGTTATAAATGACAAGGAGAAGGCAATGGTACTAAATGCATTCTTTTTCTTAGTTGTTAAAAAGGAAAAGTAGGGGTATAACAACCATGACTGTATTGTTAGTAACATATCACAGAATGTACCCTTGTGACTAACGGAAGCCAGTATCCGTAAAAAACTTAAGAAACGTAACACAAATAAATCACCTGGACCGGATAGCTTACACCCAAGAGTCCTTAAAGAACTTAGCCAAGTCATAGCCAGACCAATATTCCTAATTTATATGGACAGTTTAAGGACTGGAATGGTATCAGCAGACTGGAGAAAGGCAAATGTGGTAGCATTATTTAAAAAAGAGCAAATTTATATTCCTGGAAACTACAAGCCAGTCAGTCTAACATCAATAGTATATAAACTATTGGAGGGGATGATGAGGGCCTATATCCAAGAGTTTGCACGTGATAATAGTAGCATTAGTAGTAATCAACATGGATTTATGAAGAACAATTCCTGCCAGACCAATCTGCTAGCCTTTTACGAGCAAGTGAGCTGTCATCTTAATTAAAGGAAGGCCTGTGGATGTCATGTATCTGGATTTTGCAAAAGCATTTGATACAGTTCCTCATAAACGCTTATTTTACAAATTGAGGTCTGTTGGCTTAGACCATAGTGTTTGTACCTGGATAGAAAACTGGTTACAGGGGCACATACAAAGGGTAGTTACAAACTGCAAGTACTCAGTGTGGCCTGGAGTGGTAATTGGGGTACCCCAAGGCTTTTTCCTGGGACCTATTCTGTTTAATTCATTCATAAATGATATAGAGGATGATATAAATATCATATATATAAATAATAGGGTGGGCAACTACATGGCAAATGAGATTTAACATAGAAAATGTAAAGTAATGCACTTGGGGGCTAAAAATATGAATGCAAATTACTCACTAGGAGGAGAGCCGTTGGGGGTTCAAGAATAGAAAACGATCTGGAGGTCTTAGTAGATCATAGGCTCAGCAATGGCATGCTATTCCAAGCTGTTGCAAGCAATGGCAGCAGAATATTAGCATGCATAAAAAAGGGGATTTACTCAAGTGATAAGACTACAATACTACCACTTTACAAGACTCTGGCTTGGCCACATCTTGAGTATGCTATCCATTTCTGGTCACCAATCCTTAGGAAGGATGTGCTAGAACAGGAGAGAGTCCAAAGAAGAGCAACTAAGCCAGGGGTGGCCAACCTGCGGCTCTCCAGCTGCTGCAGGACTACAAGTTCCATCATGCCTCTGCAAGTCAGTAACTTCCCATCTTTGCAATGCCTCATGGGAAATGTAGTTCCACAACAGCTGGAGAGCCACAGGTTAGCCACCCCTGAACTAAGCTAATAAGGGGACTGAAGGACGTCAGTTACAAGGAACGACTACAAACATCAAATTTATCCTCTCTGGAAAAGAGACGCTTGAGAAGGAGATATGACAGCGATATACAAATACCTCAATGGTGATCCCAGCATAGGAAAAAAACTATTCAGCTTCAGGGAGCTTAAGAAGACATGTGGCCACTCCATGCAATTGGAGGAGAATTGGCTAACCTTAAACTGCACATGGGGCTGTTAACTGTTAGAGTAGTAAGGATATTGAACTCCTTTCCACAAGCAGTGATGTCTGCAGGAAGTGTCAGTGGCTTAAAAAACTCTTAGTTGGGCATTTTAGTGAATGCAATATACAGGGATATGGGAAATTATATTGAATTAAACACACATACGTATACCCACACAGGTTGAACTGGGTGAACTGGTGTCTTTATTCAAATTTACTAACTATGAACGTCATATAGGTTAAAACATCATAGTGTGTCTAGCTCCAGCAGAATACAGTACATGTGATGAATGGAGGCTAAAGTATGAAGAAGAGGGGTGGGACTAACCACAAAGAGCATCCCCTAGCTACAGAGAGAGGTAGGGAAACATTATTAAAGGCAAACAGACAATGCATGTTTAACATGATGCTTTCTATCAAAATCTGGGATTTTAAATACTAAACAATTGAGAATGAAGTCCAAACGCTGCACATGAAAATTCCAGTAACATCTGTAAGAGAAGAACGGGTAGAACAAGAGGAATAATGTAGACATTAACATACTATAAAACAGCGGTGTCGCTATGGGGGTGCGGACCGCATCCAGGTGACACGCGCCAGCGGGGTGACACCCAGGGGCAGACTGACAACTCATGGGGCCCCCCGGGCAATAGGGTATCATGGGGCCCCTGTGCCCTTGCCCAAACTTAAAAAAGCCTATGAAAAAGGTACCAGGGGCATCTCATGTGGCCCCCTACTGACCCCGGGCCCTCGGGCAGTGCCCGAGTTTCCAAATGGTCAGTCCGCCCCTGGTGACACCATTAAGCCTTGCAAATATTTTTCAAGGTGCATTGGGTGCAGCCAATCCCCCTACATGCTCTCCCGCAGCCACACTGTAACAGGAAGAGGCAAAGCTGTGGGCTGCATGTTCTAGAGCTCACTCATTCCACTTCTCCCTCTGTCAGGATGGCAGGACCTGAGCAGCTGTGACAGGGAGTGAGGCAGAGCCGGTTCTCTGTGTTCCCCCTCTTGCCCCCCCGTTCTCCTGTTAGCAGTGCAGAGATCAATGACACACAGAGCGAACTGTGTGTGGTTTCTTCTCTCTCCATCAACCTTCTTCTATCAACTGAGCAAGAGATTAGTGATGCAGTGGCAAGACTGAGCAGCTTTCACTGGGGGTACCGAGTTGCAGGCCATCAGTGAGCAGTAATAATATGCAATAATCTCTAGCAACCAATGGGTGAGCGGTAATGATGTACATTAACCTCTAGCAACCACTGGGTGAGCAGTAATGATGGTAGTAACCTCTAGCAACCAATGGGCGAGCAGTAATGATGTGTAGTAACCTCTAGCAACCAATCAGTGAGCGGTAATGATGTGCAGTAACATCTAGCAACCAATCTGAGCGGTAATGATGTGCAGTTGCCTCTAGCCACCAGTCAGTGGACCAATCCATGAGTTTGGACTAGTTCTTTGTTTGCTTTCATCTGTGCTTTCTTGCATGCTGTTTCTACCTCCATTACTGCTTTTTTGTGTGCAGTTTTGGCTTCCATCTCTGCTTTCATCTGTGCATCCTTGTGTCCAGTTTTTATGGCTTCTACTTCCATCTCAGCTTTTGTGCAAAAGCTGCCTGAATTTTAGAAGCTTCAGCGTCAGCATGGGCTTTAAAAAGTTGCTGCCTGAGAGTGGAAGATCTTGTTTGTAGAGATTTGGCAGATCTTAAGGAGTGTCTCTAAGATGCAGAGTGATGAGATTTAGATTTATGAAGTTGTGTGATTCTCGCCTCTGCCTTTGTTTTTCTTTGTACTGTTAAATGGTCGATTAAAATGATTAAGCTCATCAAATCCCTTTAATGCTTCTTTTGACTCTTCAGTGCTATACTGCTTTAAGAGGTTAGTATATATAAGGCACAGTCTATGATAACTCTCATAGATGGCAATTAAAGCGGTAGTAAATTTAATTAAAAAAATAATAATTTTCCCTGCAAGGTAATGTCAAAGTGTGCTAGTATGCATCGCATCCTGGCATATTATGAAGGACCTACCTTAAAACCAAATCCTCCAGTGGTGCGAAAGCTCCAGCCGTCTCAGTGGCTGAGCAGCGATGACGTTACTCCCACACATGCACACAGGAGTCCTGGGCCAAGGCACAGTGCTCTGAAGGAATGGCATGGCTATGCAGTTCCTTCAGAGCACATGCGCTGGCTGTCAAAAGGAGCGAATATCTACTAAACGCTGCATGTTTAGGAGATATTCATTTAACCTACAGGAAAGCTTTATTATAAGCTTACCTGTTGCTAAAAATCCAGACTTTACTACCACTTTAATTGTTTGAGAGCACCCTCTAGTTGCTGTACCTCATGAAAAAGTTGAGAAAGGGATGACATTCAATTAAGTGTTTTAGACCATAAGTTAATAACATTAACCAGCAGTTCTTCTTTATCAGCCTCATGGTCTGTTGAATCTTCGAAGTTGGTTTAACCTAGCCTGCTTACTTCCCAATCTGGAAAGAACAGGTTCTTGCTGTGTTTCAGATTCCTCATAAAATGTAATGTTTTGCTGTGACATTGTGCTAACAATGAAAAAGTTAATTGACAGTCTCTGAGAAATGTATCAATTGCTTAGCTCTGTGTCTGTTTGTGGAGTGCAGACTGCTTTCTGTCTCACTTGGTTGAGAAGGTATTAAAAGCAAAAATCAGAATAGCTTGTAGTAATGCAGGCAGCTTCTACTGTATATATGTAGAATGCATAACTGACTTGTATAACAGTCCCATTGGAAAAACACTGAATGATTGCCCTCTTGTAGGATGTAGACTGCTGTGATTAGCAGACAATGCATGTTTCAAATGATAAAAAGTAACAGCCAATATGGATTCACGAAGGACCGCTCTTGCCAGACAGACCTGTTGGCATTCTGTGAGGCATTTCCAAGACATTGTTCTCCCTGGCAGACCCTGCTTTGCAACCTGATATTGCTGTTATTTCTATTTGCCAGATTTTTGAGATGTGGACTAAATAAATGTCCAAAAAACCCAGATCCATCTTTTTTGACCATGCAGTTCTAGAACATTTGGAGCATATGCCTACTGCTTTGCACTATTCTGTTGACAGCGTAGCAGATATTACCCGTCTCATATCCAGAGTAAGTCACCTTTCTATTAATATGTGGCGAACTCTTTGGCTAAACTGTTGCCTTTCAAGACAGCAATGTAAAAAATGCTTGCTCAGCATGCCCTTTGATGGTGGAATGTCTTTTTGGTGCTTTCCTAGACAACTTTATGTAAGATGTCACTGGCAGAAAAAGTACTTTTTTAACACAACATAGAAAGACAAAGTCTCATACAGGCAAACGCATGCCTCTGAAGCCTAAGAGCTGAGCCATGCCTTCCTACCTCTAAAACTCCATCCTCAACTACTCAGCAGAGTTGAAATGGAGGGCATTCCAGTGATCAGTTTTGGTGATCTCATATCACCAAACTGATCCAGATGGATGTGATAGCCTGACCTCACCACACTTCTGGCAGATGATCTGTGAGCTTTTCCAGATCATTCAGATCACGCAGATCTTCAAGCCCCATCAGCTCTTCCTGGCACTTGTTTTAGGTAGCAGCCTTTTTTGGTTCTTTGCAAGGCAAAGTTGTCTTAAAGCTTACAGCCTCCTTTCTTCTTAAGGTAGTTTCCACCCTTTATCTTAATCAGGACATTGTACTTCTATCTTTCTGTCCAACTCCTATGCTTCATATGGAGATTTCCTTCTAGTCTTTGGATGTGGTACAAGCTGTTCTTGTTTACCTTTCAGCTATTTGTAATTCCTGAGGGACTTTTTTCTCATTCCTCCACATCTCAGTGGCTTTGACAGACAATTATACAAGCCTATCAGCCTAAGGTTAAGGTTCTACCTTTTCCAGTCAAGGCACACCCTACTAGATTAGAGAGTGCTTTCTGCCATCAAAATTCTGTTTCCCAGATTTTCATGGCTGCCACCTGGTCTCTTTCATCAGGTCGACTTTCAAGCATCTGCTGATGCAGTCTTTGGGAGTAGGGTCCTGAAGGAAGCCCTTAGTGTTTACTTTTTTTTTTTTTTGTTTTGTAGGCTCTAAGTTTTGTTCTTTGCTGTGTTGCACCTCCCTCAGTTGGATTTCTTTGGGACATTCTATTTGTCTCCGATTTGAATAAGAAAATAGGGGGGCGTGTCCAAGATGGCGATCCACCGGCATCCAGGTCGTATCAGCGGGCAGGGGCGAGCGGGAGACTCGCCCGTCCCTGTTGAGTCACCACTGGGCAGCATCGGGCGCTTTTGGCCCTGTTCCGATATGGCGACCCGGTGCGGCCTGTTGCGGGCGGGTGAAGCCGCGGAATCCTCCGGCTCATGGCGGGTCGGCTGTCGAGGGTACAGCACACGGTACAGGAGTGGGAAGGGGGATTGCTGGTCACCCCCCCTCCGCTCGATCAGTGAACGGCCGGCTGAACATCCCTCCGTCCCTGTCGGGACGCTTCGGAGGGGTATCACCCTCCCCCCCATCTGTGGCAAAGGGGCGGCGAGGCTTAGTGTGGCCTAGTGAGACCAGGACCTCTCCCAACAGAGCACCGGCTGGGTGAGATTCAATACAAGGGAGGATCGTTGCCTAAGCTCATACACCTCCTCCCACAGATAACAGTCAGCATTCCATGACCCATCGGGACATCCCCCACACAAACCCAGGGAACATCAGCATATTGTAGAGGCCTTGATATAGCCCATACAGCAGTGAGCTGTGCTGAGGTTAGGCCTACAGAAGCTAAATCCCCTACAGATATATACAAGGGGAATGCAGAGGTAATCCCTGCATCCACACAGCAGAAATTTCAATCCAGTGTTCTATGGAATCTACTGCTCCGATAACACCTGTCTCACCTGTCTTGCCTATCCTCTCATGCACGCTGAGGCATATAGTGCAATTTTTGGCCTGTTTTAAAATATCTATCCCCCTCTTCACTTACCTGTTCTGGGGGACCCAGCTTGACCCCAAAGAAAATGGCAATATAATACCTTGAGCCTTGACACACGTAGGTGGGGCTACGCAATCATAACAGAGAGTCGCCGCTGACATGGGGAAAGCAGACAGGAAAGCTGCCACTCCTCGCTCCAGATCCCCTCGCCGTACAGGTGGTCCTGCTAATCGCAGCATTCCGGAATTATTCCGGTCTCACACTCCGGATGACGCTGAATCTTCCTCCCTCGCATCCCCCCTACATTCCTTCATAGTCTAAGAGTTTGACAGCAGCTACCACAACCGGCCATTCCGAAACTCCCCCTCTCACCATAGGGGATTTGAAAGCGGTTGCATCAGATATTAAAGGGACTCTCTCTGCGGCAATAGCTGAGTTACATATCGACATGTAGGCAGTGGCTCACAGGCTGGATGCAGTAGAGGATAAAGTTAGTATGGAAGGTCTTGCTATTCATGATATGCGCAAGCAGGTTGACACGCACACCATGCACCTAAGAGAGCTCGATCGTCACATCGAAGACCTGGATAATAGGGGAAGACGACATAATTTAAGGGTGCGCGGTGTCCCTGAAGCACTAGAGCCTGGCCAACTTGCCCAAGCACTTTTATCCATCTTTAATGATCTTTTAGAAAGACCACATGAATCTCCAATTGAGATTGAACGCCTCCATAGGGCCTTGCGACCTAGAGGCAGAGATACTGACCCACCGAGAGATATAGTTTGCTGTCTAGTCGACTTCCGATTTAAAGAGGAAATACTACGCAGAGCTCGGGACAAACACCGCTTGCTATACCAGGAAACAGAAATTTTAAATTATTTCAAGATCTCTCCCATCTCACCCTGCAACGCTCTAAGGGAATCGCCTACCGTTGGAAGTTCCGTTTGGTCTCTCTGCAACACATATGGGGAGATCAGCTCTCATGAGATTCCTGGAAGATCTTGCACCATTCTGTGAAACCTTGAATATCCCATTACCGGATATACCCAATTGGTCCAGTGAATCTCCTCTCCAATCGCAGTCAGATGAAGGCCCCATGGAGGCACAATCCACTGGACACTCTGGCGGAGAAAAACGACGCAAGTCATCACACCACACCTCAACTTTCCCAGTACGAAGAAGGCTCATTACTGGTGACAGTCTACCAGCATCACCTGCACCCTGCAAGGCGCGTCACGAATTACTCCTCCCCGTTTTCACTTATCCGTGCTCATGAGTATCAACATCCCCGCAATCTGAGGCTGCTCTACTAGTGGATCAAGTATGTTTAGTATTTTTCTTTTAATCCACGGATCCATTACATAATCCATCCAAAACCACCTGTGCTCCTGAAGTTTGGACTTAAGGGTATGTGTATCGCATCACATTGTCAAACTTCTTATGTATAATATTTATCAGTTATTGTTAGGATCCGCCAGGCGGAGCCCTCCGTCTGCCAGCTGGTAGACCTACCCAGAGCGTGGGGTCTAAGCCCGGGCTGTGCTTTCACCAGGGCCCCTGATGGTGGGGATGGACTTGAAACAGTCCCGGGCCAGGTCACGACCTCTGAGCGGGCCACCAGCGGCCGAGGAGGCCTCCGGGGATGTATGTAGGTACCAGGAGAGCCAGCTGTGAAGAGGATGGCGGCCCCAGCAGGGTGGTACGGATAGTGGCCCCGTGGGGTAAGCGGGGTACCGAATCGGCGGGCTAGGAGTAGTCGGGTCACACGCAGGGTCAGCCAGGTAAATCAATCCGTAGGAACAGTCGGGATAAGCCGAGTCAAAACGCAGGAGCAGGCAGAATAGTCAGAACAAAGCCGGGTCAATCACAGGAGCGGGTAGAATAGTCAGAACAAAGCCGGGTCAATCTCAGGGGCAGGCAGCGTAGTCAGGGTCAAAAAACAGGGTCACAGCAGGAGCAGGTATTCAGGATCACATATAGACCTTGCGGCAATTTGTGACAGTGCAGGGCATCTTTAAATAGTGCGCCCTGCACTGTCATTGGCTGGCTAGGACGCGCCCCCGGCTGTCATTGGACGCCTGAGGCGCGCCCGCGGTTTCTACTGCGCATGCGCGGCGTCCTGTCAGCCGCGGCTCGCCGGGACCTAGTTCCTGTGTCCCGGCGTGATCTGCCGCCAATGCGCATGCGCGGGGGACAGAGCCGCGATTGCGGCAGACGGAGCCGGGATCCCTGACATTGCCCCCCCCCCAACGGGCACCCTCCGGGAGCCCCACTGATCTCTCCACCGCGGGTGAGCACGAAAAAACTCCCGGATGAGCCTGGGCGCGTGAACGTCCTGGGCGGGTTCACAGGAGTTCAACTCAGGACCATAACCCTTCCATTTTATCAGGAACTGAGTCTGGCCCCCCCTCCTTCGGCAACTGAGGATAGCCTCCACCTCAAATTCCTCCTGGTCACCTATGGCGATTGCCTCGGGAGGTCTGGATTCTCGGTCTGGGAAGGGATCCGGTCTGGACGGCTTCAGGAGAGATACATGAAACACAGGATGTATTTTGAAAGTCTGCGGAAGCTCGAGTTCGTAGGCCACCTCGTTGACCATTCGTTTAACAGGAAATGGGCCAATGTACTTGGGTCCCAGCTTCTTTGAGGGGCACAGCATCTTCAAGTTGGCTGTTGCCAGCCAAACCAGATCTCCTGGTTGAAGCAGTAAATCTCCTCTTCTCTTTCTGTCGAAAGCCTTCTTACTGTCCTCCTGGGCCTTAGCGATGGCTTCCTGAATAGTCTTGTTGTTGACGGAAAAGAAGTTCAAGATGTCCTGCGACGCCGGTACCAGATTTTCAGGCATTAGATCAGGGAGGAATGTGGGGTGATACCCGTAATTAGAAAAGAATGGCGATTGACCCGTAGCTGAGTGACTTGAGTTGTTGTATGAGAACTCCGCAGAAGGCAACAACGTCAGCCAGTCATCCTGGAGATAGGAGGTGTAGCATCGTAAATACTGTTCCAGCGTTTGGTTGGTCCTCTCGGTTTGACCGTTGGTCTGCGGGTGGTAGGCGGATGAGAGCGACAGCTTGATTCCCAGCGCTTTACATAGGGCGTTCCAGAACCTGGAGGTGAATTGCACCCCCCGATCCGACACAATGTCTTCGGGGACTCCATGAAGCCTTACCACTTCCCGAATGAAGATCCGTGCCGTTTCCGGTGCCGATGGGGTCTTCTCCAGGGGCACGAAATGCGCCATCTTCGAGAAGCGGTCGACAATCACCATTATCGCTGTGTGGCCTTGGGATGGTGGGAGTTCGACCACAAAATCCATGGCTATCATTTGCCAGGCCCGCTTGGGTATAGGTAATGGACGTAACAATCCCCATGCCCTACTCCTGGAGGGTTTGTTCCTTTGACAGGTGGGACACGTCCGGACGTAACGCTCACAATCCTTGATCATGTCCGGCCACCAGAACGAGCGCCGTAGCAGTTCTAGAGTCTTCGTCACCCCGAAGTGACCTGCCATTGGATGGTCGTGGCAATGCCCTAGGACCAAGGTTCGCACCTCTTCTGGGACCATGATTCGGTCTTCCTTCCAAAACAGGCCACCGTGGCTCTGGAGGGGTGACCCAGACGGAACGGGTAGTCTTACCGAAGCATCAAGAAGCCGGGAGCGCAGTTCCGTTTGTAGCGCGAGGAAGCTTCCAGAAGGCAGGATGGTGTCTGGTACCGCAGCGTCGTCGGGGTCCTCAAACATGCGGGACAGGGCGTCTGGTTTGGTATTCTTAGTACCGGGTCGGTACGTTATATGGAATGAGAATCGAGAAAAGAAAAGAGCCCATCTCGCTTGGCGTGGTCTCAGTCGTTTTGACGTCCTTAAATATTCTAGGTTTTTGTGATCTGTAAATATTAGGATGGGGTGAGTGGCCCCTTCCAGTAAATACCTCCATTCTTCCAGAGCGGTTTTAATGGCCAGGAGCTCCCGATCTCCAATGTCATAGTTGCGCTCCGCTGGTGTCAGCTTCCTGGAGAAGAACGCCACAGGGTGCAGTAGTTCCTTGGTACCATTCCTTTGGGACAGAACCGTTTTCGGAGGCGTCAACTTCCAACACATATGGGAGCGAAGAATCCGGATGGCAGAGAATGGGAGCAGAGGTGAACAGTCTCTTGAGCTTATCGAAGGCCGACTGAGCTTCGGAGGTCCACTTAAAGCGGACCCCTTGTTTCGTCAGTTGCGTGATCGGGGAGACCAGGCCGGAGAAGTTCCTAACAAATTTTCTGTAAAAGTTAGCAAAGCCGATGAAGCGCTGTACCCCCTTTTTGTCGGCGGGTATTGGCCAATCTAAGATCGCCGTGACCTTCTGGGGATCCATCGCGACCCCCGCGGAAGAGAGAACCAGTCCCAAGAATGTGATCTCGTGCTGTTCAAAACAGCACTTTTCAGCCTTAGCGTATAGCCCGTGTTGGCGCAACCGTTCTAAGACCCGTGGCACGTGACCCCGATGAACCTCCAGTGAGGGGGAAAAAATTAGGATGTCATCCAAGTAAACTACCACGAAAATATCAAGAAAATCGCGAAAAACATCATTGATAAAATGCTGAAAAGTCGCCGGGGCATTACAGAGCCCGAACGGCATCACCAAATATTCGTAGTGACCGAATCTTGTACGGAACGCCGTTTTCCACTCATCCCCCTCCCTGATACGAACAAGGTTATAGGCCCCCCGCAGGTCTAATTTAGTGAATATCGTTGCTGATCTCAGTCTCTGGAGGAGCTCGGGGACTAGGGGTAAGGGATAACGATTCTTTACCGTAATTTTATTTAGGTCACGATAGTCTATGCAGGGCCGTAACGATTTGTCCTTCTTCTCTACAAAGAACAACCCGGCCCCGGCTGGGGATGTGGAAGGACGAATAAAGCCCTTCCGAAGGTTTTCGTCGATATATTCCCTCAGCACCCCCGATTCCATTTCGGACAAGGGGAAGATACGGACGAAAGAGATTTCCGACCCGGGTAGGAGGTCAATGGGGCAGTCGTAGGGACGGTGTGGAGGTAGAACGTCAGCTCCCCGCTTACTAAAGACGTCCAAGAAGTCATGATAGGCCGGAGGAATCACCTGGGATAGATTGGTGTCTCCGTCCAAGCACAGGAGGAACCGGGGAACCATGGGTCCTGTGACGTGGCAGTGACTCAAACAATAGGGTGACCGAAAATGAATCGTTCCCTTTTCCCAGTCAATCTGGGGGTTATGGGCCCTCAGCCAAGGGAGCCCCAGAATGACTGGAAAAAGGGGGGAGGCGATGGCGTCCAAACGGAGGAACTCCTGGTGATGGTCTGCCATAGTGGTGAAAATGGGTGGTGTCTCCTGGTCCACCACCCCAGATTTTATACTGGACCCATCTGCCAAGAAAATGTTGAACCCCCTTTCTTTGGTCTGGAGAGGGATTTTTTGCCGGTGGGCAAAAGTCAGATCAATAAAACAGCTACAGGCTCCTGAGTCAACGATCGCGGTCACCGACAATATTCCTCCGGGGAGCTGTAAAGACACAGGAATGGCCAGGTAACTAGACTGATCATCCCTGCCTGCAGGTAAGGAACAAGAAACGGGCGTGGACTTACTCGTTTTTGCAGGACAGGAGCGCACCTGGTGACCAGCTTCCCCGCAGTACAGACACAGGTTCAGTGAGCGCCTCCTCTGGCGTTCCTCGACCGATAAGTGGGAACGGGCCAGTCCCAGTTGCATGGGTTCCGAGTTGTCTCCCATCTCCGTGTTTCGCGGATGGTTCCCTGGGGCTGGAGTTGTATCTCTTGATGGAATCCATGCCACCCTTTGACCCTGGCCGCTCCTTTCCTGTCGACGTTCCCTTAGTCTACGGTCAATTTGAATGGCCAATTCAATCAATCTTTCCAGGGAGTCAGGTAGGCCTACTCGTGCGAGTTCGTCCTTGAGAGGCTCAGACAGTCCAATGCGGAACTGGTGACATAAGGCCGCATCGTTCCATCTGGTGTCTCCCATGCTACGCCTAAAATCGGACGCGTATTCTTCCGCTGCCCGGCGGCCCTGTCGCAGAGAGTATAGGGTAGCCTCTGCGGAAGCAGCCCGCTGAGGGTCGTCATACAAAATGGCCATGGCCTGAAAGAACTCGGTCACGGAGTCAAGATGGGGGTCGCGCCTCTCCATCAGACGGTGGGCCCAATCCTGGGGCTCATCCTGAAGGAGAGAGACTATAAACCCCACCTTAACGGTCTCGGAGGAGAATGTGCGAGGCTGCAAGTCAAAATACAGTGTGCAAGCGTTCCGAAAGGCTCGGAAGCGGCTCCGGTCCCCACGGAACCGCTCCGGCAGGGGAACGCGGGGTTCAGGAGCTAAGGGTGTGGCAACCGCTCCGGATACCGGGGTAGCGGGAGGTTCCACAGACGGGGAACTCTGAGCAGGGGGAGTCTGGGGGGCTAATGTCTCCATGCGGTCTTCCAGTCGGGCGCAGCGACTGTGGAAGTTCTGGAAAGCCTGGGTCAAAGTTGCCAGGTGCTGGCAAATATCCTCTAGGGACGCCGGTCCACTTCCTGGCTCTGTCATGGCCGCAAGGTACTGTTAGGATCCGCCAGGCGGAGCCCTCCGTCTGCCAGCTGGTAGACCTACCCAGAGCGTGGGGTCTAAGCCCGGGCTGTGCTTTCACCAGGGCCCCTGATGGTGGGGATGGACTTGAAACAGTCCCGGGCCAGGTCACGACCTCTGAGCGGGCCACCAGCGGCCGAGGAGGCCTCCGGGGATGTATGTAGGTACCAGGAGAGCCAGCTGTGAAGAGGATGGCGGCCCCAGCAGGGTGGTACGGATAGTGGCCCCGTGGGGTAAGCGGGGTACCGAATTGGCGGGCTAGGAGTAGTCGGGTCACGCGCAGGATCAGCCAGGTAAATCAATCCGTAGGAACAGTCGGGATAAGCCGAGTCAAAACGCAGGAGCAGGCAGAATAGTCAGAACAAAGCCGGGTCAATCACAGGAGCGGGTAGAATAGTCAGAACAAAGCCGGGTCAATCTCAGGGGCAGGCAGCGTAGTCAGGGTCAAAAAACAGGGTCACAGCAGGAGCAGGTATTCAGGATCACATATAGACCTTGCGGCAATTTGTGACAGTGCAGGGCATCTTTAAATAGTGCGCCCTGCACTGTCATTGGCTGGCTAGGACGCGCCCCCGGCTGTCATTGGACACCTGAGGCGCGCCCGCGGTTTCTACTGCGCATGCGCGGCGTCCTGTCAGCCGCGACTCGCCGGGACCTAGTTCCTGTGTCCCGGCGTGATCTGCCGCCAATGCGCATGCGCGGGGGACAGAGCCGCGATTGCGGCAGACGGAGCCGGGATCCCTGACAGTTATATATATTCGTATTGCTTGCATGTAATTGCTGAGGTATCCTCGCTCATGGTATAGGGGAGCGATGTTGGGATACATCTAATGGAGACATTGGTTGTGTCCCTGCTGGTACTGAAGCTTATTTGCTTGGTCAGTAAAGACCTAATATATCACACTACGAGCCCTGCCGGACACAGGAATGGAGATCTGGTTGAGATCCAGGGACACAGGCTAAGCCCTTTTGTGGACTTTTGCCTGACTCACTGAATCCCAATGTAATGAGAGAATGGTGCACTTGGATGGGGATTCTCTATGATCCTACTTTTTGTGTCTTAATACCATGGTTTCAAAAAGTTATTTGTTACGATCTGGAGGACAAGTATTTTATAAGCCTTGAAATACCTCGGGACTAGCCTTTACACTTGTATTTACTATCTTTAATGTGGCAATGGGTAGAGGCTTATGCAGATTAGTATCATACTTGGCTGTATATCTCGCTCCTAATGTATCCTAGGGAATGATACCTTAATATGGATCCATGAGATTTCGTATCAGCTTAGTGTACTGTTATACATACCTATCACTGATCTTTGACTTATATAAACGAATATTTGGGTCAATGTAGACAATATATTAATATTTTACTCGCATCACTCCTTCGCTCTCCTTACATTATTTTCTTCCTACATAGTACTTGGACTACCTTAACCATTTCAATACCGTGCAATTTTACACCTTCCTGCCCAGGCCATTTTTCAGGTTTCAGCGCTCTCACACTTTGAATGACAATTGCGCGGTCATACAACACTGTACCCAAACTAAAATTGTATCATTTTCTTCACACAACTAGAGCTTTCTTTTGGTGGTATTTAATCACTGCTGGGGTTTTTATTTTTTGCTAAATTAACAAAAAAAGACCAAAAATTTTGAAAAATAACCACATTTTTCTTTGTTTCTGTTATAAAAGTTTACAAATAAATAATTGTTCTTCATAAATTTAGGCCGAGATGTATTCTGCTACATGTCTTTGGTGAAAATAACCCAAATTAGGACGTATTATTTAGTTTGTAGGAAAGTTATAGAGTTCACAAACTATGGTATAGATCTGAAAATTGATCAATCCTGAAGTACTGACAGCCAATCTAATTTCTTGAGGTCCAAGAATGTCAGAATAGTGCAGATATCCCCAAATGACCCCTTTTTGCAGAGTAGACAATCCGATGTACTTCATAAGAGGCATGGCGAGTTTTTTGAAGTTGTATTTTTTTGTCATAATTTTTCGGAAAATGAAAAAATTAAAAAAATTATTTTCAGTATTTTTTTTTTACATACTGTCACCAGTGCAGTACAGCGTCATCATATAACTGGCATGGCGGTAAACGGGGACACTGACTGGTGACAGTATGAAAAAAAAAAATATATTTTTTTTTTGTAATTTTTTTTTAATTTTTTTATTATTTTTAATTTTTTATTACATTTTTTTAATTTTTATTTAAGATTTTGTTTTCATATTTTACTATGACCAAAGTAGTACAATGTTACCATAGTAACATTGTACTACTTTGGGGAAGTGATCAGTATTTTTTTTTTTTTTTTTTACACAATTTGATTATAGCAAAGAATTACTTTGCTATAAGCAAGCATTTACCTGAATGAAATCGATTCATTCAGCTTTTTTTTTTCTTTTTCTTTTTTTTGTGCTTAGCTGTGATTTAGTCACAGCTAATCACATGACATGTGCATGTGATTAGCTGTGACCATTCACAGCTAGGCACTAGTATACAATGGATGGCATGAATGAAGCCATCCATTGTATACAACTGTCATGTGACCTGCTGTGATTGGTCACAGCAGGTCACATGGTACCAGCAACGGGAGCCGGTACTCGGATCTGTCATCGGCCGTGTCCGCTCTGCATTAGCGCAAACTGCGCATGTGCGGGAGCATGCCAAATGGCGTGCACCCAGAATGCAGCAACACTTTTGAAGCCGCCAAACGGCCATTGGCCGGGCGGCTAATGGTTAACATGCAACTCGGTTTCTGACATGTTACATACCTTCTAACTATATATGAATACGGTGGTATTTCAGATATGGGATATGGGACCTTCCTATTTGATATTCACGTTTATAGTTCACTCCGTAGATGGGTCCAGATGGGTCCAGTTTGGCCCTATACATTTAGTTGATCTGATTTGAACCAGGCTCGTATTGGGCTACGGATTTTGGATGCTTTCCCTCCAGCGATCTATCTCTGTTTCGTAGGCGGTGGGGTGTTAAGCATTCTTAAGCAATGACATGCTATGCAACATAAGATCCCTCAGTTGGGACTAATATTTACATTGTTTTTGGAAAACGGTTTAAGGAGATGTATGGCCTGTGGCCTACATCCCGGATTAGTCATATGTGATATTGTTGCTACTGCCATGCACTGTTTCATATAAAGTGGATATCTTTATTCGAAATTGATATAGTCTATGAAGACCATTTTCAAGCGACTCGATTGTTTACTTAGCACGGTTTAAAGTAACTTTCAGGAAACGACTGATTACAGATTGCATTATGTTTAACGTGTGATAATATAATATATTCAAGGTAGAAGTATGCTACACTCTATTGAATAACGCATGTTCAGTGTTTGGCCAAATAATATGTTGTATATTCATAACTCATAGGTCTTCTCCTTTAGCACACATTCACTTTCACACCTATTTTTGTACATCAATGTTTACGAGCCTTGATATTGGTCCAAGTGATTATCCACAACATTTTGTTTACTACGCTTTTGCACGTAATACTTCTAGCCTGCATCCCTTCCCTGCTGCAAATCAAATACCTCTCGATACAAGTTAGCCACTTCCCACCTACGTATATGTGTCAAGGCCACCTCATGTTGGATTATTTCCTCTCTACACCTCTCATTCAAGAGAGTTAGACCTCTTTAAGATTATACTGTAAATTCCCAATACGGCCGTCTCTGGGTTTGACACTTCTCCGAATGTAATTTCAGATTCCCATACAACGTTTTGCAAAAAAACATTTCATAGGAGCTTTACTATGAGATAGAGTAGCTGGACTACTTTGCCTCTGGAGTTTAGTTTGTAAAGGAAGTTGAAGGAACATATATTAATACATATATATGGGTTTATATGAGATACACCTGACACTTCTTTTCTTCTCTGCCAAATTCTTTGACCCTTCTCCTCTATAATTCCGTCTCTATTTCTACGTTTCTGAAACCCCATACTAGTCTCCCTCCTCCAGAAACTCCCCTTCCCCCCCTCCTCCCTTCCCCCCTTTTTTTTTTCCCCTCTCCCTGCTTGATACTTATCTGGTACACTTATAGACTTTAAACAATCCTTTCTGGTAGATAACATAATGGCTATTAACCACGCATTTAAACGGTCAATTCGCACGCTCTCCGTGGCCTCTCTTAACGCGAGGGGCCTAAATACACCTGAAAAACGCTCGCAACTTCTCACTTATATGAAAAGCCTTCGAGCAGATGTGCTCTTTATCCAAGAAACTCATTTTTGAGCAGATCACGTCCCTAGATTCTCAAATGCTAACTATCCAACGGCATATCACTCAGTTAATGCGGAGGTGAAAGCTAAGGGGGTATCCATTTTACTTTCTAAAACGCTACCGTTTGAAATTACTGAGTCTCTCGAGGATCCTGAGGGAAGGTTCCTTTTTCTCAAAGGCACCCTCTTTATTAAGTCACTTACTTTAGCCAACATTTACAGTCCCAATACAGCACAAGTAGGCTTTTTTCGTAAAATCTCCAAATTACTTGCTACATTTCAATCGGGTATCTTGATTCTTGGAGGCGATTTTAATGTAACTCTGAACCCATTAGAAGATACTTCCTCGGGGTTTTCATCCAAACCGTTCAAAGCACTTAAACAAATTAAAATCAAATTGAAAGACCTTCTTCACGACCTCTGGCGCACCCTCCACCCTTCGGACAAAGACTACACCTTTTACTCCACTCCTCACAAACGCCATTCTAGAATCGACTATTTCTTTCTCTCGCAAAAAGATTTATATACTTTGAAGTCTGCCTCGATCGAACCAAAGATCCTTTCAGATCACCACCCGATTATGATGACTTTGCAATTCCTTGATACACCAGTCACATCCAAAATATGGAGAATAGATCCATTTCTCCTTACAGAATCATCCGTTACCCTCCAGATCCGTGATTCTTTGACAAACTATTTTCAAGAAAATACATCCACGGAAACGACCCCTCTCGTACGGTGGGAAGCGCACAAATGTGTAATACGTGGACTTCTAATGTCTATCTCGGCTTCGCGAAAACGTCTAGCTCAAGCATCTTTTAACTCTTTATTGAAAAAAGTTCGTACACTTGAATGCTCGCATAAACGATCTAAAGACATAAGATCGGCCACTGAGCTAGATCAGGCACGAAAACAACTCCGCGATGTCGTGGAAAAGAAAACTAAACGTAATTTTACTCTGAACATGGAAATAAGAGTGGCAAGTTTCTAGCCCAGGCTTTACAATCTAAAAGGGCAGCTCAGCACATTTATCAGCTCCATTCCAAACATGGACGCCCACTGAAAACATCGTCGGATATTGCGGCTGAATTTGAGGAATATTACTCTAACCTATACAACTTACCCTTACCATCTAAGCCGACAGGAGATACTAGGCCACGTAAGACCATTATACAGGCCTTCCTCGCGCAATATCTTCCCAAATCGATTTCAAGATCACAAGCAAAAGATTTAGATGGAGCTCTGACGTTGCGGGAACTACAACAGGCTATTACACAATTGAAACCTGGTAAAAGTCCAGGACCTGATGGATTTGTCAATTCTTATTACATGTCTTTTCTTGACATTTTATCACTTCCGTTTCTACAGGCCTTCAATACATTAGATACACCAGGGCAGTCCATTAACCATCTCTCTGAGGCTCATATTACGGTTATACCAAAAGAGAATAAGGACCAAACTTCCCCAGCGAATTACCGTCCGATCTCTCTATTGAATGTTGATTTAAAGATTTTTGCCAAAATTCTGGCCAACCGTCTACTACATGTCATAGATTCCAACATATCAACAGACCAGGTGGGCTTTGCTCCAGGGAGAGAGGCTAGAGATAACACAATAAGGGCCATAAATATACATCATTGGTTAATTCAAAAGCAACAATCTGGATTCTTTCTCTCTTTAGATGCCGAAAAGGCGTTTGACAGACTAGCATGGGATTACCTAGAGGCAGTTTTGATTGGCATTGGACTGCCTTTGCGCTTTCTGACATTTATTATGTCTCTATATACAACCCCCACAGCTCAAGTGCGAGTTAATGGTCTCCTTTCGGATCCTTTTTCGATTGGCAATGGGACCAGACAGGGATGCCCATTATCACCCCTCCTATTCATTCTTACACTGGAACCTTTATTGAATTGCATTAAAGAGAGTGATAACATCAAGGGGATTTTGATCAATGGCAAAATTCATAAAGTAGCGGCCTTTGCTGATGACATACTACTTTTCCTAACAGACCCACATATCACGTTACCTAATTTGCTACAAGATTTCAAATTATTTCAGTATTTGGCTAACTTTAAAATCAACTTTTCTAAATCCCAAGCTCTTAATGTCTCATTAACTCCAGATATGATTAGACAAGCAAAATCAAATTTTCCTTTTACCTGGCAGTCTGAGGCTATCACTTATTTGGGAATCCAATTACCAACCCACCTTACGGAACTCTATGCCAAAAAATTTTTAAGCCTCTTACGTAACATCACCAAAGACCTTCAGACGTGGAATAAACCTTGGTTCTCCTGGTTTGGTAGAGCAGCTATACTTAAGATGAATGTGCTCCCTAGAATACTGTATCTACTGCAGACGATACCAATTCAATTACCAAACTCCTTCTTTAAATCATATAGAACGCTCTGTACCTCCTTTCTTTGGTATAATAAATGCTCAATAATTAGCTTTACCCAACTTACTATGCCCAAGAAGAGTGGAGGTATTGGATTACCGGATATTACCCGTTACTACAGGTCTTGTCACCTAGCTAGAATAGTAGATTGGACCACGAACCACATTCGTAAGGTCTGGGTTGGTGTGGAGGCTGATTTCTCAAAGATACCGCTTGCCACCTCCCCTTGGCTGAAAACCTCTCGCATTCCTTCTGAGTTTCGGGAACACCCACTTATAGGTCCCACTTTATGCTGTAGCTCTCAGTTGTTCCAGAAAAAAGAACTTTCTTCCTCTCCGAGACCTCTAACTCCAATGAAAATGAATCCGGACTTTATACCAGGGATGTCTCCGACCTTTCTCGCCGGGTATAACCGTGAAGATAATCTAACAGTACGTCAATTTTTCAAAGATACTAAGCTCTTATCTAGAGAAGACATTACAAAGGCGTGGCCATCCCTTACACGAACGCCTTGGATGTATAGACAAATCCACCACTTTTTACGAAACTCCCCACAGCTAAAGGATTATTCAAGACCACTTATTCCATTTGAGAAACTCTGCTTTACAGACCTCCCCCAGAGGCATGTGATATCCAAGCTATATTCCTATCTTGAAAGTGCCAATACATCTCAATCTCGGAAGACCTGTGTGGCCTGGCTGCGTGATCTACATCTTCCAATCTCACCAGAGGACTGGGACCACATTTATGATCACATGCATAAAGGTTCCATGTGCGTCTCTACACAAGAAAGCAACTATAAATTATTTTCCAGATGGTACAGAGTTCCGTCTGTGATTCATAAATTTGATCCTAACGTTCCGGATTTATGCTGGAGATGTTACCGGGCAACAGGTACACTTCTACATATATGGTGGGAATGTCCGCTGCTACAGCCCTTCTGGAGAAAAGTTCTGGACATAATCACACAAGTAACTACATACACCCTAGACTTTACCCCAGCACAATTTTTACTCCATCACTCCTCACTTCCTGTGAGAACTTATCGTAAGTCGCTTGCCTTACATATGATAAATGCGGCAAAGCAGTGTATTCCTGTTCATTGGCGATCAGACTATGTTCCCACCGTGCGAGAGTGGCTTCTTAGGATCATTAGGATCGCGGAAATGGAGGAGCTGATTTCAGTGGCAAAGGAACACCCCGAGAGATTCAGGAAGACTTGGGCTTGTTGGTCTCACTTCCAAACTACTGATACTTATCGTTGTTTAATGAAGGAATGAACAAGAAGAGATTTGGAGATACGGAAAGCCTTTAAAGCTTTCACCTCAGGAATAGCTCCATAGATGGAGTCTAACCGAACTCTATCCTTAATTAAAGATAGAATCTGTGTCAGTTTGGCTGTTGCTTATTGATGTGACTGGTTTGGTTGCACTTATTTAATTATAAACACCATCCTTTCCCCCCCTCCCCCCCCTTTTTTTTTTCTCCTTCCCTACTTCCCTATATATTTGTCTTTTTTGCTCCCCCCCCACCCCATTATGATATTACTTTTCATATTCCTCTTCCATTTACGCGCTCTTTTCTTTTCTTTCTCTCTCTCACACCTTTTTCATACTCTAATTAATCATATTTTTCATAAGGTACAGAGTATTCATACATGTACAGGTGTGACGGTTATCTACAAAACTAACCTACATTTTTCGGATACAGAAACATAGGACATATATGCCTTGAGATGACACTTTTGTCTTACACTTCACAGTCCTGTTATCTGAGATCTCCCTACACAATGGACTAGTGTGCATGATACTTCTCTAAATTACATACTGTTATTATTTCTACTGTTATATATTATGCATCTGCTCTATTGTAGGACTTTGTTTCAGGATGATCTACAATTTAATTAAATGTCTTGGTCCCGTCTGCGTTACGGGAGAACATGTAAGAGGACATGCGCGGACTGCGATCCATATCTGTATATGACTTGTTATGCCTTTCATATTTCAATAAAACCTTTTTTTGGGAAAAAAAGAAAATAGGCTGTTTGTACTTACTGTAAAGTCTTTTGTCAAGGGATACAGTTACCACCCCTCTGTGTTTATGATCTACTTCTAATACTGCTCTTCTAAAAACTGAATCCTTACAGGATTGGGAGTTATACTTGGCTAGCCAATGGCCTTTTGTTTGCCAATGTCCACTTCCTACTAAAGGTGAATGACCTCTGATTCAACTGATCCCATGT